>NW_012102621.1:2256819-2274974 GCF_000951045.1 Mandrillus leucophaeus | reverse complement strand
CCGAGGCATCCGACGCGCCCCCGACCCGGGCGCCCACGCCGGACTTCTGCCGGGGCTACTTCGATGTCATGGGCCAGTGGGACCCGCCGTTCAACTGCAGCTCGGGCGACTTCATCTTCTGCTGCGGGACTTGTGGCTTCCGGTTCTGCTGCACGTTTAAGAAGCGGCGACTGAACCAAAGCACCTGCACCAACTACGACACGCCGCTCTGGCTCAACACCGGCAAGCCCCCCGCCCGCAAGGACGACCCCTTGCACGACCCCACCAAGGACAAGACCAACCTGATCGTCTACATCATCTGCGGGGTGGTGGCCGTCATGGTGCTCGTGGGCATCTTCACCAAGCTGGGGCTGGAGAAAGCGCACCGGCCCCAGAGGGAGCACATGTCCAGGTGGGCTGCCTCCCCTTCGCCCTCCCCTCGGGGCTTCGCTCCCCCTGCTCTCTCCTCCCCACCTTCCCCCAGGCAATGGCGCTCCCCACGGTCCCCGCTCTCCGCATCCCAACCTCTCCGCTGGGGGATGTCACCGGGAAGCCAACTTCGGCTTGGAGCGCGGAGAAGGGGCGCTGGGCTCAGCACAGGTGTGGGTCTGAGCGTGTGCGTGTGTGTGTGAGCGTGTATGTGTGTGTGACTCTGCCCCCGGCCGCCTCCTCCCGCTGGTGATTGAGGCGGACTTGAGACACACAGCCTGGGAGCCCGTGGTCCCGAAGTCTTGGGATTTGAGGAGGGGGGTCCATGGCACCACTCGGATTCCAGGTGCTAGCCTTTTGGTAAACAGGGACAGGCGAGCCCGAAAGGGAAGGGGGGCGTGTGTGAGCCCGAGCCCGCGTGTGTGAAGGAGGGAGGGTCAGAGTGAGTGCCGCCTGCAACTCGTACGACTCGCGGAAAGGAGGCGAGGGAGGTGGAGTGAGGGGAGGGCGAGAACAAAAGCCTTGCTTGGAGCGGCCGCCTCGCTTTACCACAGCTTCGCGGTCCCTGGATTTCGGACCTCAACTGCCCCCGCCCCTTTACCCACCTCGTCCATTTCTCTGGCCTCCACCTCTCCCTGGCCGGGGCCGTGGCCATCGCTGCAGATTGAGCCCCTTGCCCTGGCTGGTTTGGACTCTGGGGGCCGGAGCCCCCTCCTCCCGCGCCCTCACTTCCAAGCACCCTGATTTCGTCAACTTTCGGGTTTGCCTTGTTCATTATGCAAGCCCCAGCACCAGCTAGTTGCAGCAGATGGGAGAAGGCATTGGGGGATTAATGGAGCTATTTGCCATTTTTTTTAAGTGTCTAAATCGATTCGCAAACTCCGTAACTTTGGAGGCGGAGGACGCGGCCACTAGGAGCACTAAGCCCCCGGCCGCGGGAGAGGCGGGGGGTTGGCGTGAGGTCCGGGCGGGCGGGGTGGAAGGAGCGACTAGCGGCCTGCGAACAGCTGGATGGTTGGGGCATATAAGCTTTAACTGTCCCCTTTCCGAGTCTGGGAAACGAAGTCGCTGTGTTTTCCTCTACCCTCTCCCCACCCCTTCTCCTGCGCCCCCTCTGCCGGGGGCCTATGTGTGCGCGCGCGTGTGTGCACGCGCTCCGTGTGATGCCTAAAAAATCTGAACAAAGAGACCCACCAAAAATAGGCAAAGGAACATCACCACCTCACTAGTAATTATTTTCTATTTATACGACGAGTATCCGATGAGATTTTTTTTTTTTTTTTTCCCAGAGAGAAGAGATTTTGGGGGAAGAGGTGAGGAAGTTATCGGTTTGGGTCAGCAGGGAGCTGTGGGTGGACGGTGGGGTCTTGTTGCACAGAAGTAACCTCCGAGGGGCTTCAGAGAAACCCTGACCTACTAAAGGAGTAAAGCTCTGGCCCCGCCCACCTTCCGCAACCACAGGGTGTCCTGTCCCCAGCCCCACTGGCCTGGCCAGTCCCTGTTAATTCCCGGGGTCTGTGTTAAGATGGGGGGAGAAGTGGTCTCAGGACTGCGGCAGCGGGTGTCGCCTTGGTAGGGAAAGATTCACTCCGAGACAGGTAGGCTGCCTTGCAGATTTGGTTAACTACTGCTGAAATCTCCACCAAGCCCTGTCCTCGAGAACCAGCTCTTAAAAGAGCCCTCGCTGATGGCTGGCCGGACGAGAGGTGGGCAGGTGGGGAGAGGAGCTAACCTTTGGGCATCTATGGGAGAAAGTGATGCTATATCAGCCCTCTTTGATCTGGGCGTTGTGGTGAAAGCTCTCTACTGGTTACCCAAGGGCCCAGGAAGGACCCAACTTCCTGGTGCTGCCCCTCCCCCCCACCCCGTGCAGCTCTGCTGGGGGAAAAATGAGCACAGCTGAGCGGGTTACAGCTACTTTCTTCTGCAGCTCTAGGGAGGGTATGCCTGGTGGCAGAATCTAGGGGACCCAGTCCTGGGGTACCAGAACCCCAACACAGGTCCTCCCAGTATACATTTTTGAGAATTCCAGAGTGGAGTGGAAGTGCACACTCCTGAAAAGAGAGTTGTTGATTTTTACTGGCGGCTTCTGAGGTATGATTTTCCGCTGTAACTGCTGTTTAGTGTTACCTGGAATGTTTTATAAAAACGTCCTGTCACCAGGGGTCCCACCCTAAGCTACTTAGATCCAAATCTCTAGGGAGAGACCTGAGCCTCTGTATTTTTTTTTTCTTTTTGTATTTTTAGTAGAGATGGGGTTTCACCATGTTGGCCAGGCTGGTTTCGAACTCCTGACCTCCAGTGATCATCCCACCTCAGCCTCCCAAAGTGCTAGGATCACAGGCATGAGCCACTGTGCCCGGTTGCAGCTGCACCTTGAAAAGCTCACCAGGTGATGCTGATGTGCAGCCAATCATTGTTAAGGAAAAGGAACTAACACCTGCTGAGCACTGTACAGGGAGCCAGGCACTATACTGGGGTGTGTGTGTGTGTGCGCATGTGTGCAAGTAAACACTCTCTCATTTATTTCTCACAACTACCTTATGAGACAGCTGCTATTTTAATATCCATATACATTCAAGAAAATCATGGCTCAGGTGAGGTGCTGTGTCCAAGGTCACACAGTTAGGAAATTGTGCGTTATCAGTCTCCCGGTTTTAATTGTGTTTTCACAATTAAATGTGATGTTTTCAGATTGAATAAATGTCAGGATCTGGGGCAGTGTCCTAAAATGCAGATTCTTGAGTTTGATCCACAGAGATTCTGAATCAATAAGTTCTGGGTGGGCCTGAGAAATCTTCATTTAACAAGGAAGATTGTAATCCCCTAATGGCTCTGAGATAAAGTGGTCCACACTTGGGGAAACACCGGTCTTGGGTTTGGGGATATTTCACGGGGTTGAGGGATGGATAAATTAATCCAGGAGAAAGGAGAGGAGCCACTGTGACTCTCTTATTTTATTTGCATTTTTATTTTTTATTTTCTTGAGATGGAGTCTCGCTCTGTCACCTAGGCTGGAGTGCAGTGGCAGGATCTCGGCTCACTGCAACCTCCGCCTCCCAGGTTCAAGTGATTCTCCTGCCTCAGTCTCCTGAGTAGCTGGGAATACAGGTGTGCACCACCACGCCCGGCTAATTTTTTTGACTTTTTAGTAGAGACAGGGTTTTTCCTGACCTCATGTGATCCTTCCACCTCTGCCTCCCGAAGTGCTGGAATTACAGTCATGAGCCACTGTACCCTGCCGTATTTGCGTTCTGTTGCTTGTTTCTCAACATATGTAACCTTTCTGTGGTGCTGGGGCTGCTCCAGGTGCCTGCCAAATGCATCCTGGGCTGCTTACACAGTTAATCATTTGGAGTCCCAGCTATGGCAATCGACTCAGTAGCCTTTGCCGGATTGTGCCAAGGGATGCTCCAGTGGGTGTCGACATGCCAAGCTTGGCATCAGAGAGGCTGCTATGACGCAAAGCAGCTTCCAGGTGAAATTAACCTGCCAGTCACAGCCTCTTAATTTTTGTCTGGAGCTGCAAGGGAGCCTGAATGGGGGTTTCTTCTCATCCAGACTGAAAGCATATTCTCTTGAAAGACATAAAGCATCCTGTTGCATCCCCATTATAAACTTTACTCCTGGTGACCAGTAAACTTGGGTTTTGCTGCAGAGGCCTCCAAGATATCAGTTTGCAGGTTCAGAGTCCTGGGCCTGTGGCCTGCTTGCTTCTGGGCTAATTAGGGCTGAGAAAAGGAGAAAGACAGCAATTCCAGGAAGAGGTGGGGGAAGGTTTGCATGGGATCTTGTAAGAACTGAACAAACGCCCATTCAGCAGCTGCAAGAGCAGCCACAGCCAATCACTATTTATTAGAATAAATGACTGCACATGGTAGCCAGCTATGGATACCAAACCATGTAGACATGCTTTGCTTGATCTGCAAGGTATTTCTACTTAGGTGTTTTTAAGTTTTCCTCAATTTTGTGTTGTGATAAGTTTTAAACATACAAAAAAAAAAAAAAAAACAAAAAAAAAAAAAAAAACCTTGAAAAATCACAAAATAACTTCAGTATATCCTTTATCTAGATGAGGATTTCTCAACCTTGGCACTATTGACTGGAGAATCCTGTGTTGTGCGGGGCTGTCCTGTGCTTGGCAAGATGTCTGGCGGCATCTCTGGTCTCTGCCCACTAGATGCTGGTAGCACACACTCCACATCCCAGTTGTGACAGTGAAAAATGTCTTTGGACATTGCCAAATGTCGTCTAAGGGCAAAACTGGCCCAATTGAGAACCACTAACTTAGATTGAACAATTATTAGTATTTTGTCATAGTTGCTTTATTGCTCACACACTCTCTCCATATTTTTTTCTTTCCCTTCTCCTTCCCTCCGTCCCCCCTTCCCCCTTCTCTCCTTTCCTCCCTCCCTCTCTCCTTCCTTCCTTCTTCCCTTCCTCCTTTCCCTCCCTCCCTCTCTCCCTTCCCTCCTTCCCTCCATCCCTCCATCCCCTCTTCCCCCTTCCCTTCCTTACTCCTTCCTCCCTCCCTCCCTCCCTCCCTTCCTTCCTTCCTTCCTCCTTTCTTTCCTCTATTCCTTCCTTCTTCCCTTCCTCCCCTCCTTCCTTCTGTCTTCTTCCCTTCCTCCTTCTTTCCTTCTTTTTCCCTTCCTCCCTTCTCCCTTCTCTTTTCTCCCTTCTCTTTCTTTCCTTCCCCTCCCCTCTTCTCATCTTCTTCGCTTCCTCATTTTCTTCCTTCCCTCTTCCCCTCCCTCCCTTTCTTCTTTCTTTCTTGGCTGAAACATGTGAAAATAAGTTGCAGACATGTCACTTAGTCCCTTATATCTCAGCATGGGGCTTTCCTGAGAGCAAGGACATTCTCCTACACAGCACAATTCCATTATCATACCCAGGAAAAAGAAGAAAAATCCCGTAATATTATCAGACATCCAGTCATTTAAAAATTTCTCACTTGCACACAAAAAAAATGTCACTTAGAGCTTGGTTTTGCACATCAGGACCCGGCTCATTGTATTTGGCTGTGAAATCTCTTTAGTCTCTATTATGCCTGGTGTTTTAAAACCAAGTGAGACTCAGTTGCCAACATTTAAAAACTGGGAGATTTCATGCAGGAATCCAGATTCCTGATTTCTCCCGAGAACTCAGTGGGTCTGGTGACATTGGATCTGCATTTTCACACAGCAGCTATTGGTTGCCACTGAGTGATGACTGCCCCCTTCAGGAAGCTCTTGGGTTCATCTCAGTCACCACCTCCACGCAATTCACTCTGTTTTGTTAACTGCAGCCCCTAGAGAGTCAGTCAAGTTGGTCTGAATAGCACAGACTGCAGTCAGATGGCCTGAGATTCCATCTCAGCTCAGCCACTTAATAGCTGTGTGACCTTGGGAAGGTTGCTTCACCTCTCTGAGTCTCAGGCTCTTGTCTGCAGGTGGAGTATTCACTGAGACAGGGCTTGGAAAACAATGAGCACAGGATCTGTCACACGGTTAGTGCTCAGCAACAATTACCGTTTTATCACTATCCTTATTATTCAGATTTTCTACCTCTTGTCTACTGAAGAGAATTATGTTGTCATCTGGATCTTGGTGACTAACCCTTGCTCTGCTATATTTATTTAGCTGTGTGACATTGACCAAGTCTCCTAACCTCTCTGGACTTGCATTGGAATCTGAGTGGGAGGGGCTGGCATGTGCAGAATAGGAGGGAGGGTCTATGTGTGACTATGTTAAATACATTGCAAACTGTTGGCCTAAGTGATGTTGAAAAATCCTTGTTGGTTTTGCAATTTTGCCATAAGCTTATGTGTAAATTCTCATTTAATTTCACACCCTTCCCCCATGAGGTAGGCTCTATGACAATCTGCTGTTTACGGAGGCACAGATTTCTTTCCAAGAGGATGAACCTGCCCCTGGTGAGTGGAGTGTCCGACTTCAAACCCGAACCGTCTGAGTGCATGGATCCTTGACCGCTAGGCTGCACTGCATTTGAGTGCAAATCTGCAGGAATTCCAGTCTTCTGAGATCACAAAGAAGTACGTGATGCCCTGCAAACAACAGTGCATGCATCGGGGCCAGTTCAAGAAGCCACTGTAAGATGAAGACTAGGAACATTTTCTATAACGGCCCCGGCAGGCCCAGACGTCTTGGTGGAGGCGTTGGTGAGAAATGACCTTGGGGACAGAAGCACATGTTTGAAGCTCTCTACACTTGAAGCCAGTAGGGAACACATGTCATTATTTTGTCCACCTTCAAACAGAATTGGAAATCCAAGTGCCAAGTGGCAGAGCAGGATCCGGTGTGTTTTAAAAACATGCTTCAGAAAAACTGGCATCCCTTGCAAAGAAATAGCAACAAATAATGATAAATGCACCTCCTTCTCTTGCCTTTTGCCTTCCAGTTTCTCTCCTGCCTCCCATCTTTGTATGCATTTGTGATTATCCTAAGGCTTTGACCAGCTTCCCAGGCTGGAGAAGTCCATGTGTGCATGCATCTACTGTTGGCCACGGAAAAGTCTTTATTTGTCTTTGCAGGGTGTGTTGACTTCTCTTTGGGCACTGAGTCCTTGCATTTTAAAAATCAACTTCATTGAAGTATAATTTACACAACAAAATGCACACATTGTAAGTGTATAATTTGATGAGCTTGGACTAATGTCTACACCTGTGTCACCATTACTGTAGAAAGCTCACTCATGCCCATTGCCCTTGCATTTTTGAGAAATAAATCGTGCTTCTGGTGTAAGAAGAAGTACTCAGGAACTCTATTCAAGTGTTTAAAAGTCAACACATAGATTGGACATTGGGATACCTGGAGACTTTGAAGCAAGATACTGGGACTCTCAGTTCTGTTTGGAAATATTCATGTCATATATTTATCATTGTAATCGGAAAGAAAAGAGATGCACCATTTTCTTCTTGTTCCTTGGATAAGCTAAGCTCATTCCCACTTTGGAGCTGTTGCACTGGCCCTTGTGTGGCTGGTCTGTCCTCATCACCAGGGTCCCAGCTCCAGTGTCATCTTCTCTGAGAAGCCGTCCCTGACCAGGCTTAGTTGCTTCCCACCCCAGCCTGACACATTCCAGCCCATCACCTAGTCAGTGTCATTTGCTTCATTTTTACATTATGGTCTAAAATTAACTTGCTAATTTACTGGTATACTAGTTTATTATCTGTCTCCTTCCATTATTCTTTTCCTTTCTTTCTTTACTTTTTTTTTTTTCTTTTTAAGAGCCAGAGTTGTACTATGTCACCCAGGCTGGAGTGCAGTGATGCGATCTTGGCTCGCTGCAACCTCTGCCTCCCAGGTTCAAGTGATTCTTCTGCCTCCGCCTCCGGAGTAGCTGGGACTACAGTCACCCACCACGACGCCAGGCTAATTTTTATATTTTTTTAAGGACAGGGTTTCACCATGTTGGCCAGGCTGGTCTCGAACTCTTGACCTTAAGTGATCCACCCGCCTCAGCATCCCAAAGTGCTGGGATTACAGGCATGCATCACTGCACCCGGCCCTTTTATTATCATTCATAGTAAGATACACAGGGACCACAATTGTCTCTTCTACTCCATGGTTGGATTCTGAGTGCCTAGTTCAGTACTTGGCAAGTAAGAGTTCTGCATTTGATATCCTGGTTTACCTGGCATAACAGAGTATCTCCAAATTCATTCATTCATTCATTCATTCATTCATTCATTCATTCAGTAGGTCTTTACTGAACATCTAACTTATGCCCAGCACTATGCTGACAGATATGAGAGAACTGTGAATAGTACAAAAGCAATCCCTGCCCTTGCAGAGCTAACAGCCAAATATCAGGAGACAGATAACACACAAGGAAATGTACAAGAAAGTTGAGCCAGCACTTTTATAAGTACTGATTCTAGTACTAGCTTTCATAAGAAAGTACTACTTTCATAAGAAAGTACTGGTTCTAGTACTAGCTTTCAGTACTCTCTTGTGAAATGTTCAATATTCAGTCATTTCAACCTCAAAAATAGCAACATAATTATGTTGAAACATAATTGTTTGTTTAAAACAACAGTTATGTAGAAACATAATTCTCCTGAACTGGGTGGAAGGCTATCAAGAAAAAGTGTAGCTGCTTCTTCAGGTAACTGTAAGAGACAGGGTTCTCTAGAGAAACAGAACAAATATACAAAGAGATTCATTATAAGGAATTGGCAAGTCCAGAATCTCCAGAGCCGTTGTTCTTGTACAAGTCTGAAGGCCGACAGGCAGGAGAATTCTCTCTTTTTGGGGGAAAGGTCAGCGTTTTGTTCTATTCAGGCCTTCAGATGATTGGATGAGGTCCACTCGCATTAGAAGGGCAATCTGTCTTACTGGCATTAGAATGCAACCTATTTTACTCAGCTCACTGATTTAAATGTTAATCTAATCCAAGAGCACCCTCACAGAAACACCCAGAATCATGTTTGATCAAATATCTGGGCACCCCACGGCCCAGTCATGTTGACACATGACACTAACCATCCCAGTACCCTTAGGGTCTTGTCACTTGGAGTGTGGCCTTTGAACCAGCGGCATTTTTATCACCTGGGAGCTTGGGCAGAATCTCAGGCCCCACGTCCTGCTCACTGAATCAGAATCTGCATTTTAACAGGATCCCCAGGTGATCTGGACGCACCGTAACATCTGAGAAGCACTCAAACTATGTGCCACAAACAAATGCCAAATTCTTAGGCATTTGTGTGGCTTGGAACACATAGTTGGTTATTTCTACTGTCTAATTCATTACATTTTTTCAGCACATCCCTGTCTATAGAATGCTTTTTGTATGTACCCCAATATGTGCACATTTATAAGCATGTGCATGAACCCATGGACAATGATGAGGTACATTATGAAGCATACGTAAGGACAGAAATTTCAAACCAAGCTTGAGGGTGAAATAAATATTATTTGAAAATCTGTTGCTAATTGTGATGACTTCATACTATCATTAGTTACTATCTCAATGCATAATGTACACTGAAGGGTGAAGTTTATCATTAATAAAAAAATCTAGATTTGAACCATTCCTCCTGAGCATTTTCATTATTTTTATCTGACTTTGTTTTGATCTCAATAGACTGTCATTGTTTTAACCTTGTGAGAAGCTTTCGAAGAGAAGGGGAGGGGAGTCCAGTTTAGTGTTTTTTTGTGCTTGCATGATCAGTGCTATCTTCAGGCTGTGGTTTTTGTTAAGAAGGGGGCATTTTTAAAACACATGTCTGCTTTGTGATGGTTAGCCAAGTCAAAAGTATCAGATTGGTGCAAAAGTAATTGCAGTTTTTGCCATTAATTTCAATGTCAAAAACCGCAATTACTTTTGCCCCAAGCTAATAAATAATTTAATCTGTGCATACCCTTCGGGGGTACATATAATTGCCATACAGGTAGCACATCCCAGCGACGGGACTGCTGGTGGTCACCTTCCTTGGTCCAAGGTTCCCGATTCCTGCTGTCTTACATGGGCCTTCTGGGAGTGGGCGCCAGCATCAGTACACATGAGACCATACAGAAAAGTTCTGACATTTCCTTCCCCCATACCAAATCGGTTTATGCAGTCTCTGGAGTGAACGAGCCGCACTTTAAAGACTCTTTGTCCAGGAAATGAAGGCTCCTAAGACTCCTCATCTCTGCTACACGCTCTAGGAAGGGTTACCCTGGGGGAAAAGTGTCCTTGGGCTTTTGGGCTGATATTTCACAAATTTTGGTACTCAAGAGAAACCCAGGGTATCTGCGGATTGGCAGAACTGACCAAGTTCACAGTAGCCATTCTGATTACATACTTTGTTATCTTTTCGAAAGCCTGAATAGTTTGGGAGTTTTGGGGCTCGGGAGAGTGCGAGACTCCTTAGAAGATCCGACAAAAGTGATGGCTTCTTACTCGAGAAAAATGCACAAAATTTCCATCCAGTTTCAGAGGATTCAGTGATCCCCTGAAGCTCAGCATGAAGAGCTGTTTGAAAGTGAAAAAGGCAAGTTAGGTTTGGAAGGCCTCTGTCTTTTGTCTCAAAACTTTCTTTCCCTGGAGCCCCGTTGAGTTTTAGACCCTGCTTATTGCATGGAGGTCAGAAGGAGCCCAAACTTTGATTTCAAAGACGTTCAGGATTGCATCTCCTCCCAATCCCCGCACTGCTTAGTGAGTTCGTGTGGGCAGTATTTCACTCTGTGAAACGGGTTATGCCGATGGACACCATGTCACGCGCCCCTCCTAGTCGGCCCTCTTCCAGTTTCATTGGCTTTCTTGCTTGTTCTCCGAATATCTCAGCTCTTTTCTGCCTCAGGGCCTTTGCACTTGCTGTTCTCTCAGTCTGGAATGCTCTTCCCATCATCTTCACCTGACCAGCTCCTCGCTGTTCAAGGCCTATCTCCAGTGTCACCCCCTCACAAAGGCATTTCCTGATTTACACCGCACCTCTCCCTCCTATTTATTTGTAACTTAAAAAAAGTATACAGTTCACTGGTTTTTGGTATATTTTAAAAGTATACTTTAAAAAATATAGTATGCAATTCAGTGGTTTTTAATATATACGTTGGTGTAAAAGTAATTGTGGTTTTTGTCATCACTTCTTTTTCTTGGGGGCGGGGACTGAGTTTCACTCTTGTTGCCCAGCCTGGAGTGTAGTGGTGTGATCTTGGTTCACTGCAATCTTCACCTCCTGGGTTCAAGCGATTCTCCTTACTCATCCTCCTAAGTAGCTGGGATTACAGGCACGCACCACCACGCCCAGCTTATTATTGTATTTTTAGTAGAGACGGGGTTTCACCATGTTGGCCAGGCTGGTCTTGAAATCCTGACCTCAGGTGATCCACCCATCTCGGCCTCCCAAAGTGCTGCGATTACAGGTGTGAGCCACTGCAACCAGCCCATTTTTGTCATTACTTCTAATGGCAAAAGTTGCAATTCTTTTTGCACCAGCCTAATACTTACAACATTGTGCCACCATCATCACTACTTACTCCCAGTCCAGTATCTAATTCTAATGAGGTTTTCATCACCCTAAAAAGAAATCCATATCCATTAGCAGTCACTTTCCTCTCCCCTCCGTGTGTCCCCTGGCAACCACGAATCTACTTTCCATCTTTATGGATTTGCCTATTCTGGACATTGGCTATCAATGGAATCATACAATGTGTGGCCTTTTGTGTCTGGCGTCTTTCACGGGGAATAATGTTTTCAAGATTCATTCACGTTGTAGCAGATATTAGTGCTTCATTTCTTTGTATGGCCGGAGAGTATTCCATTTCCTGTAACACATCTCATGTGTCCATTCATCAGCTGACGGCCATTCGGGTTGCTTCCACTTGTTGGCTATTGTGGAAATTGCTGCTGTGTCCTAGGTTCTCCTGATCACATTACTCTTTTTTATTTGATTTGCAGCCCTTGTTTGTTTGTTTATTTTTGAGACGGAGTCTTGCTCTATCGCCCAGGCTGGAGTGCAATGACGTGATCTCAGCTCACTGCAACCTCTGCCTCCCGGGTTCAAGTGATTCTCTTGCCTCAGACTCCTGAGTAGCTGGGACTACAGGCACCCACCACCATGCCTGGCTAATTTTTGTATTTTTAGTACAGATAGGGTTTCACCATGTTGCTCAGGCTTGTCTCGAACTCCTGACCTTGTGATCCGCCCTCCTTGGCCTCCCAAAGTGCTGGGATTACAGGCATGAGCCACTGCACCTGGTCGTTTATCTACTTAACATGTTTATTATTATTATTTTTTAAAATCTTCTCCCATAGAATATAAGCTCAAGGAAGGCAGCAACCTTGTTCATCTTGGGCACTGCTGTATCTTCAGGGCCTTATATAGTGTATGGCACATAGTAGATGATAAATATTTGTTAAAACAGTGAAAGAATGAGAGCTGTTGTTATTCTCTTGTCTCTCAGTAGACTCAATCTTTTCCTCTCGTTCATGTGGGGCTCTTGCTGTGTTGGCTTCTCACAATGCGGTAGTTGTGAGAAACATGTGCAATAGTCTGCCTCAAGTCCCTCTGTAACCCCTTTCTCACAGCTGAGATGTCTTCTCACCAGCTCTAGTTCTTACCCCATCATTCCATTGCCCAGTGATCGACAATTCCCCCATGCTCGGGGCCTCTGTGGCCTTAGCACAGTCTCAAATTTGAATGTGTAGCAGATACTCACAGACTGCTGGGCTAACTCCACTCCTGGAGTTTCTGACTCAGGAGGGCTGGATGGATCTGAAAATTTGCATCTTAACAAGTTCCCAGGCGATACTGCCAGGACACTGACACTGTTGATAGGCGGACTGTTGTTTGAGAATCGCTGCTGTAGTGCGGTAAATTCCAGCAGACAGGCTGGGCCTGCTGAATTCTTGGGTGGTCTGTGTGGGTTTCCCCCAAACAGTTCCTCTTCCTACTCTGTCTCCCAGTGTGTGAGCTCAGAGGACTCTGGCCAGCTAAGGGCACGGGGGTATATCCTCAAACACGGCAATACTACTTGTGGGTTTACACCCTGGAGAACTCTGCGGTACAGAGGAGGCTGGTATGAAGATGTTTATTGGCCAGCTGCAGTGGCTTGTGCTTGTAATCTCCACACTTTGGGAGGTGGAGGTGGGAGGATCACTTGAGGCCAGGAGTTTGGAACCAGCCTGGTCAACATAGTAAGACCCTGAGACCACGTTTCTACAAAAGAAAACAAATTAGCTGGGCGTGGTGGCATGTGCCTGTGGTCCCAGTTATTCAGGAGGCTGAGGTGGGAGGATCACTTGTGTCTAGGAGTTTGAGGCTGCTGTGAGCCATGATCACACCACTGCACTCCAGCCTGGGTGACAGAGCAAGACCTTACCTGAAGAAAAAAAGAGAGATGTTTATTGCAGTGTTGTTTATCGGGGCTGGGGAGTTGGTGACCATCTAGATGGCTGTAATTATGGAAATGACAAACAGGGCTGATAGTCTGCTGGT
Source organism: Mandrillus leucophaeus (assembly GCF_000951045.1). Taxonomy (NCBI): domain Eukaryota; kingdom Metazoa; phylum Chordata; class Mammalia; order Primates; family Cercopithecidae; genus Mandrillus; species Mandrillus leucophaeus. The sequence goes on along the minus strand of NW_012102621.1, from coordinate 2,261,641 downwards.
TTGCAATGATGGCAGCTGTTTGGAGCTGCCATCCATTCTGATGGGTTTCTAATGGGCCAGTTCCTCCACCGTACTAATTGCTGCATATGAAGACTCATGCCGGCAGGTAAGTGAAATGTGGGGATTGCATATGACAGAATATTCTGCAGCGGTTGCAAGGGATGAAAGTGATTCACATTCAGCAATATGGCTAACGCTCACGTGTGAACGAAGGAAGAAACGGAATGAGGTTTATGGTAAAACACTGTTTATGTAAAAGACACACGCATATACAATAATACCTACAAAAATATTCTATATCTTTCAAGGATATTCATATAATCTAAATAAACATATGATGGAGAGTAAAGAGAAAAAATGTGTTGCTAGGTCTGATCTTAGGTGCGATATCTGTTTGGCAGCTCTCTGGTCTGTTCTATGTATGAACACTGAGGTGTTTTTTTTGCTAAGTTTCCATCTAATCATGAAGATCACTGTCATAGACTGAATTATATCTCCATCCCCCTACACACTCCGGCTCAAATTCCTGTGCCACAAGTTACTGGCTCTGTGACCTTGAGCAGGTCGATTCACCTTTCTGAGCCTTTGTTTACTCATCTGCAAGGAGTAATAATCCTCATAATGTGTTTTGTGCTGCTTTGTTTAGTTAAGACATGTAATGCGATTAGCACGGTGCCTGGCTTATGGCAAATAATAAATGTTATCTACTGTTACTAATACTGGGCCATTGCTGTACATGAAGGGTTTGTATCTAGTGTCAGATATAAAGAGAGAACTAAATCTATGGAGTGCAGACACATTACATGTATTCATCATTTAATCCTCTTAAAAACTCCGTGGGGTAGATAGTCCTGTTATTACACGGCTGCTGTGAGAAGCATGTGCACTAATCTGTGTAAAGTCCCTATGTAACCTCTAATTACAGTGATTTTATTTACTTAGGTTTTTCTTGACTCCACCTCTAACTAGAATGGTGGCTCCATGGAGTAACCTGCCTTGCCATTTGTTCACAACTGCAGTATTTGGCGCATAGCACCTGCCAATCATTGTGTTTTGAATGAACAGATTTAAATTCTTTCTTCTTTCAGGGCCCTTGCGGATGTCATGAGGCCACAGGGCCACTGCAACACTGATCACATGGAGAGAGACCTAAACATTGTTGTCCACGTCCAGCATTATGAGAACATGGACACGAGAACCCCCATAAATAATCTTCGTAAGTACAGCTGCACGAACCATTTCCAGTCCCATGTGGTGACCTGAGCAGTGGTCACATTGCCAGGTTTCATGGAGTGTGCTTGGGTTAGTTAAGAGCTCTTTGTGGGCAGGTTAGAAGCTTTCTTTCATCTCTTTTGGATGAAGCTGAATTTGGCATCATCAGATGTCACTTGGTTGCTTTCTTTGTTAAATGGCCATCCAGTTGGTTGGTTTCACATGATTGGTTCTTTTAGCTAGTAGATGGCTCGATTGATTCATCTTCATTGATCTATTAACTAGATTAGTGGACCTCTTAGTTGTTTCATCATGGTTGAGTACTTAGTTAACCAATGAATTATTGGGTTGGTTCATTTTAGCTAGTCAATCTGTTAGCCAATGGTCTATTCGCTTATACGTCTGCCACCTGAGGTGGGGCAGTTGTGACTTCTAGGTTTCATGCTGTTTTCAATGATGAAATACTAGTTCAGAAGAATTATGTCTATTATTTGTAAAGCTAGAATTTCATAAAAACAATCCACAAAATATTCTGTGTGTAGGGGGTGCAGGGAGTGGGTATTGAATTTTGGTCCTGTTAATTTGAGGTTCCTCTGTATGATTCAACAGCAGCAAATTCGTTTCCATTGTTCTGCCACGGGAAAAAAAACTGTGTTTGCTATTGTGTTTCAATAGGTATTTTTCACAAAGCATTATTGGGGATCTTGGTATACTCCCTAAGATTTTCTTTCCTTTCAAAGGTCTGTATATACGATATACATCATGGAGCTGATGCTCTGACCTATGAGACTGGAGAAAAACTAAGATTGTTTAGTTTTTGGCAATAATGTCCTACTGTGGTTACCCCAGTAATTATATGTTTTCAAGTAACCCCCACATTAAAGTGATGTGGAGGGTTTGGTTTAAAATAACAAAAGCCAGACAATTTACAGGATGCATTTAGTTGTGGCTGGAGGTTCCTGAAAACAGAAACAATTCTAGTGTTGCACATTTTTACAGACTGGGTCGTCTTTGCTGAGGCTCCACTAGGAGTTGCCTGGGTGTTTTATTTGCTGAATCATAGTTTTGGACTGTTTGGTTGCAAATTCTTATGCTTAATGGGTAGCGGAAGAAGCCTGTGGAATTTGACCTAGGCAATGTGAATTCTCTGATTCTGCCTAGTGATGATTTTTCATGGTTTGGAAATTGTTGCAGCGTGTTAGTAAAGTCAATGTTTGCACGGTTGAAAAATAGGACACCAAGCAGAATGTCTTAGGTTTAAATATATTAAATAATTTAACATGATTAGTGAACTGGATCACAAAATGGTATGAGAAATAGCAACATTTTAGAGAAAAATACACCAGCAAATGGAAGTTTTATGACCAAATCCCATAGCCCCCAAAGATACGGTAAATGGCATCAATTCTGGCATGGCAACTGCTGTGTCTGATTTCTGGCTTTAATGGAAGTAAGCACATTTTCTTTCAGTAGGCACCGGGAAATGAGTTGAACCTAGTCGTGTGCGTGGGTCCTAAACATCATATATAAATGAACATGATCACAGAGCAGAGAAATTGAAAGGGTGTCGAGTCCTTGGCTATAAAAGGTGATTGCTAACAGATTTTTCCCTTGAAGTTCCAATCTCTAGGATGATTTTGAATCAGCACTCAAATGAAATAACAAACTCACTGAAGTCACTTAAGTTTCATCATTCCATCAGGTGGGCGGGAAACGTTTTCATTGAAAGTTGTACTGAAAATGGATTACTGCTCAGAGATGCGTGTCCAGGGACGGAAGTCTCTTGTGCCAGGCTACTTTGATTTATTTATGATTCTTGCATTTGGTCTATATTTGTGCCTAAGTAATCAGTGACCTTTTTCATCAAGGGAGAAAGTGTCTTGTACTAGTCTACTGGGTAACACTAGACTAGAGAATTCCTGGGAAGCTACAGGGGAGAATTCCAGGGGTCATGCTACAAACACTGCATTCTTACAAGAACTGCCGCAGATGTTAATTTTTTATAATCCTTCCAGGTTGATCCAGTTCTTCTTTCCTAGCATTGTTGGGAATATCTGAATAACAAAAATAAGAAGCATGTGACCTTTTCACTGGTTTATATTAATAAACTTAATATATATAACACATTAATTCAGTAGCTGATAGTAGCAATAGATTTCCTTGTTTATCTTTTTATTGATTTACAGGAGCTACTTACATATTATAGATACAGAAAAACATTTGTATGTTCAGATGAACAGACGATTTGAGGAGTTCATTGAGAGAACAGGATGAGATGACTGATATTAATCAGTTAAGGGTTTAAGAAACCAAGCAGTCATCAGAGAACATTTGGATTGATAGCGAAGTAGAAGGGAAGGTATCCAGTCTGAAGAATGGAAAATTAGACCAGCCCTTTGTGCCAGAACCAGAACGCATCCATTTAATATAAAACCCTTTCCTGGACATTATGGGATCTACAATGATTTTCCATTACACAAATTGGAAAGAATGATGCATCTCTCTGTGAAACACCAAGAAGGGCACGTCATGCTATTTTCAGTTTGTTCTTCACTGAACATCCAAGTTGCTAGATTTGACTGGGATTCACTAGTCTCAAGTTAAATGTCATTTTCATGTCTATTCAATCACCCACTCGACATTGCTTTAAGAGAATACTAATCTCCATCAATTTCTCTCTTCTTTTCTTAATATTAACCTTAGGTCTCTTTCTATTCTTTCCCTTAAGTTTTAGTCAAATGGTAAGATAATCAATAGCCAGTATTGAGATCTGGATGTTTGGAAGGAGCGCCGTGGAGAGGGACTTGGGTGAAGGCGAACAGGGAGGAAAGAGAACATTTTTGTCCATCTTTCTACATTAATTTTCTGGGGTTGATTTTTCCTGTGATATGTTGGACTTGCCTTTTTATCTAAAGATGGATTTTTCTTCAGCGGATGCTGTTCATGTTCTTTCCAGGCATTCAGTGATATTGCCTAAAAATATTTAGTCTGATAATCAAAAGGGCCTCAACCTCTTTGATTAGCAGGATGTAGTTTCCTGTGAGATGGTGATTTTCTGCAAATGCTCCTCGGCTTCTATATAATTATCATTTGTTTTTGAAGGCACATTTTGTCCTTAAGTGCTATGAACATACCCTGCCTCCCCCACCCCGACTTTCCTGGTTGCCAGTGACACCCCTCTTCCCCTTTGGGGGTGCAGGCTGCATGTAGGTTCCATTTGGTCTTCTTAAGGATGGAAGATGTGAGTGAGGGGCCGTGGCTACAGCCTGGATCAATGTTTCTCAACTCATTTGTGTTCACAGCACATTTTTTGAAATACAGTTTTTGTTCCAAGTCGTGGGGTAGGGGGAGGGGGGAGGGATAGCATTAGCAGATATACCTAATGTAGATAACGAGTTAATGGGTGCAGCACACCAACATGGCACATGTATACATATGTAACAAACCTGCACGTTGTGCACATGTACCCTAGAACATAAAGTATAATAAAAAAAAAATACAAAAAAGTTAGCCAGGTGTGGTGGCACACACCTGTAGTCTCAGCTACTTAGAAGGCTGAGGCAGGAGAATCACTTGAACCTGGGAGGTGGAGGTTGCAGTGAGCCGAGAT
>NW_012102621.1:2253407-2256769 GCF_000951045.1 Mandrillus leucophaeus | reverse complement strand
CCAGGGCCTGTCGTGGGGTGGGGGGTGCGGAGAGGGAGAACATTAGGAGATATACCTACTGTAAATGATGAGCTAATGGGTGCAGCACACCAACATGGCACATGTATACATATGTAACAAACCTGCACGTTGTGCACATGTACCCTAGAACATAAAGTATAATAATAATAAAAAAAGAAATACGGTTTTTGTTTTGGAGTACTTTTAAAAATACTTACAGCAGAAAGGTTGCAAAGATAGTATCCAGAAAAATGAATAAGACCTACTGTTTGATAGCACAACAGGGTGACTATAGTCAATAGTAACTTAACTGTAAGTTTTAAAGTAACTTAAAGAGTCTTATTGGATTGTTTGTAACTGAAAGAATAGATGCTTGAGGGGATGGACACCCCATTCTCCATGATGTGATTATTTCACATTGCATGCCTGTATCCAAGCACCTCATGTACCCTACGAATATATACACCTGCTATGTACCAGCAAACAACAACAACAACAAAAGATAGTACACAGAGTTCTATATACTCCTCACCCACTTTCCCCAGCATCAACAATTGACATCACCAAGGTACCTTTGTCAAAACTAAGAAATCAACATGAGTACATTCCTTTTAGCTAAACTGTAGACATTGTTTGGATTCTGCTAGTTTCTTCACTAGTATTCCTTTTCTGTTTCCTAGAGTCCCATCCAGGATACCACGTTGTCTTTAGTAGAGCACACTGTGATCGTAGAATTTTGGTTGTGCAGTATCGCACGGTGATGCGATAAAGACAGAAAACAACACTAAACAAGGCAGAAGCAATTACAAAGCCTTTACTGCCACAGTGTGAAATGTGTTTTCCTAGTGTCCATAAAACATCTACATGAAATTACTCTCTTTGGGTCAGTGTTGGAATGGAACCAGTTGTTGGTCTGACTGTGCTCTTGTACATGTTCACAGGACAAAAATTTGCATATCCCACACACCCTTACAACCCCTCTTTGAAACCGGGTTATGCTATACAATGAATCCTGATGTTACATGATTTATTTTACAGCATAACCTGAGCAAGTGAGGAGAAATGATGACTTGATGTTTTAGAACACAAAATCCGTCAGAAAAAGCAGGCTCCTATTCCAGCCAATCACACCCTGACTCTCCTAGGACAGTTACCAAATAGATTTACAAGGAACCCCAAAGCAGACCTATGGCTTAGTTTCTGAAGATGCTGTATAGCTCATATCTAGGACCATTTATGAGTCCATATTTACTGAGGCACTTGGGATGTCCTATATTTAACTTTTGAAAATATTCCCAAGTATTTTAACATATTTGGGAGATTGAGCATGGCTCAGACCTGTAGTCTCAGTGCTTTAGGAGACAAAGGCAGGAGGATTGTTTGAGGTCGGGAGTTCGAGACAAGCCTTGGCAATAAGGTGAGACCCTGTCTCTACAAACTAAAAATAATTTAAAAAGTAACTGGGCATGGTAGTTCATACCTGTAGTGCCAGCTAGTTAGGAGGCTGAGGTGGGAGACTGAACCCAGGAGGTCAAGGCTGCAGTGAGCTATGATCACACCACTGTACTGTAGCCTGGGTGACAGAGTGAGACTCTGTCTCTATAAAAAGAAAAAAAAAAATCTGGGGGAATTTCCTAGCCAGGGCAGGCAAAATGATAAGTATAGATCCAGGCATATATAACAGTAAAAAATATGTAAGATAGTGTAGTATCAGCAGTGACTTATACAGATAACATTATAAAACTGTAAAACATGGATTCCTCAAAACCTTATTAGGTTGATACTATTGTTTTTGCCATCATAAGGATGGGGAAACTGAGGCTCAGAGCAGTTAGGTGGCTTGTCTAAAGTTTGTATGGCTACTTAGTGGTGACACTGGGATTTAAACTGAGCCAGTCAGGGTCCCAAGGTCTGTGATTATAACCATTACACTCTATTGCCTTTTCTTGTGGTACAGGTGTTTGCAGTGTGGGTGAGTCTTCCTCTGGGAGTGGAAACTGTTGAAAGATATGCTAAGCAAATGGAAATATCCATTGGCATTTTAGGAAAGAGAGCTGTTTCCAAAATATACATCCAATTTACAGCCTTACTAACTACTAACATTTATTGAGCAAGGTGCTACATGCTTTTAATGTATTAGCTCATTTAATTCTCAATCAACCCTCAAAGAGCCAAGTTCTATTCTGTCCCAGGGCCTCTGTACCTTTTGTGCTTCATGCCTACAGCACACTGCTCCAGGCCTCTGTGTGTCTGATCTTTCCTCTTTCACCTCATACCCCGATGGCTACCTTATTAGAGAGGACTTCACTGTCTACCTCTGTCCCTCAAGTCACCCATTGTTTCCCATTTCCCCATTCTTTTCTTTTTGAGATGGAGTCTTGCTCTGTTACCCAGCCTGGAGTGCAGTGGCACGATCCTGGTTCATTGCAACCTCTGCCTCCCAGATTCAAGCAATTCTCCTGCCTCAGCCTCCTAAGTAGCTAGGATTACAGGTGCATGCCACCACACCTGGTTGATTTTTGTATTTTTAATAGAGATGGGGTGTCACCATGTTGGCCAGGCTGGTCTTGAACTCCTGACCTCAGGTGATCCACCCGCCTTAGCCTCTCAAAGTGTTGGGATTACAGGTATGAGCCACTGCACCTGGCCCCCATTTTCTTTATAGCATTTTGTTCTCTCTGAAGTTGTCTCACTCATTATTTTATTTATGCCTCTTCTACTACAATGTAAGCTGCAGGGGAGAAAATGCTTTGTATTGTCACAACTGTACTGCCCCTGCCCCACCAGGAACTGGGCTGACTCGTGGCAGCAGCTCTATACATTTTATTTTTTAGTTTTGTAGAAATGGGTCTCATTATGTTGCCCAGGCTGGTCTTGAGCTCCTGACCTCAGGTGATCCTCTTGCCTCAGCTTCCCAAGTAGCTCTATACATTTCTGTCCAATGAATAAAAAAGCCTATGGAAGATATTCCCATTTGATGAATGAGACAATTGAGATTGGTGGAAATTAAAGAACTAATCTACCATGATGACTGCGGTTTGCTTCATACATACTCCATATAAAATTGTGGGAGATGGGGCCAGGTGCACTGGCTCACACGTGTAATGCCAGCACTTTGGGAGGCCAAGGTGGCAGATCACTTGAGGCCATGAGTTTGAGACCAGTCTGGCCAATGTGGTGAAACTCTGTCCCTACAAAAACACAAAAATTAGCTTGGTGTGGTGGTGCATGCCTGTAATCCCAGCTACTCAAGAGGCCAAGGCATGAGAATCACTTGAACCTGGGAGGCAGAGGCTGCAGTGAGCTGAGGTCATGCCACTGCACTCCAGCCTGTGTGACAGAGCAAGACTCTGTCTCAAAAA
>NW_012102621.1:2208023-2252957 GCF_000951045.1 Mandrillus leucophaeus | reverse complement strand
CCTGTAGTCCCAGCTACTCGGGAGGCTGAGGCAGGAGAATGGCGTGAACCCGGGAGGTGGAGCTTGCAGTGAGCCAAATCGTACCACTGCACTCCAGACTGGGCAACAGAGCGAGACTCCGTCTTTAAAAAAAAAAAATTAGAGGAGTTGTCAGTGACATCATAGTTAATAAATAGAGGATCCAGGATTCAAACCCAGGTCTGTCGAACTCCACAGCCTGCACATGCTTTGTCTCACAGTGAATATTTGAGTCTCAGGAGGGGTAGGGATCAGGACCGTCTCAGGAACTTCAGGAGGTAGAGTGGGAAAAGTGTCTTTTCTTAGTCCAAACTATCCAGAGAGAGAGAGAATATGAATGGTTTCCAGCCAGTCAATGGTGTGGCTTTCCCTGGATCAGTGGTCTGACCCCGCTTCCATCAGTGGAGTGGGGTGGCGTGCATTTTAGGATTATTCCTTAGCATGGTAGTGGAGCAGGTTCTCCAAGAAAGATGTGCATGAGGAGGGAAAGGGGAGGTAGATGCCTGTTTGAATCTTCCTTGGGGGTGGGCAGGGATGCGTTTGCTTTATTCATCCCTGTATCGCCAATGCCTACACAATACGCCATATTCAATAGATAGTTATTGAATGAATGAATACATGAATGACTCTTTAGCACAAGCTTGATAAAAAGCCCAGTGAAACTCTAGGACTCTTAGCATTTTGAGTTTTGAGAGAACTTGACGAATTCCAACTCATGTGAAGGCTTGACTCTTTTCTATGAAGTCATAGCCACCAATGTTCTTATTCCTGAAACTTAGTTCTTTTTCACAGTTGAGCAGACTAGTTGTTCTATCTGAAGATCTGTGATTCTAATGGTTTTGGCATATGGGTTAGTAAATTAAGTACTTACTAAGAGTTAGGGGATGCTCTATACTGGACTAGCTAAAATATGTCTGTAGGTTCAGCATGGTAGCCTGAAATGAGTTTGATTGTTTTAGATCAAGAAATTGGTTTTTCTCTTGAGGTATGGTATTCAGTGGTACAGATGGATCTCTGACATTGAACATGGCTTTGAGGGAGTGCAGCGAAGAAGTCGGGGACATGGACTTGAAGGGTAGACAACCGAGATTGGGTATTTGCTGTGTACTTGTTCACTGTGCAATCTTGGAAAAATTAATCAAATTCTCTGAGCCTCAGTTTCCCATTCTACAAAAGGAGTAAAACAATATCTACCTTACAAGGTTGTTGTGAGGATTAATGAGCACATGTAAAGAACTTAGCACAGTGCCTGGTCACATAAATATTGGTTGTTACTAATGTTGTTTGTGGAATGAGTGACTTGGTGCTAAAGTTGGCTGTTCATTAGGGGCCAATGATACAAATCAGCGTGAATTCATTGTGTAGTTGTCTTCACAGTGAAAATGTTTTCACTCTGCGTGCCAGTTGATAACACCCTGTGTGTGTGTGTGTGTGTGTGTGCATGGGTGTGTTTGTTATTACTAATGTTTCGATGCAGATGAGAAATGAAGAAACCGTCAATTCCTTCCCAAGGAAATAGCTTGGATGGAGCAGCTGTCCTATTCTTCACCATTTGTTCCTGTCTTATGCTTTTCTTCTCTTTCCATTTAAAACACATGAGCTTTTGTTCTGTTAGGAATTATTGATTATTTTGTTTACACTGGCAGACCAGGCCAGTAAGAATCTGTATGGCCCCCAGCATGTCTTATATTTGCACCCAGAAAATGAGATTGCATGTGTGTGTTTATGTGTGTGTGTGTGTGTGTGTATGTGTGTGTGTACAAGCAACAGAGAAAGAGAACCCTTAAGGGGAAAAAAATCACTTTCTGTAAATTGTCTCCTGGGCTCTTTTCAAAAATTGCTACTAATGCTGGCCACATGGCATAGCCTAATTAGATTTGCATTGCCTTTCCCAGGTGCTTCCAACCAGCTGTAGGACTATTTGTAAAGAAAGTCTAAGTGCTCAACACAGTGTCTGGTTTAGTTTAAAAGATGCCAAGTTCTATTCCTTCCATACCAGGGAAAGCTTATCCTTGGACATATTTCTTTTGGTAGAGCACTTCTATTTGAATATCTGGATTAAGTGATAGGACACACCTACTATAGCATTGATACTTAGTGTGGATTTAAAGGAGTAATAAATAAAAGAATTACTTTTTTCTGCACTTATCACATGCATACATTTTTTTTGGTATTATTATTATTTTTAGTGGAGATGGGGTCTCGCTATGATGGCCAGGCTGGTCTCAAAATCTTGACCTCAGATGATCCACCTGCCTCGGCCTCCCAGAGTGCTGGGATTACAGGCATGAGCCACCATGCCTGGCCTGCAGTTTGCTTCTCATAACATCTTCATAAAATAATTGAAATGTGTATTGCACTCACATATTGTAGATGAAGAAACTGTGACTCAGAGAGTTTAAGTAACCTGCCCAAGGTCACAGAGATATTTGCTGAGTAATTCAAACCACGGACATGAATTTATGTCTACCTGGCTTTAAACCTTGTACTCTATTTATGACCTTTCTCATGCCTTTCTAAAGAACCTATACTGGGCGATATATACCAGATTATGCCTCCTTTTCTGTTTGTTTTCCTTATTTATTGATTCCTGCTGGGAATTGCAGTATTAGACTACAGTCACCTTTGAAAATGGACCAACTGAGATAAAGTCACCATTTCTGTCCTGGAGAACTCAGATTTTAGTTAATTTTTAGATTTCCTGTAATTAATATTTCTATTCAATCAACATTCAACTGATATTTATTAAAATCCTGCTATGTGTCAGTCAATATGCCAGGAGTTGGAGGTACAAGGATGAATTAGACATAAATAGGACATATCCTCTTGGAGCTTATAGTACAGTGGGAGAAATGGAAAAGTAATCACGTAATTACAAACTAGCATGGTGGGAGTAAGTTCAGGGTGCCAGGGAGCTAGAAGGAGGCCTCCACAAAACATCTGCCTAGCAACATAAATAGTGCCTGGTAACACTCGGGCTAGAAGGGAGGGAAAAGATACTAGGACCGCCTTTCCTGAGAAATAGATATTTTGCGTTGAAAGAAAAATACTTCCTATCAACTTGCTAAGAATCAGAGTGAAGAAAAGCAGAAAACTTTCATGGACTGATTTTGCCCACCTTTGACTGAGGGGAGGACCATTTGTCTTAGACTATAGATCTTTCTTGCAGGTCTGATGAATTTTGTACAAATTGTATACACGGAGAAGAGGAGTTTGTTCTGCAAGGATCATACTGCTTTTGGTTGGAAAATAAGAATGCCAGGTCGGCCATGGGAGCACCAAAATTTCAGGATCAGCTGTTAGGAGCTGAATACAGATTTTTGTCAGTCAGCCTGCTGTTCCTTGAATAGATTAGTGTTGAATTTTTTTCTTCTTTTAACAATAACAGCCAATATAAAATTAAGTAACACTACTAATACTGTAATACATATATTAAAATAATTTATAATAAGGTTTTACGAAACTGCCAAAAAGAAAAATCCCAATAAGCATTCTCAATAAAGTTAATTACAAGGTGAAAAGGAAATCCCATTACATTAGTCTGAGAATGCAGTTAATGAAACTAAGTGTAATCATAATGTGAATATTTCATTAAATGGAGACTTAAACTCATTACTTTAGGTATTAGGTCTGGAGTTGTGTGCTCACACCAAGACTGCCAATCTCAAAGCACAGCTGTTTTGTACTTATTTATTTATCTAGTGACAGGGTCTTACTCTGCCGCCTAGGCTGGAGTGCAGTGGTGAGATCACAGCTCACTGCAGTGTCACCCTCCCGGGTTCACGTGATCCTCCCACCTCAGCCTCTCAAGTAGCTGGGGCCACAGGCACGTGCCATCGTGTCAGCTAATTTATTTTTTATTATTTATTTATTATTATTATTTTTTGTAGAGACAGAGTGTTGCTATGTTGCCTAGGCTGATCTTGAGCTCCTGGGCTCAAGCAATCCTCTTGCATTGGCCTCCCAAAGTGTTGGGATTACAGGTGTGAACTACCATGACTGCCTGTTTTTTTACTTATTTAGAGCCAAATCTTTGGCCACAAAGGGACATGGGTTCACAACCCCTTAGATCTGTCCACGGTGCTGAATCACACTATGGAGGGAGTTATCCAGTTCAAACCACCCAGACAGAAAAGTCTATCTTGTCACATTTTGGAGGTGGAGGGAGCTTTAGGTACCATCTTGCTTTTGGTTTACCACACTTCTGGTTTCAAAGATGATTAAAAGTTAAAAAAAAAAGTAGAAGAATTGGAGACCAGCATAGTGTGCTGACTTTTTGATTTTGCCATAAAAGAAAATTAAATAAAAAGAAACTACTTAAAAACATTTCACAAAAGATAAGGACATTTTAACATCAAACAATTTAGATTAGAAGTAGTTCTCAAAATAAAAGACAACACTTAAATTAGATGAAGTTAGCCTCATGAAAAACTAATTCCACTGTCCTTACTTTTTCTTCTTCTTATTTTTTTTGCCCCTAATCAGTTGGAAATGAGAACATGGATTTGCATTTTTGGTTCTTTTCTTAATGAATGAGTATTTATTGAGTACCTACTAAATACTGGGCACTGGAACTTGTTAGGGGTACAGAGGTTGGCAATGTGTGTGTGTGTGTGTGACTTTATAGGCCTTATAATCAGACCATTCTTTGCATTTTACAAATAATGACACTGAGGCCCAGGAAAAAGCATGAGTTTCCCTGAAGGTACACAACCATTAAACTTTTCTGGTTAATAGTGTTTTAAAAATAATCATTGAATATTTGGGACACAATTACTGATCACACATACATGTTAGCTTTTTAGTTCTCCAAGATGGACATGAGGATGTGAACAAAAGGGATAAACTTCATTGTTATTGCTGTAGAACTTCTCTAGTTTTGATGCCTCACCTGTTTTCCAAAGGAAGCCCTTTGAAATATTCAGACATTCTTGACATTTTAACAAAATATTGAATTGCTTACAGCCCATGAATTGGAAGTTGTGCAAGGGCAGCATGTGGTATTTACTTTCCTTTATTGAATAGCAACAAGGAATGGAAGAAGCTCCTCATTCTGCAGAGGAATTATTTTTAAAAAATTTAGTGCATATATCAAAGTCAAAGAAGGTCATCAGTCAAACAATTCTTTGATAATAACTGACGAAGAAGTTGCATAAGCCTATCAAAAAAAAACTGTTCCTTATGAACATTTTGCTTCTGCTAATTAGCTTAGAAGTGGCTAAGTTCAGATACTGGTACTATTCTTTAAAAACATGTTTTAATGAACAGGTACTTCTCAAAAGAAGACATGCATGTGGCCAACAAACAGAAAAAGTGCAACATCCCTCATCATTAGAGAAATACAAATCAAAGCCACAATGAGATACCATCTCACACCAGTCAGAATGGCTACTATTAAGTCAAAGAACAACAGATACTGGCGAGCTTGTGGAGAAAAAGGAATGATTTTACACTGTTGGTGAGAGTGTAAATTAGTTCAACTATTGTGGGAGACAGTGTGGTGAGTCCTCAAAGATCTAGAAGCAGAAATACCATTTGACCCAGTAATCTTATTACTAGGTATACACCAAAGGAATATAAATCATTCTATTATAAAGATACATGCACACATATGTTCATTGCATCTATATTCACAATAGCAAAGACTTAGAATTAATCTAAATGCCCATCAATGAAAGACTGGATAAAGAAAATGTGGCACAGATATACCATGGAATACTATGCAGCTATGAAAATAAACGAGATCATGTCCTTTGCAGGGACATGGATGGAGCTGGAAGCCATTATCCTCAGCAAACCAATGCAGGAATGGAAAAGCAAACACCGCATGTTCTTACTTATAAGTGGGAGCTGAATGATGAGACTACATGGACACAGGGAAACTATACACACTGGGGCCTGTTGGGGGTTGGGAGGAGGGAGATAATCAGGAAGAATAGGTATGGATGCTGGACTTAATACCCAGGTGATAGGATAATCTGTGCAGCAAACCACCACGGCACACGTTTATATATGTAAAAAAAACCCTGCACATCCTGGACACGTACCCCTCCACTTAAAATAAAAGTTGAAGGGAAAAAAACAAGTTTTAAATGTCCCAGAATTGCTTCCACTTCAGCGGTTTTACATACACTCTTCCCTCTGCCTGCAACAAGCTTCCCCCAGATCTTTGCAATGCTGGCTCCTTATTGTTTAGGTCTTGGGTAAACTGTTATCTTTTGGGGGGACCTTCCCTACAGAAAATAGCCCAGCCCATGTAAAGATCTCCTCATCATCCCTCTCTATTAGGTCACTGTTTTATTTTCATCTTAGTTCATATACTACCTAAATTCATCTTGTCTACTTGCTCCTTTCACATTTTCCCCACAACTTGTTAGCTCCAGGAGACCAAGAACCTTCCTCTCACTCCCTACTGTATTCCCAGTGCCTAGAACTGTGCCGGTCACACAGGAAGTGCTCTATAAACTTTTTTCAGATGGAATAAATGCTGTCAAAATACAATACTGAGCACATTTTATCAAGTAAATGCTACTATTACTTTTTCTTTGTCAATGCGTTGGGATCTTATTTCTTGTGGACTAAACCTTCAGTGCTGTTATCAGAGTCTAGCAAATGCCAAGTTGAGTGTCAAGAGATGTTGCATACATTTAAAAGCTCATGAATACATATTCCAGCATTACCTGGCGATTATGAAATGTCACACAAAGGCAGTACTTTCAAAGTTCAGCCCACCAATTCAATCACAATTGATTTTTGTCAAAAGCATTTCCCTCCTTTTCATTTCTTTCGGCTTCTCTGTATCATAGTTTGCCTCCTAATGTCCTGATCCATGCTGACTTTCAATTTCATTAGCATGAAAGCAAACTAAGGAGGGAATTGGGTGTGTTTAATATTTATGACATGATTATGTCGTGTTGATGTGGATAATAATGAAAAAAAACTTAACATCGGTGATGCAAAGTAGCCTTAATAATCCTGTGCTTAGGGTCACAATATTGATTTTAGTGCATTGCCAAACAGACTATTAAATCGCTAACAGTTATGGTTCACATTTAACTATTATTTTTAAAAGAAAGTCTGAAAACACACAGAGAGGAAGTGATAGACAGAAAGGGAAAAAAACCCATAAGAACTCTACAGATCAATTTCATATCCTATAATAAGGCAATCATCCAATGGCAAGCCCCAAACCCTGGCTTATTTGTGGTTAAAATCAAGCACTTACCTACTCTTTGACTTTGAATCCAAAAATACCCCAAATGTGCTACCAGATCTTATAATCCTCACCCCTGGAGCAAAATCAGGTCAAGCTAAGAAAAGCACTTAAGAACAAAAGATACAGTCTCTGGATGTTCCGTCAGGAATGCTGTGAGCATCCCCTGTGCTCCCAGGATACCTTTTAGTAAAAGTATGGGAGGAAAGTGGGAGGTACTATGTTGTGGATACAGGGGATGGAGGGAGGAGGTTCTTCTTGCTTACCTTTTCCTGGTTTTCGATCTTTGTGTGTTATTGACGTTGCCCATTTTATTTTACGTTTTAAAATAATTTCAGCTTTCATTTTAGATTCAGGGGGACCACGCACAGGTTTGTTACATGGGTATATTGTGTGATGCTAAGGTCTGGGGTGCAAATGATCCCATCACCCAGGTGGTGAGCATAGTGCCCAATAGATAGTTTTCCAGTCCCTGTATCCCATCTCTCCCTCCCTCCCCCTCTAGCAGTCCCCAGTGTCTGCTGTTCCCATCTTTATGTCCATGTCTACCCAGTATTTTGATCCCACTTATAAGTGAGAACATGTGGTATTTGGTTTTCTGTCCCTGTGTTAATTTGCTTAGGATAATGGCCTCCAGCTGCATCCATGTTGCCACAAAGGACATGATTTCATTCTTTTTTTTATGACTCTGTAGTATTCCATGGTGTATAGGTACCACATTTTCTTTATCCAGTCTGTGTTTGTTGGGCACCTAGGTTGATTCCATGTCTTTGCTATTGTGAATAGTGCTGTGATGAACATACAAGTGGGTATTTACCCAGTCATGGGATTGCTAGGTCAAATGAAGTTGCCCTTTTTATTAGGCAATTACTGTATGTGAAACACTGTGTGAGGCATACTCAGGGTAAAAGTAATGATATGGTTTGGCTGTGTCCCCACCCAAATCTCATCTTGAATTGTGCTTCCCAAAATTCCCACATGTTATGGGAGAGACCTGGTGGGAGGTGATTTAATCATGGGAGGGCAAGTTTTTCTCATGCTGTTCTTGTGATAGTGAGTATGTCTCATGAGATCTGATGGGTTTTTTAATAAAGCGCAGTCCTCCTGCACATGCTCTCTTGCCTGCCACCATGTAAGATGTGCCTTTGCTCCTCCTTCACCTTCTACCATGATTGTGAGGCTTCCCCAGCCATGTGGAGTTGTGAGTCCATTAAACCTCTTTTTCTTTATAAATGACCCAATCTTGGGTATGTCTTTATTAGCAGCATGAGAACAGACTAATACAAGTAATAACACTCATAGTTAGCATTTATTGGATATTTGCTGTATGATAGGTATTTAAAATATATCTTATTTAATTCACTTCACAACTCTGCAAAGTATGTAGGATTATCTAGATTTTTTTTTTTGAGATGGAGTCTTACTCTGTCACCCAGGCTGGAGTGCAGTGGTGCAATCTGGACTCACTGCAACCTCCGCCTCCCAGGTTCAAGAGATTCTCCTGCCTTAGCCTCCTGAGTTGCTGGGATTACAGGTGAGCACCACCATGGCCGGCTAATTTTTGTATTTTTAGTAGAGATGGAGTTTCAGCATGATGGCCAGGCTGGTCTTGAGAACTCCTGACCTCAGGTGATCTGTACCTCTTGGCCTCCTAAAGTGCTGGGATTGCAGGTGTGAGCCACTGTGCCTGCTTGGATTATCTAGATCTTAAAGAGTAAAAGACACAGACTCTCCATCAAATATACAGCAGGGTCAGGATTCAAATACAGTTTGGTCTCACTCTGAAGCCTGGGCTCTTTCTTCCATCCAGAGTAGGCAAGTAGGTTTCATTTTGGGTGCTGTCACTGATGACATGTCGTGGCTTCCTGCAGTAGAGTCTTGAAGATGATTTGGAGGCCATATTCTAGCTCACTGGGCATGAGTGCTGTGATTGATTAGCCATGTCTGCTGTGAGAAAAGAACAGGAGAATGGTGCTCGTGTGCCATATATTTACTCTCCTATTTCTGCTACAGATATAATAAAAGTCCCTCAAAGGATTTATGATTTTGCAAATGAGGGGAGGTAAATATGATATAAAATGAGGGAATGTAGACCAAATTGATGGATTGGGAAGGCCTCAAGTACATAGTGCCTAACATATGGTGTTTGGATATATAGTAGGTGATTAGCATATCTTTGTTTAATGAATGAATGGATATATGATTGAATAATTTGAAACATATAATAACCTTTTATTCTTCTATATTCTCTAAGCTATTTCCCTGCATCGAGTCAGACCACCATAAAACTACATATCAGAACTGCATTCCTTTAGTTTTCTATAGGAATGCCAATCCAGAGTTGTCTTTTTTTTTTTTTTTTTTTTTTGAGATGGAGTCTTGCTCTGTCATCCAGGCTGGAATGCAGTGGCTCGATCTCGGCTCACTGCAACCTCCACCTCCTGGGTTCAAGTGATTCTCCTGCTTCAGCCTCAGTCCCTGTAGCTGGGACTACAGGCGCATGCCACTGTGCCTGGCTAATTTTTGTATTTTTAGTAGAGATGGGGTTTCTCCATGTTGGCCAGGCTGGTCTTGATTCCTCACCTCAGGCGATCTGCCCCCGCTTGGCCTCCCAAAGTGCTGGGATTACGGGTGTGAACCACCATGACCAGCCCAGAATTGTCTTTTCATAGTATATCCTTGATTTTAAAAAAACGTAGTTGATATAACAAAGGCAAACATAAAGAATGGTTCTGTCTTCTTGCAAATCTGCTATTGAAAATGGGGCACATTATGTTGTGCCATATCCTTTATCTAGAGAATGACTTCCATAGTACACATTCATTCAACAAATCCTTTTCTTGTGTTATCTAGTTAGGCACTGTGTTAATGAACCAAAAAATAAGCCAGGGTTCTGACTGCGGGAGCCTATGTTATTGTAGGGGAAGACTGTTCACACAGCCAGTAAATAAAAGATTTAAGAGAGTGATAAGTATAGAGGCAAATGAGGAAGGTGATGGGAGAAAGAATAACAAGGCTGGTGTCACTGAGAAAGTGATCACTAAGATGAGACCCAAGGATGGGAAGAACCAATCCAGTGAAGAATGGGGGGATAGGGCATTCTAGCCAAAACCAAAAACAAAAAACAAAAAACCCTGCAGGATGTGCAAAGGCCCTGAGACAGGAAAGAAATTCACCATGCTTGTGGAAGTCCAGTGGGGCTGAAGTCTGGCAAGGGAGGGGATGAGGTTATATAAATAAATGTAGAGAAATGCTATTCAGAAAAAGGAACAAAGTAAGATACTGATTATAGACTATAGCTAGAATTCCGGAGCAACTGCTATGTGCTAGACAGTATGTTAGGTGTTTTATACATGTTCTGTTGTGTGTCAGTGCTTGACCTGACCATCTAATAATGCCTCCTAGTGAATTCTCCATTGAACACTAGTCCTTTGAAATGTTCTTCAAAATTAGAGTTCCTTGGCCAAATAAATTAAAGACTCCTAGAATATACGCAATAAAGCCATTTACATTTATGTTCATCCCAGTGTTTTTCAAATTGATATTTCCATTAAACATCGTTTTATGTAACAACTGGTGATATATAGGGGAAATAATATTCTGGAGAGAAGACTTTGAAGAAAGCTACTGGATTAATGTTTACCTGGCCCTCCTTAATCACTTTCTATGGTGGCAAATTCGTTATGTCTCAAGGCAACACATTCTGTTTTCAGGCAGGCTTCATTCATAGCGAGTTTGCCCTATGGCCATTTCAAAGTTATCAGCCAAGCCCCTTTAAAATTGCCTACCAAAGGAAGTGAAAGCCAAAGCCATCAATGATTTTCTTTCCTCTCCTCTCTGTACCCTCATCTCTCTCATCCTTCAAGACTTAGGGTAAATAGTTTGTGTCAGGAAGTTTTGGTTACAAGCAGCAAAAGTCCATTCTTCTCCAGACTTCAGCAAAAAGGGAAATCTTTTGAAGAATATTGATTGGCTTATAGAACGGAAGGAATGTCTGATGGTCCAAGTTTGGGATGTCAGGAACCAGGGCAGCTCCAACCATAGTCTTATCGGAGCTCTCCTGCTGAGGTGAATTATTCCAACCATTTTGTCTCTCTTTGTATCCATTCAAGTTTAAGATTCTTAAACTTGACAGTCTGATTGGTCCATATTAAGTCAAATGCTCACCCCCTGGCTGGGAAGGACAGGGGCTTTGAGTGACAGTCTCACCAAGACTGCCCGTAGTGAGGAATAGGAAAGTCTCCACAATAAGATTGAGATGCTGGTCAGAAGAAGTAGGAAATGGATGATGAGTATTCAAAAAGAGAAACAAGCAAACCTATAAAGACCCAAGGAAACCCCCTCTCATGTCCGATCTCTTCTCTGCATTTATGTCTGTCTTGATATCTGTCCAAGTCATTTCCATCCCTTACAATTCTACCAACATCTAGATGCTGCCTGATGATATTTCCTGTGTTATTTTCTTGCCCTGTGGCTTAGCTCCTGCGGTGCTCCTTAGCTGTGGGCGTGTGTTTGCTTTTTGTCTCTAGGCATAATAATGAAACCTATCGAATGTCTCCAGCAAAAATGGGCATATGTGATCATGGGAAACTCATTCATGGGGAAGGAAAATTGAGTAATTACAAGGGACAGTCCAGGCCCAGGGGCTCATGCCGGTAATCCCAGCACTTTGGGAGGCCGAGGCAGGTGGATCACTTGAGCCCAGGGGTTCAAGATCAGCCTGGGCAACATAGCAAAACCCCATCTATACAAAAAATACCAAAAGTAGCTGGGCATAGTAGCACGTGCCTGTGATCCCAGCTACTTGGGAGGCTGAGATGGGAGGATTACTTGAGCCTAGGGAGGTTGAGGCTGCAGTAAGCAGAGATTGTGCCACTGTACTCCAGCCTGGGAAACAGAACAAGAGCCTGTCTTTAAAAAAAAAAAGAAAGAAAGAAAAGGAAAGAAAATGAGATGGAGGATGTATTGAGGGGAAGGAGATGTGAGTGGACATGTGGGCCAGGAGGGAATATGTTTTTAGAAGGCTACTGAGGCAGGTGGAAATGAATAAGCCTTATTTGAGCAGAGGGGCTGCCTTCCAGAGTGAGGAATGATGCAGCTGAGTGATGAATGGAAGGCCTGGAAGTACAGGTAAAGGAATTTAGAACCGAGTCGCTGGGAGTTCTTGAGTAGATGCACCACCTGACGTCCCTTTGCTAGCAGGTACTTCGTTGGGTTCTTGGGATGATGGATGAGAAAGGCCTTTAAGACAATTTGGGGAAGCTCTCCAGCAATCTCAAACACAGCTGCCACCACCTTACACAGGAAGTCCTTGTTCCCACCCTTCCCCAAAGCCTTTTGAGGGTTGCTAGGAAACTGGGGATGCTTGAGCAGTTGAGATCTGATTATAATAATTCTCTAGGTTTCCATGGTTGGAGGAGGAGCCAGGTTGGTTGGTCCAATGTCATATTCTCTTACCTTACTGTGGAGCACAGAGAGGCATAAATGTCTTTAAGTTATGTGAACTCAACTCTGTGATCTCAGTTCAGGGATGGGAGAAGGGATGGAGGAGGGGAAGAAAGAGAGTGTAACATAAATAATGTGAGTATTTCTGTTCCCCATTCCACACAATGAGCATATGCTGAAAGTGAGATGGGAGACATGAGTCTGCTTTTGCTTCAGACAGACTCACTTCCCACGAGCTTCTTCAGAGTGTGATTCTAGCATTTAAAGATATGCATTTTTCATATAACTTGGCCCCTAAACACAAGCCAGTTACTTCATCTGGTGCTGAACCAGGGAAACAGCCATTGTGGGTAATTTTGGCTGAATATGATTTTAGCTGCTCCCTCTGGCCTCAGATCTCTACATGAGACAAGACTCTACTGTTACTTTGTAAAACCCCTACTCGGTGCCTATGAATGGTGCCATATGGCTCCTGCCTGTTTACAGACTTGTCTAAGCCCTTGAGGTAAATGGAATCCAACCACTGACACCCTTGACACACACCATGGGCTGGCTAGAGGGTGGTGGGGTTTATGTATTTTTTCCTTATTCCACACTGTCTTTTAAGATCACTATTGTAACCTGGAGCACAGGATACCCCACAGGTACCTCCACATACTTAGCTGGTCCACAACTCATCAACCACACCTCCTTCCCCTGTGTTGTACAAGCCCACCTATGTGCATATTTGTTGCAATTTTAGGAATTGAGTTTTAGGTAATTTGTGGAGCTTGGAATTTCCCAGAAGGATGACTTGCTCAGGCCTCTAGGCAGTGTCTTATGTCTAGCAGTCTGTCCATGTACATATAGTACATTAAAAAAAATGTATTTATCTATTTGAATAGGTCAATATGTACATGGTAGAAAAGGAAGTAAAGCAATATTCAAGGACGTGAAGCAAACACTAAGTGCCCTCTCTCCTCCAGCAACCTAATTCTCCTCTCCAGAGTCAACCAGTGCAATAAGTTTATTTTCTGTTCTCACAAAGATATTCTATGCATTTACTAACATTTCTGAACACTTCTGCAACTTGCTGATTTCACTTAATAGTGGGTACATTAGTCTGCTTGGGTTGGCCTAACAAAATAACAAAGACTGGGTGGCTTAAACAACAGGAATTTACTTTCTCTCAATTCTGGAGGCTAGACATACCAGACCAAGTCCATCAGGAACAGTTTTGGAGAGGGCTCCCTTCCTGGCTTGCAGACAGCCACCTTCTTGATATGCCCTCACATGGTAGAAAGAGAGAGAGAGTGCTCTGGTGTTTCTTCCTCTTCTGATAAGGGGACCCACCCTGTGAAATTAGGGCCCCATCCTTATGACCTCATTTGATCTTTGTCATCTTCTCACAGTCCCCATCTCCAAATACAGAACCATTGGGGGTTAGGGTGTCAACATATGAATTTTGAGGGCACACAAACATTCAGTCCATAACAGTGGATACTGGAGATTTTTTTGCCTTTGGTCTATTTAGACCTGATATATCTTTGCCGTTTTGCTGTGAGCTGAGCCTGGAGGATTGGTACCGGCTGTGATTTTATAAGGTGAGGCAGCTGGGATCCAGACAGGTAAATGGAATCCAACCATTGAAACCCTTAAGGAGCATACAGATATCTTGGCCAGTGGCCACCAATCTCTCCTTGATGAACTGATGCCATACTTGTAGAATGGATTGTGATTCTTATGAGGCCATGGCTGTCCTCAAAGCTTAGTGCGAGAGGGAAAACCTTGGTTAGGTGTTGGGGTCCATCCCAAGAAGGGGAAGAATAAAGCTATGCTTGTTCCAATCTGTATATTTTCAGATGGGTCAGTTCTTCATCTTCCAGAAACTCAGCAGCCTGGGGAATTGAGACCATGGTGGGGCTATCAATGACTTCCTGCAACCCTCCCTGGAATACCTCTCTCCTTTCTTGCTAGACATGACTTACACATTTTGAGAACTCAAGGCAAAGCTCAGCTCCTTATAATCAATTTCTCTTTTTCTTCCACTCCCATGACTCTTTCTTAGTGATGTGCTCAATTCTGTTCTCTTCAAGTCAACTTACATTTATTGACTCCTAGGGGCTAATTCTCTCTCTCACTTTTTTTTTTTTTGAGATGGAATTTCACTCTTGTTGCCCAGGCTAGAGTGCAATGGTGCAATCTTTGCCTCCCAGGTTCAAGTGATTCTCCTGCCTCAGTCTCCCGAGTAGCTGGGATTACACACACCTGCCACCACACCCAGCTAAGTGTTTTGTATTTTTAGTAGAGAGGGGGTTTCACCATGTTGGCCAGGCTGGTCTTGAACTCCTGGCCTCAGATGATCTATCTGCCTCAGCCTCCCAAAGTGTTGAGATTACAGGTGTGAGCCACCGTGCCTGGCCTCTAGGGGCTAATTCTCATTCTGCCTTTTGACTTTTCATGCCATGTTGCCTTTGACTTTGATTTTTGTGGTGTATCTTAATTTTCCTAGAAGTCTGTAGTTTTCTAACTAGATTGAAAACACACTAAGGGCAGCAAATACTTGTAAGTGCTCCCTCCCATGTCAAGTATGTGCCATGTTCCAAGTAAGCATTGAGGGTGGATATTCATTGAGTTAGTACATTCAGATGATGTTTTTGGGGAAAAAGCTCCATCAAGAAGTAGTCTCCCTCCCTCCCTCCCTTCCTTCCTCTCTCACTCACTCTCTTTCTCTCTCTCTCTCTTTTCTTTTCTTTTCTTTCTTTCCAACAGAGTCTCCCTCTGTCACCCAGACTGGAGTGCAGTGGCACGATCTTGCCTCACTGCAGCTTCTGCCTTCCGAGTTTAAGTGATTCTCCTGCCTCAGCCTTTTGAGTAGCTAGAATTGCCACACCCTACTAATTTTTGTATTTTTAGTAGAGACAGGGTTTCACCATGTTGGCCAGGCTGGTCTCAAACTTCTGACTTCAGGCAATTCACCATCTCGGCCTCGCAAAGTGCTGGGAGTGAGTCACTGTGCCTGGCCAGGAAGTAGTTTCTTTTGAATATCCCTGATTACTCCATACTTTTCCTCCCAGATGTTTGTTGTTAGTGAAATACAACCCCTGTGTGCACTGATCACAAGCCCTTTTCATTGTACTTTGAATGGAATCCTGCAGTTGACTATGAGCGTGAGCATGGACCATAGCTCTCATTTACGATTTAAGTCAACCCCATGGGAAATTTATACTCACGGAGGTTGCCACTTGTCCAAGTGGCTATGTTAGGATATGAATCCCTACATCTGCCTGACTTGTGTTTTATCCCCACTCCATCAACTTTTCCCAACCTTCCTCCTTCCCCATCACCTGCCTCTCCCTGTCTATTGTGCTATTCAGTGAAACATCACAGAGAGGATAGATGTGATTCAGCACCTGGCATATACCTGCTGTAGAACAGATTCTCTGCAAGTGCTTGTTAATGTAAGTTATCTCCGCAAAACCTCATTCTCTTGAGACAGCAATGCTGAGAAAGCAAATCTGGGACTGGGGCTGTGATATATTCAAATTTAACAGCCTCACCCTCCTCCTAAGTAATTCTGATGTCAGTGGTCCTGAGGCCATATTTTGAGTAATACTGCTTTAAAAGTCATTATTATCCAGCCAATGAATTCTTACTCTGTAGGCAACTAAAGGTTGACCCTTCCCAAGGGTCATATTTTAATGGTGTGTTTCACTTGTAATCCTGCTGGGGAGGAGAGAATTTTCGATTGGATGATCTTCAGGGGCAGAGGGTTCTTCTGCCTGCTTGTGGTTCCATCATGGCCACTTTCCAAGGTCTGAGGCAGAGCCAGAGCATGTGGTCGGAGGCCTGTCTCACAATTGTTAGATACAGTTAGTTTCCTTCTTCAAAGAGCTTATCCAGTTTCCCTGTTCTCTATCCTATAATTTCAAATACCCCCTTGCCTTTGCTGCACCCCAAGTTGTCTGAATTTGCCTAGACATGCCTGAACTTGCTACAACCCCAGTCCACATTCCTTTCCTTATTAGGGAATAGGTTATCTTCCTAGTCTCCCTGTAAATGACCCCCCTTCTCTCTCTTCTCACCTCACTATGTGTCTACCTTATCTAAGAAAGTTTAAATGTTTAGCCAATCAGGACTAGTTTAGACTGTGCAGTCCAACCCTAGCCAAATAAGGGAAAGACACAGAAGCAGAAGCTGCGTTCGAGATAATAAAAACACCTGCTTTCCTTTGTTCTGTGTGCTCTCGCCATTGCTCCATGCGCAAGACACACCCTTGTGCAGAAGTAAATTTGCCTTGCTGAGAGATGCTTTGTCCTTTTTCTCAGTGCTGGTTCTTCTTTGCAGCACTGAGCATTTGTTTCCAACATATGCATTCAAATCCATGGGTTCTGTCTCTTTCTAATGGTGTGACCTCGGGGGAGGTGCATTACTCCTCCTTCCTCTCCTAGAAAATGGTGGTGTTACTATCCAGTTACTTAGATCACTGTGTAGATGAAATGGAATAATGCATGTAAAACCCTTGGCACAGTTCCTAAGATAGGCAAAAGAAAGAAACAAAACAAGAAGAAATGAACAAAGTCAAGCCCTGTCTTCCCTATTGTCACCAGTTATCATATTTTGCTACCAACCTGACTTCATCTGTGGCACTTGAGTGAGGCACACAGTTGGAATGTACTTTTAGAAAAAATTTTAAAACTTTTTGGCCAGGTGCAGTGGCTTATGCCTATAATCCCAGCACTTGGGGAGGCTGAGGTGGGTGGATCACTTGAGGTCAGGAGTTAGAGACCAGCCTGGCCAATATGGTGAAATGCTGTCTCCACTAAAAATACAAGAAAATTATCGAGGTATGGTGGTGTGTGCCTCTAATCCTAGCTACCTGGGAACCTGAGACAGGAGAATTGCTTGAACCCAGGAGGTAGAGGCTGCATTAAGCCAAGATTGTGCCACTGCACTCCAGCCTGGGCAACAGAATGAGATTCCATCTAAAAAATATAATTTAATTGTTATATTTTATTTTTTTGGTACATAATAGGTTCATATATTTGTGGAGTACATGATATGTTTTGATACAGTTTGATACAGGCATGCAATGCATAATAATCACATCGTGGAAAATGGGGATATCCATCCCATCAAGCATTCGTCATTTGTGTTACAAACGATCCAGTTATACTCCTTTAGTTATTTTAAAATGTAAAAGGAAAACCGTACAATTAAATTATTTTGTCATGCCTGTAATCCTAGCACTCTGGGAGGCTGAGGCAGGCTCACCTGAGGTCAGGAGTTCGAGACCAGCCTGGCCAACATGGTGAAACCCCATCTCTACTAAAAATACAAATTAGCCGGGCATGGTGGCGCATGCCTGTAATCCCAGCTACTCGGGAGGCTGAGGCAGAAGAGTCACTTGAACCCGGGAGGTGGAGGTTGCAGTGAGCCGAGATCGTGCCACCGGACTCCAGTCTTTGCGACAGAGCAAGGCTCTGTCTCAAAAAAATTAAATAAACAAATAAAGCATTTTGATTATAGTCACCCTGTTGTGCTGTCAAATACTAGGTTTTATTTAAACCTTATCAAAGCATCACGAGTCCAATGCAGGTTTGGGGGCACAGTGGCGGGTTTTGTTTTTGTTTCTGTTTTGTTTTGTAAGGACAGGTTACCTGGAAACATCTGTTGCTTGGGCTGGAGCCATTTGGGACCCTCAGTGCAGCGACAGCCTGATGGTAACGTGAGATCCCCACAGCTTGAATTAATCATGGACACAGGAGGTAAAGAACAGGGATGCTGTGGAGGACAGTTCTTGACATCTGCAGGCACCTCCGTACAACCCTTCTCAGGGATGAAGGGCAGGAGGTTTCAATTCTCTTGTATTTCCGTCTTCGGAATGGGAGAGTGGAACCTTCAGGAGCTGGTATAAATGAGCTTGCATCTGAGAGGGAAAGGGCAGAAATGGGCTGAGAGTCAGCTGTGGCTATAATCTTTGGGGACCAGTTCCTGGAACACTGACACGTGTAGAGAGGCTCTGGATGCATGCATACTCAGGCCACGTTGCCTTTCTCCCCACCGCACAGAATCAAGTTGACCAACCATGGAAGCATGGGTCCCTCAGTGTTCATAACAGATGATCTGAACAGCAGCCTTATAAATCCCATTATTGAATTCGCTGCAAAGTGTCAGTTAATGAAGACAGCATCCTCCATATCTCCCAGTAGTTCCTTCTGTAATGCGTATTGTGCTTTGAGAAATAAGTGCTAGAAAAAAGCTTTGCTTCTCCTAAGGAACTTGAACATTCTCACTTCATGGTGAATGAGAACAATGTAATTGACTGACTTTCCCTTTTCACTTTGTCTACCCAGAAGCCACAGCCACATTTGAAACTGCATCCGCCCTCACCGCCTGCTTTCTGTTTTCCATTTTGCTCTCATCTTGGCATATGCCCTGTGCTATGCCATAGCCTTTTAGGCTCAAGGGTCAGAAACCTAAAGCAAAGAAAAAGAGGAGTTTATTGGGACATGTCTCTCACCTTTAGGCACCCGTAGTTCTCAACAAATGGTCTTGGGGCTCTGACTTTATGGCTCTATCTCTAGATTTTGTGTGCCTCTTTTGGCTTAGTTTTCAGACAGGCTCTTTCCCTGTGCTGGCGGGATGGTCACCAGCAGCTCCAAACCAGAACTGTCCTTAGTGCTCCAGGATCCAGAGAAGGAGAGAGCACATTTCTCTATAGCTGGCGAAAACCCTTGGAAAGTCCATGATTGGTCTATGAGAGGTCACATGCCCATTCCTGGACCAATCACTGTGACCAGGGGAGGTGGTGCTCTGATTGGTTGGTCAGTGTTCAGGTGTCCACTGTTGGAGTGGGTGGAGTCAACTCCACCCAAATCTCACAGATTGAAGAGAATTATAAAGGAACAGGGTATGGGGTGTGTGTGTGTGATGTGTGTGTGTGTGTGTGTGAGAGAGAGAGAGATCCTCAGAGAACAGATTCTAAATAGAAAACAATGACAAAAACCCTTATTCTAATTTATATTTCCCTGTTTTGAATGTATGGTTGTTTGTTTATGTTTTACTTTGCTGCCTTAAATCCATTGTGAAATGAGGTGGAATAAATAAATGATAAGATGTGTAAACTGACTGAATAAACAAATGAATGCATCTCTCCTTACAGAAGGAGGGTAGGGTTGATTAGAAGTGACAGTCAGCAAACTGAGCACCAGATCGAGCTCTGGAATGTGCTGGAGGTAGAAAGTTTGTCTCTTGTTGGTTTTGGCCATGGTGCACAGCTGACCTCCATTCTGTTCTGGGCATGCCTGTTAGAAAACACCCTGCCTCCATTTGTAGATGTTGATGAGGGTCTCATGTAATGTAGATCCTATTTTACAGATTAATAACAAAAGCTAAGATAAAGACATGAGCTCAGGGTTCACAGTTGGAATTCTTGACTTGTTTATTGTCATTCTGCCTTTCTCCTCCATTTTTACATTATTTTACATTTTTAATAATTTATTTATTTCTCAACCCCAATACTGTTGATATCTTGGGTCAGACAATTCTTTGTTGTGGGGTTGCCTTGTGCATTGCAAGATGTTTAGAAGCGTTCCTGGCCCCTACCCACTAGATGCCAATAGTCCCCACTTCCCACCCAGTTATGACAATCAAATATGTCTCTAGTCATTGTTGAGGGGCAAAATTGTCCTGGTTAAAAACCACTGTTCTGTTAGAATATGACTTCCAAGAGAAGAGGAATCTTGTGTGACTTGGTCACTGTTTAATTTCTCAACCTAGTACAATGTCTGGCACCTAGGAGATGCTCAATAAATCTTCATTGACTAAGGGAATTAGTTTGCTTTGAACTCTTATTTCTAGGCTGTCTTGACCTCCAAGCAGCAACATTGCTTTGTAGAAGAACTAAAATTCAAAGTTTATGTCATCACCCTCTCTCAGGTACTTGACAGACAGTCAATACATGCTAGCATCTGGCATTATTATGATGATGATTGTTTCTTCATGGAAGATTGCTAAGCCCAAAGCCATGGATTATTCTGCTTTTCTTGTTGACCTTGCACATTTGAACTAAAAGTCACTGGTGTATCTTGAACCTGCAGGGAGAGACTGGATTGAAATAGCTGGAGAATGGTATATTGGCAGCAGGCACAGAGGTTTGAAGGACTTTGGGAAGGTAGCGCTCCATGAAGTGACCCTGGCATTGGGTTCTTGGAACCTAATGTCTCTAGCTAGAAAGCAGCTGTGGAACTTAAATGTTCCTTATGCAGGAATAGTGCTGTACCCTCCACACCTCCCTAAGGTTTGGAAAAACGTAGGAATTTTTTTCAGTATCAGTATCCTGTGGAGCTGCCTTGGTTTGACTTTCCTACAAGCAGATGCTGAGACAAGGATATGAGGACAAATAATTTATTTGAGAGGTGATCCCAGGAAACACTGTTGGGTGAGCATAAGTGAGATAAGGAAGCCCATGAAGGGTGTATCATCCATTTACAACCATGGGCAACTGGAGCTCAGTCCTGCTGGAGAACTCCGGGGGAGCAAGAAGAATGTGCCTCAGAGTCATTGCAATTGAAGAGCAAGGAAGCTGGGGTGCTTATCCATCAAATTCTAGCTGAACATTGCTTGAGGGCTGCTTCCAGGGGCATTAACTCCCTAGTACTTCTGGTTGCCTTGGGTGAGAATCACGTGTGTTTTTTAGCCAGAGCAGTTACCAGGCAGAGAGCCCCAGGTGTTTGCAGCTGGCACTCTTGAGTGTGGAGGTGAGTGTTGAAGGATCACTATAGGGGACTGACAGTGTCTGATACAGGACATCTGGCAGGGGCTGAATATCTCACAGCACATAAGGCAGCCCCTCACAGGTAAGAATTATCCATCCTGAATGCCAATAGACATGCCTTTGAGAAACATGATGAATGGGAATGGATATTTCCTTTGGATTCCTGGAAGAGAGAACTCTGTTTTATTTTTATTTGTAAAATCAATAAGTGTTATTTTTCTTGGTTATAAACATAATAGGTACTCCTTGAAGAAAATGTGAAAAGTACGGGAAAAGAATCCTTAAAGGAGACACATTTTAGTGCATTTCTTTCTTATTCTATGCAAAGTCTGTAGAAATAATGGTTACACAAACAAGTTCTGGGTTCAAATTCAGACTCCACCACTTACTAGCTATGTGACCTTGAATAAGTTGATTCACCTCCCTGGGCCTTAGTTTTCCCAACTGAAAAATTGGAATGATAATATCTTATAGGGTTGTTTTGGGATTTAAATGAGATAATATACGTAGAGTACTTGGCTTATAATAAGCACTCGTTAAATATGGTATATACAAACTCATCTCCTTTTAAGAATGAGAATATGGCCAGGCGTGGTGGCTCACACCTGTAATTCCAGCACTTTGGGAGGCTGAGACAGGTGGATCACTTGAGGACAGGATTTGAGACCAGCCTGGCCAACATGGTGAAACCCTACTAAAAATACAAAAATTAGTCAGATGTGGTAGTGCACGCCTGGAATCCCAGCTACTTGAGAGGCTGAAGCATGAGAACCACATGAACCTGGGAGGTGGAGGTTGTTACATGAGTTGGCTAGCCTGTTATCCCCGCACCATTTATTGAATAATACATCCTTTCCCCATTGATTGTTTTTGTCAGGTTTGTCAAAGACTAGATGGTTGTAGATGTGTGGTGTTATTTCTGAGGTCTCTGTTGTTTTCCATTGGTCTATATATCTGTTTTGGTACCAGTACCATGCTGTTTTGGTTACTGTAGCCCTGTAGTATAGTTTGAAGTCAGGTAGTGTGATGCCTCCAGGTCTGTTCTTTTTGTTTAGGATTGTCTTGGCTATAGAATGTCATAGTCTTATTGGGAAAGATACAACTTGAAAGCATAAGGGAACCAAGAAAAAAGACAATACCAGCATGGAGCTAGATTGTGTTTCCTAGAAGTAAAGCCTGAGTCAAGGATTTGGGGACATTTATTTTATTGAGGAGATTCTCTTAGAAGGAGGAGAGCAAGGAAGGAGGATAGGGCAGGGGAACAGAGCCAAGCAAGGAGATAGTCTTGGTTGGAGACAAGCTGCAGCTTGATAACAGAGGAAGTTCTGGAACATGGATTGTAACACCAAGTTGGTTCTGATTTGAGGCAAGTGACTGGTCTTGTGAACTTTTGTGTCAGTCAATCCCTGGCTCTGGCTGTCCCTCTGGCTGGAGGTTAGGGGCCAAGTAACTTCCTAGAAGAGACATTCTCGATAACCATGGTGGAGAACGGGGCAACCGTGGGCCATTAGCTGCCAACATTCTCAAGAGCTGGTGAAGGGGATTTGAGCAGGGCACTGCATGGCCATTGCAGTTCTCTGGGGCAGGAGGCAGCAACTACAGCCCATGGGGGCGTTCCCGCTTGCCCCCTGTTACTGTAAATAAAATTTTACTAGAACACAGACACGCTCATTGTTTCACGTATTGTCCATGGCTTTTTGTGCCGCAACAGCAGAGTTGAGTCGTTGTGACAGTGATTGTATGGCCTTCAAAGCCTAACACATTCACTCTCTGGCCTTTTAAGAAAAGATTTCCCAGCATTTGGTCTAGGGGAATCAGAGAAGGAAGAGGAGTTTAGTGGAATCTGGGTGGTCCCAAGGTGAGTGTTACTCTTACTCTGGGATGTGGGGAAATGGTGAGGTTTGGGTTAGAGGTGAGAAATCTGGAAGACCTTCAAGGACTTGTAGGTTAATGCAGGTACAAGAGAAGCGAGTATGCCTGGAAAAATGTATATGACTATAGCAAACAAGCATGATACGGTACACATCCTTCTCTCCAAGGATCATGTGGATATCTGGGACAGTAGCTTGTTTAAGTGAAGAAATCCACTTAAGGCTCATTTCCAGGGAAGAATTCCATTTAGAAACTTTAATCAGAGGAGTGCATGGTCTGGGGTGTGCTAAACACAAATGCATTCAAACGTAATTATTTGGAGCAGCTATAAACAAGTCTGGTCACTTAAGATAAAGATGTAAAGCACACACTTTGCCTTCATCAGAGCAGCAAAAGGAGAAAAGGGTATCTCAGTCCTCGATGTTGGTGAATACTTAGCAGGAATTCATTCAGCATGGGGAGACATCACGTGGTGGCTAACAGGGACATTGGGACAGCAGCTCTTGAAATCCACGGGCTATTTTTGTCAAAGGAGAATTCAGTTTTAAATATTCGATGCCTTTAGGATAACTCATCTATCACTGGGCCAATTTAAGTCTCATTAATCACATGAAGGAAAGAACTCCCTGCCCCTTGAAGGTATCAGTGTACAGCTGTGAAATGGAGGCCTGGTTCCCCTGAGAAATAGAGCACAAATGGTATAATTTTGCAAAAATGGGAGCGAGAGTGATCCCCCTGAGTGGAGACTGTTCCTTGACTCAAAATTGCTGGTTGTGGGTTCTGTTGCCAAACCTGGGGCCACCTGAATCGACAGGATTTAGAAGATCATGATGGGAATCTGTGGATCGCATTTGAGAAAGCATAGGGTTGGATAAACACCATAGCCTTTGGGGCTAGATAGCCTCCATTTATTGTTCTCTCTAGTAAGAACGGACTGTGTACCAGGCAATGTGTGCCAAACCAATTGTGTGCCAGGATTTGTGTCTAGAGTGCTTAGTTTAATCTTTATAATGCCTCTATGATATCTATGTCATTAGCCCTTTTACATATCTGAAAATTGAAGTTTAGAGACGTTAACTCATTTGCTCAGGGTCATAGAACTTGAAAGTGGCAGAGCTGGGATTCGAACCCTGGTTTGAGTATTTCTAAACAAAAGTATAAACTCTTGAACTATTATATGATACTGCACTCAAGGAGAGCCGCTCTCACCAGTAAAGGAGCCCTTACTCACCCTGGAAAAACTGGAAAACACAGAATAGTAGAAAGTAGAAGAAAAACCAACAACCATTAATTCTAATTGCCCCAAGTAAGTTATTGACAACACTGTGGTATATTTCTGTCTTAGTTTGTTTGAGCTGCTGTAACAAAATACCATGGCTGAGTAGCTAGTGCACAAAAGAAGTTTATTTCTCAAAGTTTGGAGACTGGGAAGTCTAAGATCAAGGTGCTGGCAGATTCAGTGTCTGGTGAGGGCCTTTTTCTCATACATGGTGGCTTCTTCTTGTGTCCTCACGTGGTGGAAGGGAGAAACAAGTTCCCTAGGATCTCTCTCATACAGGCATTAATCCTGTTCACAAGGGGTGCACCCTCCTGAGCTAATCATGTCAGAAGGCCCTACTTCTTAATATCATCACTTTGGGGCCTAGAATTTCAATGTATGAAGCTTGGGTGGGACACAGACATTCAGACCATAGCAATATTCTCTTAGGATTTTAAAAAATGTTCATATCTTAAAAAACACACATTTACACAGTGCATTTTTGTCTTATTTTTCCCAATAAACCAATATTACGCCATAAGCATTTAAATATTATTATATACCTTTGTAATATAATTTTAAATAACCTCATAATATTTCACCACGTGGCTGGATATACTCATCTGTGTTAGTTTCCTTATCTTTAAAATATTGGTGATATTTCACTGCATGGCTGTGTGGTAGGATGAGATAATGGCAATTCAGTGTCAGATGCATGATAGGCACTCAGTAGATATTTGTACCCTTCTCTCCCTGTATTAAGAAAGTTCCCTAAGAGCAGAGTCTGATACTGGAATTCTTGTGCAAAGCATGTATTATGGGAGCACTTGCAGGAAGGATCTGGAAGGGAGTGATGGCAGCGAGAGTGGGCAAGGAAGCAAGTAAGTTGAGGATGTGGTCTCCACTGGAGCCCAGCCACAGCCTGATTCCACGGGCAGCTCTAGAGCGTGAACTGCACCACCATCAGCCCTGCTTTGAGGCAATGGGGTTGGCCTTTTATTTCTCCATGTCAGTAGTCATTGGCTGTGGACTGCCCCTTAAGGAGAGGGAGGTAAAACGTTTGGGTGAGGCACCTCCTATTCAACCAAGGGGTACACTTTAGAGCAGCCCTTTCCAAAATGTCAGCCCCTAGCCACACGTGGCTACAAAGCATGTGACATGTGACTAGTCTGAATCAAGGTGCATTGGAAGTGGAAAATACACACCAGAGTTTGAAGGATTAGTTGAAAAAATAGATGTCAACATCACAAATAATTTAAAAAAATTGATTACATGTTCGACGTGATAATATTATGTATATACTGGGTTAAATAAAACATATTATTATGATGTATTAAAATTAATTTCACTTATTTCTTTTTATATTATTTTATCTTTTTAATTGATGCATAATAATTGTACATATTTATGGGGTACTGATGATATTTCGATACATGCATACAATGTGTAATAAGGAAGGGGAACATCACACACCGGGACCTATCATGGGGAGGGGGAACAGGGGAGGGATTGCATTGGGAGTTCTACCTGATGTACATGACGAGTTGATGGGTGCTGTCAAGTTGATGGGTGCAGCACACCAACATGGCACAAGTATACATATGTAACAAACCTGCACGTTATGCACATGTACCCTAGAACTTAAAGTATAATAAAAAAAAAAGAGTAATTATGACATCTATCACCTTAGACATTTATTATTTCTTTGTGTTGAGACCATTCCAAATTTTCTCTTCTAGGTCTTTTGATATATGCAATAATTATTAATTATAGTTACCCTACAGGGCTATTGAACAGTAGAACTTACTCCTTCTATCTAGCTGTAGTTTTGCACCCATTAACCAAATTTTCTTCATTTCCACCTCCCCACTACTTGTCACAGCCTATGGTAAACAACATTCTATTCTCTAGCTCCTTGAGATAAACTTTTTTAGTTCCCACATACGAGTGAGAACATGCAGTAATTTGTAATTTGTCCTTCCATGCCTGACTTATTTCACTTAACATAATGTCTTCGAGTTCCATCCATGTTACTGCAAATGATAGGATTTCATTCTTTGTAATGGTTGAGTAATATTCATCTGTGTATATATACCACATTATCTGTTCATTCTTTGATAGACATTTACATTGATTCCATATCTTGGCTATTGTGAATAACGCCACAGTAAACAAGGGAGTGCATATCTCTCTGTGATATACTGATATATTTTCTTTTGCATATATACCCAGCAGTGAGATTCACCTGGGAAATGCATCTCAAAATCACAATGAGAAATCATTTCGCCCCAGTTAAAGTGGCTGTTATCAAAAGGGCAAAAAATAGCAGATGCTGGTGAGGACGTGGAGAAAAAGGAACTCTAGTGCACTTTTAGTAGGAATGTAAATTAGTACAGTTACTATGGAAAACAGTATGGACGTTACTCAAAAAATGAAAAATAGATGTACCATATGACCTTTTAATTTTTTTTTTCTTTTTTCTTTTTTTTTGAGACAGAGTCTCACTCTGTCGCCAGGCTGGAGTGTGGTGGCATGATCTCGGCTCACTGCAACCTCCACCTCACAGGTTGAAGTGATTCTCCTGCCTCAGCCTCCTGAGTAGCTGGGATTATTAGCCACTATGGCTGGCTAAACTTTTTTTTTTTTGAGATGGGGTCTCACTCTGTTTCCCCGGCTAGTGTGCAGTGGTATGATCTCGGCTCACTGCAACCTCCACCTCACAGGTTGAAGTGATTCTCCTGCCTCAGCCTCCTGAGTAGCTGGGATTATTAGCCACTATGGCTGGCTAAACTTTTTTTTTTTTTTTTTGTTTTTTTAGTAGAGACGGAGTTTTGCCATGTTGGCCAGGATGATCTTGATCTCCTGACCTTGTGATCTGCCCTCCTTGGCCTCCCAAAATGTTGGGATTACAGGCATGAGCCACCGCACCTGGCCCTTTTAATTTTTTTTAAATGTGGCTACTTGAAAAGTTGAATTTACACCTGTAATCCCAGCACTTTGGGAGGCCGAGGCGGGTGGATCACTTGCGATCAGGAGTTTGAGACCAGCCTGGCCTACATGGTGAAATCCCATCTGTACTAAAATACAAAAATTAGCCAGGCGTGGTGGCGGTCACCTGTAATCCCAGCTACTTGGGAGACTGAGATGGGAGAATTGCTTGAATCCAGGAGGTGGAGGTTGCAGTGAGCCAAGATTTCACCACTGCATTACATCCTGGGCGACAGAATAAGACTCCCTTTCAAAAAAAAAAGCAAAAAAGCAAAAAAAAAAAAAAAAAAAGAAAAAAGTTGAACTTACATACCTGGCTCACGCTTGTGGCTCTTATTACGTTTCCTTTGGGCAACATCACTGGGGAGTAGAAGTTGATACACTTTTTCTATAAAAGACCAGACAGTAAATATTGTCGACTTTGCAGGGTGTACAGTCTCTGTTGCAGTTACTCCACTTTGCAGTTGTAGAGGTGAAGCAGCCACAGATAAAATATATACAAATAGGCATGGCTGTGTTCCAATAAAACATTATTTGCAAAAACAGGTATTAGGCCGGACTTGGCCCATGGACTGTACTTCGCTGACCTCTGCTCTAGAAAAAAAATCATCTGTGAACTGTTAGCAGCCAGTACTCATATTGGCTGGGGTTGGCGGTGGTGGAGGGGTGCACCTGCCTGGTAAAAGTATGTGGGGGAGGAACCAACAGTGTGTCCTCTATAGTTCAATTTGTCTCTTGGTTAGAGAAGAGTTCTTTTTCCAGTGATTTTTCCCTGCCTTCACCACTGACCTCTAGATACTTTGTGTTTAAAGGAAGAAGATTTGTTAGGGGTTGGGGTGGAGCAGGGAACTTCACTTCAGGAAACTTGGAGTATGAAACACTCCTGCATCAGAGGCTAAAGATGGAGAAATATGCAGAAGGAGGAAAAACAAAACCAAACATTTATTTTCTTCTTACAATTGGAGGAGAGGAACATATACATACCAATACGGCATTTGAAGATGCTACTTGGTATTCTGCAGGTCTGTGCAACTGGTCTACCCTGGAAGGCAGAGGCAGTGTCTTAGGGACTTAAGTGATTTTTTTTTTTTTTAAAATAACACATCCCCCCAGCTTTTGCTAACGCAAACATAAACATGGAATTTTTCAATTGAGAGCAGTTAACATGTAATGCCTTAGGCCAGGAGCTAATTAATACAAAATCCTGGGGAAACAGCAGTGCTGCGGCGCATGCATTCCCAAGGTGGAACTGCTTCATCAGAATGATCCTTGGTCTCCAGAGAACTTTCCATGACCTGTTGAGGCTGGAATTGAATGTCTCCACTGGGCCTGTGCATCTTCTCTGGCAGCCCCGTGGCACTGTCCCTCCTCATAAATGTGGAGGATCTCCCAGAGGGCCCTTCAGCTGATGGGTGGTTGAGTCTTCCCCAGTTTTTATCCATTGATATATTGGGATAATCTCCTCTGTCTTCAGTGTCCTCCTATTAGAATCCTTTTATTCCTTAAAGTCAGAATTGACATCATCTGATGTGGTTTGGCTCTGTGTCCCCATCCAGATCTCATCTTGAGTTGTAATCCGAACTGTAATCCCCATATGTCGAGGGAGGGACCTGGTGGGAGGTGATTGGATCATGGGGGTGGTTTCCTCCAGGCTGTTTTTGTGATATGAGTGAGTTCACATGAGATCTGATGGTTTTAAAAGTGGCACTTCCTTCTTCCTTCTGCTGCCATCGATACATGCCCGGCTTCCCCTTCACCTTCCACCATGATTGTAAATTTCCTGCGGCCTCCCCAGCCATGCAGAACTGTGAGTCAATTGACCCTCTTTTCTTCATAAATTACCCAGTCTCAGGTAGTAGCTTTATAGCAGTGTGAGAACGAACTAATACGTTGTCCTCCTTTCTGCCCCCTCTTCCTTTCACAAATGTTTGTTGAACACCTACTATGTACTGAGTCTGTTTTAGGCACTGTGTATGAGACAGGCACAGCCCCTGCCTTACACGCTAATGGGGAAGACTAATAATTAATACGTAAATAAATAGTAAAGTATGCAACTTCAGGAAGATAAGGGCTGTGAAAAAATAAAGAAGGGCAGATGAATAGAAGGTGATGTGTGTGGGATGTCTCTTTTAGATAGAGTGGGCAGGGGCAGGGGACATCTCTTTGAGGAGATGGTCCTTGAAAGGAAGCTGAAAAAAAGTTAAAAAAAAAAAAAAGGAAAGAAAAACAACCCTTCCCCCCAAAAACAATAACAACAAAAAGCAGCCAAAGCTTATGTAGGCCAAAGCTCATATAGTGCCTACTCTGTGCTAGGCACTGTTTGGAGTGCTTTGCAGACATTGACTGATTATTCTTCATGACAGTACAATGTGGAACTATGATGAGCCCATTTGGTAGATGAGAACCTGAGGCACAGAAAGATGAGGCTATTGGCCAAAGGATGCCTTGTTCATCAGTGCTAGAATGGACTTTGAACCTAGACACCTGACTCCAAGAACTCTTAACCAATAGAAGGCATAAGGACATTGATTGAATATTTGATTCATTGATTTATTGTAATCTCTCATTCCTAGAGGACCTAATGAACATCAAGTAGGCATAAATAAGGCCTATTACTCTCTTGCTGCCTACAGGTAGAGACAGCCTTGGGGTTCAGGCTTGCTGAGAAATGTTAGATAAAATATTGTGTCAGCCTGGGACAGTGGGGGAATGTATTAATTCGTTCTCACACTGCTATAAAGATTCTGCTGAGACTGGGTAATTTATAAAGAAAGGAGGTTTAATC
The DNA here is from genome assembly GCF_000951045.1 of Mandrillus leucophaeus. Classification (NCBI taxonomy): domain Eukaryota; kingdom Metazoa; phylum Chordata; class Mammalia; order Primates; family Cercopithecidae; genus Mandrillus; species Mandrillus leucophaeus. Next base: position 2,222,620 of record NW_012102621.1, on the reverse strand, counting down.
GACTCACAGTTTCACATGGCTTGGGAGGCCTCAGGAAACTTAGAATCGTGGTAGAAGGCAAAGGGGAAGCAAGCACCTTCTTCATAAGGTGGCAGAAGAGAAAGAAAGAGCTAGGAAGTGCCACACTTTAAAACCATCAGCTCTTGTGAGAACTTGCTCACTATCATGAGAATAGCATGGGGGAAACTACCCCCAAGATCCAGTCACCTCCAACAAGGTCCCTCCCTAGACCTGTGGGGGTTAGAGTTTGAGATGAGATTTGGGTGGAGAAACAGAGTCAAACCACATCAAGGAATTAACAGGAGAGTCCGCTCGGCAGAAGTGGCGAGATGATTTAAGACTTGAAGGACGAGTTTGCAGGAAGACAATGCTGAACTGAAGATGTGGAAAATGAGGAAATAGGCCTCAGGAAGTGCATGGCTGAGCAGAAGGAATAGCCTGTGCAAAGGCCTAGATATGTGGTGTGCCCAGGGAAGTAGAAGTGTCTAAACATGGCCTAGGGAGCACGTGGGCAAATAAAGGTTTATGAAACAGCAAATGTGGGCAGAATTTAGACAGAAACATGGGCATACTGAACTCAGATTTTATCTTGAGGGCAATGGGGAGCCACTGAATGACTTTAAATAAAGGGTGATATGTTTGGATTTGTGTGATTGGAAGATTATATGGGGAATCATGTACGTGTAGTTGGAAGATCACATGGGGAACAGTGTGTGTGTGGAGGGTTTGATGGAGGACAGGTTATTCCCTCAGTTCCTCTTGACACCTTCCACATAGCCTAGTAGAAATAGAGCTTTTTCCTCGGTTCTTAGACATTTTAATGAATAATGCAGCTAATTCTTAGGAACATATTAAGGGCTGAATACATTTTATGCTATTTTATATTTTTACCTTATTTAATCCTAAAATACATTCTGTGGAATAAATATTACTATCATTTTTATTTTACAGATGAAGAAACAATTGTAGAGGGTACGTGGCACATCTTGAGTTACACAGTCATTAATTGGTGAAACGGGGATTACAGCCCGGGGATCCTAATTCCAAAGCCCACAATATTAAGCATTATGCTATTATCGCTCATCTTTTCATGTGCATATGTGTTAGTTCCATACCCAGAGGGCAGGGAATGCATAAATGCATTTATTGGGCATCTACTATGCACTCGGTATGTGATGGACAGTTCCACACAATATTATTTGTGTTATTTCCTCACAATAGCCTGGTGCAGGATTATTTCCTTTTAATAGATGCCAAAACTGAAGCCAGGAGGCTTCAGCATTGCTCTGTGTGTGTGTGTGTGTGTGTGTGTGTGTGTGTTTTCTCCTGCCTAGTGGTTCCATTGGTTTCTCCCTGAGAGTTTTGTAAGCCTCCTTCTACATCTTTACCTCCAACTACCTCTATTTCCTGTGGGATTGTCTCTGCTGTCTCTGACAAAGGCTCTAGACAATGGGCATGTTAGGATTGGCTGGATTCCACCAATTCCCAGACACAAGTATTTTTTCTCCTCCATAGTTTGGTTCACTTAATGGCCATTGCTTCCTCATTTTCTTGCCAAGTGACCCCTCCAACCAATAGCCTTCTCTCCAGGCTGGTTGGTGATCTACACACCCTAGAGAATAACCAGCACATTCAGTCTTTGGGCTGATGTGCCTCTGAGTGTGTTTCCCACTGGGGTACTAGGGTAGAGTGGAAGGGTTGCATTCCTAGAGGCAAACTCATGTCCCAAAGACCTTAAGTTTGCTTTTTCTCAAGGTGGCATGACTTATTTATTTATTATAGGCAAAAAAAAAAAAATGTGAGCATGGTACTGTTACAAAAATAGATACACAGATCAATAGAACAAATAGAGAACCCAGAAATAAAGCCACATACCTACAGTCAACTTATCTTCAACAAAGTTAAAAAAAAAAAAAGATGCGGAAAGGACACCCTTTTAAATAAATGGTACTAGGAGAATTGGCTAGCCATATGCAGAAAAATTAAACTGACCTCTAACCTCTCACCATATACAAAAATTAACTCTAGATGAATTAAGGACTTAAATCTAAGACCTGAAACTATAAAAATTCTAGAAGAAAACCAAGGGAAAACTCTTCTGGACATTAGTCTAAGTGAATAATTTATGACGAAGACCCAAAAAGCCAATGCAACAAAAACAAAAATAGACAAATGAGACTTACTGTAATTAAAAGCTTCTGCACAGCAAAATAAATAATCAACAGAATACACAGACAACCTACAGAATGGAAGAAAATATTTGTAAATTATGCCTCTGACAAAAGAGTAAGATCGAGAATCTACAAGTAACTGAAACAACTCGACAAGAAACAAACAATCAATCCTATTAAAAACTGGGCAAAGAGCATTACAGACATTTCTCAAAAGAAGAAATGCAAGTGGCTAACAAGCACTAATCATTAGAGAAATGTGAATTAAAGTCACGCTGAGCTACGCCTTACACCTGTCAGAATGGCTATTATCAAAAAAATCAGAAAACAGCAGATGTTGGCATGGATGTGGAGAAAAGGGAATGTTTATACACTGTTGGTGAGAATGTAAATTAGTTTAACACTTATGAGAAACAGTATAGAGATATCTGAAAGAACTAAAAATAGAACTACCATTTGACCCAGTAATAACACCACTCTGTATTTGTCCAAAAGGAAAGAAGTCATTTAATAAAAAATACATCTGCACTCATGTTTATTTCAGCACTACTCATAATAACAATCATGGAACCAACCTAAGTGTCCATTAATGGTTGATTGGATAAAGAAAATGTAGTATATATACACTGTGGACTGCTATGCAGCCATAAAAAGAATAAAATCATGTCCTTTGCAGCAATGTGGATGCAACTGGAGGCCATTATCCTAAGTGAACTAACTCAGAAACAGAAAATCAAATATCATGTTCTCACTTGTAAGTGGGAGGTAAACAATGGGTAGACATGGTCATAAAGATGGCAGTAATAGACACTGGGGACTCCAAAATGGGGGAGAATGGGCAAGAGCTGAGCTTTGAAAAATTACCTATTGGGTAAAGTGTTCAATATTTGGGTGATGGGTACACTAGAGGCCCAATCCCCACCATTACACAATATACCTATATACCCCCCAAATCTAAAAGTTAAAAAATGTGTATTTTTGTGTTATTTTTTAGTTATAGATATATATGATATCTAGATAAAGTTATAGATATAAAAATTTGTTAACAATAATGTATATATATTCATCACCAAACATTTAGAATGTTTAGATAAACTGAAAGAAGGAGTGAAAAATAACCTTTACTGTTATCACCTACAGATAAACACAGGTAACATTTTGGAGGGTATTCATCTACTCTATTCTCCTTCCCTCCCTTCCTCTCCCTTACAAAATGAAATCACATTGTATTAATAAATGCTGTTTTGTCATTGGTGACTCCCATTCACAGCTCAGCAGAGGCACCTTGACATCCTTCTCTAGCAATGTCTTTCAAACTTCTTTTAGCATCTTTTGAACCCTTTCTACAAGCATAGGGGTTGGAAATATAATTTATAACTGATTTTCTTAGTCTGCTTGGACTGTGTCTTCATCAGTTCAGGCTGCCGTAATAAAATACCATAGACTGGGTGGCTTATAAACAACAGACATTTGTTTTTCACGATTTTGGAGACTGGAAGTCTGAGATCAGGGTGCCAGTGTGGTTGGGTTCTGGTGAGGGTCCTCTTCTGAGCTGCAGACTGCTGACTTCTCTGTGTCCTCACATGGCAGGGAGCAGAGAGGGAAGTAACATTTACCAGAACTCTTATAAGGACACTAATCCCATTCACAAAGGCTTCACACCTTTATGACCTCATCTAATCCTAATTACCTCCCAAAGGCACTATATTCTAATAGGATCACATTGAGGGGTAGGATTTCCACATATGAATTTGGGGGGAGGTACATACACATTCAGTCTATAGCAGGCTGCTATAACAAAATACTATAGACTAAGAGGGTTAAACAACAAGCATATATATACTTTTTCTTCTCACAGTTCTTGAGGCTGTGATCTTGGAAGTCCAAGATCAAGGTGCTGGGTTTGACTTTCCTAGTGAGGGCTCTCTTCCTGGCTTGCAGATGGCCGCCTTCTTGCTGTGTCCTTATATGATCCAGAGACAGAGAGAGCTCTGGTTTCTTTCTCTTCTTGTACAGACATTAATACCAGCAAGGGGGCTCAACTCCCAAGACCTTGTTTAAACCTAATGACCTCCCCAAGGCTCCACCAAATACCACCAAATTCCATTGCAATGGGGCTGAGGGCTACAATATATGAATTTGGTGGTGCACATTCTGTTCATGACACAGATAAAAGCAGTTAAATTGGTTGAAGCAGAAGTAAGAGAAACAAAATTCTGTCTAGTTGCTACATTCTTTTGCCCAAATGGGCCCCGAAATAACTTCTGTGAATCTCCTCTAGGCTTCCAAGGAGCATTGTTTGCAAAACCATTGTCATCTGACAATATCTTAAAGGTAGTGCGGTATTCCATTGCATGGATGTACACCATGGATTTATCTAGTTTCTGTGGTTGGACATCTAGGTTGCTTTCTGTTTTTCATCATTATAAACAAAATTCTAATGGACATCCTTGTACTTTCAACCTTGTGTGCACCTGTGATTGTTTCTCTCAGATAAAGTCTTAGAAGTAAAAATCTCTTTTGATTTCTGGCTTGTGGAAATTTCTCCCTGAAGCCCAAATCTCTGCTTTGGCATGCCAGGAGGAAATTTGCCCAGAGTGTGGGCCTCAGTTCAGAGTGGGTATGTGCTGGACACAATATGTCTTCATAATAGATGGCCTGGTGTTGGACTGCTGAGTCATACTCTGTTGTCAGGACAGCAACAGACTTTCCCCTGGGTCTGGGCTGGCAAGACTTGTGCTTATGATGCTGTCTTATATTTGCAATAGGCTTTCAGAGTTTTCAAAGCCCTTTTCATCTGTTGTTCCACAGTCACTACATGAGGTCAGTTGGGAAGAGATGAATGTATCTTTAAAAGCATACTGAAGTTCAAAGAGGTTCGATGACTTTCCTAAAATTATGTATCTAGTAAATGGCAGTACTCTGTACTAGTCAGCTATTACGGCAATAATGCTGTGTAACAGATACTCCCCCCACCCCCAGGTCTCAGCATGTTACACCAACAAACAGTATTTTTCTTTCTCCCATGAGAGCTGGGTCTGAGGGATGGCCATGATTTAGCTGATCCCAGCTGGGCCAGTGTGGCTGGCATAGGGGGTAATGGGTATGATGACACCAGACAATGTCAGAAGGGAAGTCTTGGGCAAGACCTTAAAGGCCATGGTGCAGAGCTGGAATCTTATATTGCAATGGGAAACCATTGGAGGATTTTCCATAGAGGAGTGACATGACCTGATTTGTGTTTTAAGAGCCTGTTTGAATTTGTTTGTTCAATGCTGTATTTTCTGTGCCTGGTTCATCATAGATGTTCCATGAATATTTTATTGGATTAATAATGAACCTGATTCCAAAAAAAGCAATGGAGTGCAAGACTGGAGGCATTGGATATACTTCCATCCTGTGCAGGGTGCTGGTTAAGCTGGTTAGCATCAGTGGGAAAGATCCATTAGCTAATTTATTTATTCATTTCAGTCACTGAGAACATTTGCTAGCTGCTTCCTCTGGGGTATCCACATCAGCAGAGGAAAAGTTAGGAAAGGCTATGACTTTGCAAACTCTGTAAAAACCTCTGATGGAATCTCCCCTCTGCTGTCCACTGTAGTCCTCTTTTGAGGAAAAGAAAAAACTCAGGGCAGCTGAAGAAAAAACAGAGCTCAGACTCAATACACAGGCTTCCCCCTGTAGGGGTCAAACAACCAGGGCAGAGGGAGACAGCCATTGTTAGAACTTGAACCTCCTTAACTCATCATTTCATTCAGCTCCATTGTGTAGAAGGGGAAACTGAGGCCCCTAGGGTGGAGGTTGAACTGCCTTGCTCGAGATGATCCAGCAAATGAGTGGCAGAGCCAAGTAGACCCCAGACCTTCAACCTTCTATTCCTGGGGCTCTTTGCACAGCCCTGCCCTGCTGCCCTCACCTTTCAGCTGACAGTTTCCACACTCTACATATGAGTTTGGGGAAGGAACATAATGTTGTTTATTTTGCATTAGAATGCTTTTAAAAAAATTAATAACCAGCCACATAAAGATAGTTTACATTTAAAATTAGATGTTAAAGAGCAAAGGTTTCCTTCAGGAATAGGAATTATGTCTTCTAATTATATAGTATTTGGAACTATACATTTCCTTTGAAGAAATACCTTGTAAATAGGTCAAAACAGCCTTCACGTTTCTTATGTGTTTACTTGCCTGGTGTGCTCATTTGGCATTTGTGCCTGATATCATGCAGCCTTGCACCCTGGTTACATTTTCTTGTGTAAAGGAATTATCTCCAGTTAGACTGCAAACAAGATTTTCTTTTCCTACTCGTCATTCTTTTTCCTTCTGTCACAATGTCTAGCGTAGTGCCAGGTACAGGCAATTTGCTAATATCCATTAAAAAAAATTATTTTATTTTATTTTTTTAAGTTCCAGGGTACATGTACAGGATGTGCAGATTTGTTATATAGGTAAATGTGTGCCATTGTCAAAGATTTAGAACTGGGAATACCATTTGACCCAGCAATCCCATTACTGGGTATTTACTCAAAGGAATAGAAATCATCCTATTATAGAGATATATGCACGTGTATGTTCATTGCAGCACTATTCACAATGGCAAAGACATGGAATCAACCCAAATGCCCATCAGTGATAGACGGGATAAAGACAATGTGGTACATTTACACCATGGAATACTATGCAGCCATAACAAACAATGAGATCATGTCCTTTGCAGGGATGCGGATGGAGCTGGAAGCCATTATCCTCAGCAAACTAACTCAGGAACAGAAAACCACACATCATGTGTTCTCACTTACAAGTGGGAGCTAATATCCATTTTAATTTCCTTTTCATCTCCTCCCTTCGCCTGTCCTTCCTTCTTTTCCAGTTCTGTCCTCTTCCCTCCTCTCCAACCCTCTCTCTCCCTGTCATCCTTCTTCCCTCTCTCACCCCTCCTTTTCTTTCCTTCCAGGAACGTTTTGGTAACGTGCCAACACTTTACAGGCTTTGGGGACTCAGTGATGAATTGAAGTGAACGTGTCTCCTGCCCTCGCAAAGCTTTGAGTCTATTTTGGGGGTGGTGGGGGGCAGACACTAAACAGCAGGCAGTGCAACCATTTGTGTAATTACATCTGTAACGTGTGGAGGGAGATGGCGACAGGAGAGTGTGGAATGGGGGAGTTTGGTCAGAGGTCAGGGGACTTTTTCCTGGGGAATCAAGACTTTAGCTGAGACCCAGGGGATGAGTGGGAATGACCAGCTGAAGGAGGGGAGACAGTGGAATAGCAATCCAGGCAGAGGGAACTGCATGGTGCAGGGGCAGCCTTGAGTTGGGAGTGGCCTGGGGCTTTGGAGGGATGGACGGGAGGCCAGAATGGTGGGAGCAGAGGTAGCAGAGTGGGACGTGGAGAGGTAAACACACACATCACACAAGGTCTCAGATGCCACGAGGAAGATTCTGGCGTTTTTCTTGAGAGCAATGGAGATCTGTGGAAGGAATTTGAGCCAGAGAATAACACAGTCAGAATTCCATTTCTGGAAGGCCACTTGAGGCCAGAAGTGGAGGCGGCTCCATCAACAGGGAGTGGATTAAATAAACCATGTTACCTCCTCACAATGGCATGCTCTGCAGATGTAAGAAAGAAAAAGGATTTCTCTGCATCCTGACGTGGAAAGGTCCCCAGAGCACCCCGGCCAAAACTGAGGAATAGAAGAGAGTTTTTCAGCTGAAGAGAAGAGAGGGAAGAAGAGAAAGAAGGAGAACAGTGACCGCATCATATCTTAGAAAATGTTAGTGAACACAGAGCCCATGTCCCCTGCCAAAAGCAACCCATAAATCAGCCCCAGAAGGCACAGGAGTTCATTGCACTAGAAATTTCCCTCCAATCAGCTCTCTCCTGTGAACAGCAAGTTCCTTGCAACAAGTCAGGTTTCAGCGGAGCCCTGCAGATTGGGTGGCTGTCAGGTGTGATCACACACACCTGCTAGAGCTGGCCTTTCTCTGCCAGAGAGTCACACCTTCCAGTCTTCCAGCATGACTGAGACTGAGAACCAAGTGGCCAGAACCTCGGGCCTGGTAAGAATAATTAAAATGGGATCAGTGGTCTGTCCCTGTGGCGATGTCAACGTCAGAGCTCCCAGCATGGAGGTCTCTGGCATGGCTGGACTTACTTGCTGAGGACTGGTGCTTGGCCCGTCTTGCCTGCACTGGCCTGGCTTACTCCAGCCGATGGGAAGGCACTGCTGTCCACTCCCTGCCCATCATGTGCTGGTGCTGTCTGTTGTCATTTCATACACATGATCTCAAATTCTCAAGACAACAGCCCTAGGAGGCAGGAAGGGGAAACTGAGGCTCAGAGTGGCTCAAGGACTTGCACACAGACAGTGAGAGAGCCAGAGTAAGGGTTGACCCCAGGCCTTCAGGCTGCTGTCATTTTGGGTTTTCTGAGCTTCCTCCCCATTATTTCCCAGTTCCCCAGTTGCATGAATGATGGTTGCCAGGTTCACTTGTGTTATGGACTGAACGTTTGGGTCTTCCTGCAAATTCATATGTCGGAACTCTAACCTCCGACATGCTGATATTTAGAGGGGCCCTGGGAGATAGTCAGAGTTAGATTAGAATATCATGAGGGTGGAGCTCCTACGAGGGAATTAGTGCCCCTATAAGAAGAAAGAGAGCGAGCAGAGTTTTCTCCCTGTTGGCTCCATTGGGACATAGTAAGAAGGAGGCATCTGCAAAACCGGAAGGGAGCTCTCACCAGGAACTGAATCTGCTGCTGCCTTGATTTGGACTTCCCAGCCTCCAGAATTGTGAGAAATAAATGTCTGTTGTTTAAGCCACTTGGTCTATGGTATTGTGTTATGGCAGCCCAAATGGACTAAGACAGCATACATTCCCCCTTGCCACTTTAAAGCACCCTGATTTCATTTGGAAAGTTACATCCCCCTTCCTAGGTGCATCTTGTTGGGCCTGACCAGGGGTAGCTGTGTGACCACTTAGAGCTCTTCTTTCAGGGTCTGGCCTCTTCAGCAGATTCTTTCAGTCCAGTACCCTCCTTCCATGGGGGTGCTCAGGAAATACAGGGAGGGAGCACGATTTCTGTTGCCCCATTCTGATCCTACTGCCAAGCCCAGTCCTCCAGCCTCCAGGTCCACTCTGTTAGCAACCTGGGGTCCACACAATCACACCCCTTTCTGCTTAGGTTCACCACAGTTGTTTCTATTGCTTGCAGTCAGAGGTGCCCGAGGGAAGCAGGAACCTGGGTGTAGGCACTTTAAGTGCCATTTGTTCTTACTTGTCAGCTGACAGTTTGTTGTGAGAGAATATATGCCTGTTGTGATGAGATGAGTGGGAACGGTGAGGACATGGAGTGCGTCTCTGCAGGACTCCGTATTGGGGGTGGAAGGAGATGTAAGCAAGGTCATAGTTTCTGTCTCTTCCTCCAAGAAAAGCTGGGGGCTGGGGACAAAATGTGCGTGCAACATGGCCTTTGTCTTCTGGAGCTCCCAGTGTAGCAGGAGAGATGTGACACAGATGTAAATAACCATAACATCAGGATGCATGTCATAAAAGTATGAGGAAGACCATACAGCCAGCAGGGACTTGGAGGAGAAAGATTATTCAGTGTGTGGAATAATTAATAATGGTTGACATTCATCAAATCCTTATTATGTGCCAAGTGCCTTCCTAAATGTTTTATATACTTATGTCATTTAATTTTCATTATAACCCTTGGAGGTAGCTACTATTAGTTCTCCCATTTTATAAATGCGGAGACTGAGGCACAAAGGGGTTATATAACTGGCTTATGATTATAAGGCTAGGAAGGTGCCAGGTGGGATTTAAATACTTCCATTTCTGGCTCTCCGGCCTATGGTTTCACAAGGTATCATACGGGTGGAAGCTTTTTGAGTCAAGTTGTGAACGGCAGAAAATGTAGCCCCGAGTTAGCTTATACTCACCTCAGGCAGAAGGCATTAAAGCAAGCATTTTTGCATGTTTTGGATATCATAGACGAGGGAAAAACCATTCAGGTAATCCCTTCCCTCTGGTCCTCACTGAGGGGGCTTCAGAAGCCCTTGAAGTTATAGCCTCATAATTAAGTAAATGAAAACCTTTCTGTGAACAAGGAATATTCAAAGGGCTACTGCTTGCAGACTAATAACACTGACAGATCATGGCTTTCATCAGAACAAAGTTGGGCCAGGTCCTATGTCTGTTCTGAATATGTTAAGAATCAGTCCATTGCCAGATCTGGTCTAAGGTGCTAAATTTGAAAAGGATTTAGAACCAAGATACAGATGGAGCTGATCTTGAAGGAAACAAGAATGTGTCCACTGTTTTCACACCCAGGGCTTTAGCACACAGCAGGCACTCAATAAATTATCCATAGCCTGACCAAATAAAAAAGGTCCCAAATAATTCCATGGAGCACCACAGGTGTACAAACCACAGGGGTGATGGTGTATCAATCAAAACATTGGACTTTCTGTTTTTTTTTTTTTCAATGGAAACTCAAACTGACTTAAATAATAGAATTTATTAGCTACCTAATGAAAAAGTCAAAGGTACAGTGGCCATCAGGAAAGGTTTGATCCAGCAATGTTAATGTCAGCAAGTTTTTCTTGGTTTTTCCTTGAGAGCTCAGCCCCCAGGAAATTTAAGACAGGATGTGTTTATACTACAGCTCTGTCTGAAATCTGATGTTGTGGCTTGGTCAAGGGTAATATTTTACAGACACACAATCTGGCCCAAGACAGAAAGAATTAATCAGATTGCCAAGATTTTTGTGGAGTACAGAGGAGCAGATCAACACAATTCAAGATCATGACAGGGAATGTAGGGAATTCCTAGCTGTGTTAAACCTCAAAAAAGTTGCTTAACCCCTGAGATTCTTGTTTCTCTCCACAATAAGCACGAGGGAAACATAATTTCTGTCCTGTTTAGTTCTTGGGGTTGTCAAAAGGCTTAATTGAGAACATACTTCTATTATAATTCTGCATAAAAGAGCAATATAATTAGTGATCATGGGAATTAACTGATTATTGATGATGGTGATTTCTTCTAGTAGATGTTTAGGCTGATTCATTAGTTTATCCTTATATGTATCTCCACACACATGTGAATAAATGAATATCTATGGAGAAAATATACATATATATGTTATATATATATATGTTATATATATCTATATCTCCTTCAGGAAAGGTTTGATCTAGCAATGTCACCAAGTTATTGTTTTTGTGTTGACATCTCAGCGTCCAGGAAATTTAAGAGATGGTGTGTTATATCATATTACATCAATATTACAGCCCTATTTGAAGTCTGAAACATGTATTTATGCATGTATGTTTGAAATATATATGAGGTATAATTAATATACCATAACATTTCAGCCTTTTAAGGTGTACGATTCAGTGGTTGTCCTTATATTCATAAAATTGTTCTGCCATCACCACTACCTAATTCCAGCACTTTCCTCACCTCAGAAAGAAACACTGTATTTGTTGGCAGTCATTTCTCCCTCCTCCTTTCTCCAGCCCTTGGCAACTACTGATCTCCTTTCTGTCTCTTTTATTGGGCACCTATTGTGTGGGAGACACTCTATCAGTTCTGGAGATACAACTGTGAGACAATTCTCCCAACTGATTTGGAATCGGATGAACAAACCCTGAATTACTCAGGCAAAAAATTAATGGGCCTGGCTGGCCTCCAACATCACTTAGGAGGTGGCTGCTTTTTCAGGGAGAGATGATATAGAATGGAGTGTGCAGGGTCTGGGGTTTACTCCTCTTCCCACACCGTGGCAGCCACATGGTCTTGGTGTTGTCGAGTTTGAGTTCTGTCCTCTATAAAATGGCACCTCCCCTCTAGGGTTTTATCCTCGTGAACATAAAATGAGATGATGTATGTAAGACATCAGCACCCAGCACATAGTCAGTGCTCGGTAAATAAGAACACTATTGTAATTGAAATAAATGACAAAAAAGTGTTTTTCATTGAAAAAATAGCAAAGGGCAGTAAGTGCTTATCTTAGGAATTGAAGAATAGGGGACATTTTCTTAACCTCATACTTCGGTGTATTGAAACTGAGGTTTCTTGACCTTGGCTTTAGCATCCTCTTGGACTGGATAGTTCTCTGTTGTAGAAGGCTTCTTGTCTATTGCAGGATGTTTACTGGCATCTCTGGGCTCTATCCCCTGGATGCCATTAGCATTTCACAAGTTGTTAACAACCGAAATTGTCTCTAAACATTGCCAAATGTCCCCTAGAGGGCAAAATAGTCCCTGGTTGGGCACCACTGGCTGAAACCGAGTGTGTTCTGTGCTGGATACTTCACTTTCCTACATCTATGATTTTGCTCACCTAGGGAATGTCTACTTCCCCAATCCTACCCTTGGCCTTTAAGGTCAAGCTCCAGTGCTACCTCCTTCCTTGATCTTCCCTGATGAAAGAGTTTCCTCCCTTCTCAAATCCCTAAAGCACTTTATCTCTGCATCTTGTGAGACAAAAAGGAGTGCCAACTATGTACCAGATATGTGCTTGCTTTCTTTTTTGTAGAGACAGGGTCTCACCGTGTTGCCCAGGCTGGTCTCAAACACCTGGGCTCAAGCAATCTTCCCGCCTCAGCCCCCCAAAGTGTTGTAGTTACAAGTGTGAGCCACCGTGCCCAGCAGTGCTTTATAATCTTTATAACAATTCCACAAGGAAGGCATTTGTTATCCCTGCTTGCAGATTAGGAAACCAAGGTACAAAATATCCCTTTCTCAGGAGTGATTTGTATGCAAAACTTAGTCCCTTCGAAGACTGAGAAGGCCCTGTCTCATTCATTTCCAGCACAGTGCCTGGCACAGAGTAAGTGATAAGAAAACTTATTGAGTAAATGAATGAAAAGAAAAAGAAGCCTCAGAGGAGGATGTTCAGTGTAGTTATCAAGCCTTTGAATGTGGGAAAGACTCAGATCTGTCCTGGGTGGTTAAATATTCATCTTCCTGTAGGATAATCAGCTGTCCAGACGATCTCTTGAAATCTTGCCTGATTCTAGCCATTCAGCAGGTTTCCTGGGTGCCTCCTGGATGCCAGAACTCGTGATGATCTCTGGGGAGGTCCAGAAATGAATAAGACATGGTGCTGTTGGTAGAAGTACTCTGGAGATTGAATATGCTTATGAGCTCCAAAGCAGCGATTCTGCTCCTAAGTGTAGCTCCTAAAGAAATTGTTGATCCTGGGCACAGAGAGACATGCAAATAACAGTTATTGCAATGTTGCTGGTAATAGTGGAAAAATTGGAAACAACTTAAATCAGTGATTCCCAAACTTGTCTGTATGTTAGAATCACCAGGAGATCTTTAAAAAAAGTTCAGAGCTAAGCTGGGCATGGTAGTTCATGCCTGTAATCCCAGCACTTTGGGAGGCTGAGGCAGGTAGATCACCTGAGGTCAGGAGTTCAAGACCAGCCTGGTCAACATGGTGAAACCTCGTCTCTACTAAAAATACGAAAATTAGCCGGACATGGTGGCACATGCTTGTAATCCCAGCTACTTGGGAGGCTGAGGCAGGAGGATCACTTGATCCCCAGAGACAAAGGTTGTAGTGACCTGAGGTGGTACCACTGCACTCCAGTCTAGGTGACAGACCAAGGCTCTATCTAAAAAAAAAAAAAAAAAAAAAAGAAAAAAAATTCCAGAGCTTAGGCTACATATATCCCATATGAGATAAATCACAGTCTTAGGACTGGGACACAGTTGTCACTATGTTTTGAGGATCTTGGGTAATTCCAATGCATAGACTAGTATGAGAGCCACTGACCTAAATATCCATTATAAGATGAGTGAATAAATAAATTATGTTCTACTTATATGATGGATTACCTTGCAGTAATTACAATGAATGAACTGTACCAAAAGACACGGACAACAATGTTTATAGTAGCACTATTCGTAATAGCCCCAAACTGGAAACAACTAGAATGTCCATCAACAGCTGAATGAATCAATACATTGCATTGTAATCGTAAAATGAAATATCATACATTTTTGAGAATGAACAGCTACAATTGTATGTGTGAATCTCACAAATATGCTGTTGAGTGAGAGAAGCCAGGCACAAAGGTGTACAGAACTGTGTGATTCTGTTGATGCAAAGTTCCGGAAAAGGTCCTCTGCAAACTTTCCTGTAAAGAGCTCAAGAGTAAATATTTTAGGCTTGTGAGTGATGCGGGATGTCTGTTGCTACCCAACTCTGCCAGTGTGGTGCAAAACCAACCATAGATGATATATGTAAATCAGTGAGTGTGGCTGTGTTCCAATAGAATTTTATTTATAAAAATGGGAGGTGCAGGCTGGGCACGGTGGCTCACACCTGTAATCCCAACAATTTGGGAGGCCAAGGCAGGCAGATCACCTGAGGTCAGGAGTTTGAGACCAGCCTGGCCAACATGGTGAA
>NW_012102621.1:2190942-2207829 GCF_000951045.1 Mandrillus leucophaeus | reverse complement strand
TCACAGGATTCGGCCCACAGTTTGTAGTTTACTAATCTCTATTCTGGAGCAAACATCGTTCACCTATGATGAACCTGCCATGGAATTTGTCACCCTGGGTGGAGGGTGGTTAATGTAAAAAAAAAAAAAAAAAAAAAAAAGAGAGAAAGAAAAGAAAAAGCACAAGAGAGCTCCTGGGATTTTGGGAGACGATTTTTTTTTTTTTTTTTTTCCCTGTCTGGGTGCTGATCATGCTACAGTGCTCTCTTGGTGGAAATTCATCACTCCTTGTGCTTATAAAGTGTACACTCTTCTGCACAATGTTGTTCTTCAGGCCGATGCAGTGGCTCACACCTGTAATCCCAGCACTTTGAAAGATCTAGGTGGGTGGATCTCCTGAGGCCAGGAGTTCGAGACCAGCCCTGGGCAACATGGTGAAACTCTGTCTCTACTAAAAATACAGAAAAATTAGCCGGGAGTAGTGGTGCGTGCCTGTAGTCCCAGCTACTCAGGAGGCCGAGGCGGGAGAATTGCTTGAACCCGGGAGGCGGAGGCTGCAGTAAGCTGAGATCGTGCCATTGCTCTCTAGCCTGGGAGACAGAGCCAGACTCTATACCCACTCCTTCCCCGCCAAAACAAATGTTGTTCTTCAGTGTGAAGTATATACTGGAAACAGCAAACAAACAAATGAATGAGCTGAAACTGTATGCATTAAATCAGCACACAAAAAAGTAAGTTTTGGAAGCTATATTCAAAATGTAGAACGTGCAAAACAATATAGTAAACTGTTTAGAGACCATGCCACAGATTTAAAAGATATGCAGGGAAAAAATAATCACTACATTCAGAATGGTGGATACCTCGAGAAAAATGGGACAGGGAGAGGCACACAGGGGCTTCATGGATAGTCCTAAGTTTTTATTTCTTGAACTGAATGGTGAATAAACAGGCTTTATTATGTTATCCTTTATTTCCCTTTATGTATTTAAATATTAAATAATAATAAAAAGAATAACAGATACTATCCTTATTTTTCAGGGGTATATATGTATGTTTTTCAATGACAGATTTAGGGGGTACAAGTGCTGATTTGTTACATGGATATATTGTGTAGTGGTAAAGTCTGGGCTGGAAAAGTTGGATTGCCATATTCAGAAGAATGAAAGTGGATCCCTATCTCCCACCAGGGGTGTATTTTTTTGTTGTTGTTGTTTGAGACGGAGTCTTACTCTGTCGCCTAGGCTGGAGTGCAGTGGCGTGATCTCGGCTCATTGCAACCTCTGCCTCCTGGGTTCAAGCGATTCTCCTGCCTCAGCCTCCCAAGTAGCTAGAGCTACAGGCATGTGCCACCATGCCTGGCTAATTTTTCTGTATGTACAGTCAGGGTTTCACCATGTTGGTCAGGCTGGTCTCGAACTCCTGACCTCAGGTGATCCGCCTGCCTCAGCCTCCCAAAGTGTTGGGATTACAGGCGTGAGCCACCGTGTCCGGCTGGGGCATATGTTTTAAAGTGGGTTCAGAAGAATGTGAGCCCGTGAGACAGGGATTCTTATCTATTTCATTCACTTACTGTATTTGTCTGCAGTGCCTCGAACAGGGTCTGATACATAGGAGGCACTTGTAAAATATTTGTTGAATGAATGAATGAAACATCACATGGACAGTTAGAGATTGATTGAAGAATACAGTTTGGTAGTCCTGAGGGAATTTGGAGAGGCGGAGAACCAGGAAATCTCGAAAGACACCCACCTGGGATCTTGGCAGGAAGCTGGGCGTTGCTAATTCTCCCTTTTAGCTGTCTGCACAGGTACTAATTTTCCAGCCTAAATGGCAAGACTCAAACTTGGGGGCAAATATTTAAAAGGTGACACCTACTGCCCTTGTCCCCCCTCCAAATCAGGAGTCTGTGCAGAGAAGGCTGTTGAGGACTTCCCAGCTTGCCTGTTTCCTAGGGCTGTCTAGTAAATCCTGAAGCCTTTGCCAGTAGCCAGGAAGTTGAGATCACCTCGGAGCACAGATGGGGAAGGAGGCTATGGGGGAGACGGAGACTGTGCCCAGCTGGGTTGGAGAGGCAGGCAGAAACCCTCTTGTCTCTTGGCTGGCTGCCCAGTCTTGAATGGGAGAAAGGTCTTCCCATGAAGCGTGAGTCAGCCACTGAAGCTTGGAAGAGGATGGGGTGGGGAACTGTGGCCTAATTTGCTGTGTAACTGGGGAGGCAAGCTTCCTCCCTGTGCTCTGGGGATGCTGTTGTTTAAACACTTTATAAATCTCCCTACTCACCCTGTGCTATTGTGTGGATCATCTCTCTTTAGGAGCGGGGGCTGTAGGAACCACACATCATACCAGATTAATTTTATGATGGCCATTATTATGAATGCCATCATCATTGTTTTAGGGGTGGATCTTTGAGGCAATTCATCAAAGCAGCCAAAGTAAGGAAAATCCTGCGGAAATAAGGAAAGCTAATATAATAAAGACCTTTCTAGCTCCTTTCCAGATCAGTGTTTAGCTCAATATTAGTGGTACCCAGGGTTATTCCTCTTAGCTTTCTCTTTAGAGAACTGTCCTATAGATTCTGGTCTGTCTTTGCATTGTAGTCTAATTAGTCTACAAAAATTTCTCTTGCATGCTTAATCTATACCAGATACCATTCTAGACATTGGGGATATGGTTGTAAGTAAATTAGGCAAAATCCCTGCTCTCTTGGAGTTTGTGCGTGTGTGTGTGTGTATGTGTGTATGTGTTGTATTCAGAGAAGCAAGTGGAAGAAAAATGTAAATAAATATAAATAATGATAAATAGATAAAGGTAAATAAAAATAAACTATGATCATTTCCAATGGTTGTAAGCTCTAGTACTTAAAGGGTAGTGGTATATATTAGCAAGAGTGATCAGGGAAGCCTCTCTGGAAAGACAATATTTTAATTCAAAGCAGAAAGATAAGAAGAAACAGAAGAGCAGAATGAAAGAGGATTCCAGTCAAGAAGCACCACAGGTGCTGAGGTTGCAAGGTAGAAACAAAGTCTGGCAAGTCCTAAAACCAAATGGGTGGCCAGTGTGGGTTGGGTCATCTTCCCAACCCACACTTCCGTATATCACTAAGTGAGCAAGGATGAGAGTGATATATAATGAGGTGAGGGATGTTGGAAGAATGAAATCATACAGAATCTTTTAGACTCCAGCAATGAGTTTAGACTTTCTTCTAAAGAGTCAGCACTGTCCAAATCAACTTCTCATGAAGGCGAAATACTCCATGTCTGCTCTATTCAATATGACAGGCACTAATCTTACGTGACTATTAGACCATTGACATGTGGGTAATGCAACTGAGAAACTGAATTCTTAATTTTATTTAATTGTAACTAATTCAGAGTTAAATTTGAATAGCTGTGTGCAGCTATCGGTTACCGTATTGGATAATGCAATTACAAGTGACCCAGGAAATAGTGAGGGTATTGGTGCAGTGCATGGTAAGATTGGGTAATGCTTTTTTAAAGAATGGGTTTTGTGGCTGAGTGCAGTGGTTCACTCCTGCAATCCCAGCATTTTGGGAGGCCAAGGCAGGAGGATCACTTGAGGTCATGAGTTCAAGACCAACCAGGCCAACATGGTGAAACCCCGTAGCTATTAAAAATGCAAAAATTAGCCAGGTGTGGTGGTGCGTGCCTGTAATCCCAGCTACTTGGGAGACTGAGGCAGGAGAATTGCTTGAACCTGGGAGGCGGAGGTTGCAGTGAGCCAAGATCGTGCCACTGTACTCCAGCCTGGGCAACAGAGCAAGATTCCATTTCACAAACACACACACACACACACACACACACACACACACGAAAGAATAGATTTTTTTAACGAGAATAAAAACAGGGACTCATGAAGGATCCTATTCACTTTCCCTGAAGAACCTGGCAGCTGAATCCCATATTCACAGAAAGTTTTCCTTTTGCCATTCTTTTCCTTTTCAAATGTCAACAGTTTTCCTGGAATTATATAGGATCAGGATGGCCCTCTGGACTGAGCTGATTCTTCAGGGAAATAGAAAGTCAGGAAACATGGGCCTGTTGTTTTGCTGGAGAGTTCAATTCTAGTGGTGCTTGGGAAATGATTCTTAACTCCCATAAAGATATAGGCTACAGACCACGCTAGTTAATTCCATTTGGGCAGTCACTGGATGAGTGAAACATTTTGACTTCAGAGCAGAGATTTGGCAGACAACTGGGAAGGATCAGACTAATTTACCCTATCACTCACCTTCCTCCTGCAGACAAAAATGAACTTAAAATCTGCAGATGCTAGTGATGGTTGCTTTTTTCTTTTAGTGCCTTTGAGCTAAGCAACTTGTGTGTATGTAACACATTGAACTTTTCCAACCACTCTACCTACTAATGAATTATTCTTAAGAAATTTAAAACTATAAATATTCACATTAGGACCCCTAGAGGTAGGGATAGTAGCATTGATTTGGGTACAGTGGAAAGAGCACTGAATTGGAACTTCAGATGCCTATATTCTGGTCTCAATTTTGCCACTAATTGTCTGTATAGCCTTGGAAAAGGCTCTTCTTTTGTGTGGATATTATCTGGAGGGGATTAGTAACGTATTCTTCAAGCACCCTTCTGGATTTTGTTGCCTGTGGCATAAAAGTATGTTTGCTTTCCTTATTATGTATAAGTGGCATCAAAGTATTATTGCAAGTGAAGCCCAGAGTGGGCTGAAGACACAAGTCAAGGGTCTCCAGCACTGCCTGCCAGGATTCTTTGGTGGTAAGCCAAAGAGACCAATTATAAAGTGGAAGGCCTAGGAAGAACAGGGGCCAGGGAGTTCCAAGGTCCCTAGAGAATGGCAATGACGAGCTATCTAGTGTCCGTCCTTGTATTCACTGCTCATGATTCAAATTATGGGGAGAAAGCATATATCTGGATAAGCTTGGGCCACTCCTTGGCCAGGAGAGGGCAGGACATCTTTATTGATAATTTATCTAAAATTGTATCCAATGGAAGAGAAAGGTAGTTCTCTAAAGGAAAATTGACATGTTCTTACCCAAAGAAGGGGGCATGGAAACCAAGTGAGCAAAAATGACCAAGTCTCCCTAAAAACACAGACTATAGTTTCTAAAAAATTAAGAATATGACTTTCATGTCCACATAAGCCATGGCTAGCAAGTGATTTCTGGGGTGTGTGTGTGTGTGTGTGTTTGGAATTTTGCTCTGTCACCCATGCTGGAGTGAAGTGGTGTGATCTCGGCTCACTGCAACCTCTGACCTCCGGGTTCAAGCACTTCTCCTCCCTCAGACTCCTGAGTAGCTGGGATTCCAGGTACCCACCACCATGCCCAGCTAATTTTTATTATTAGTAGAGATAGGGTTTTGCCATGTTGGCCAGGCTGGTCTTGAACTCCTGACCTCAGGTGATCCACCTGCCTCGGCCTCCCATGTAGCAAGTGATTTCTAAGTCTATGTGAAATTGTTATTAATCAGAATCTTCAGTTCACTGGGATTTTTAGGTTGCTTATTATGAAAATTATTCTGAACCTGAAACTATATATGTCTACATCTATAACTCTATATTTATCTACACTTACATCTATAGCATCCATATCTGTATCTATATCTATCTCTCTATATTTATATAAACTTCCAGGGTTGCTATGGAGTCAGCTGAGATTCCAGCATTTGTGCCTTGTTAACCTACATGCACAATATTTTAATTAATTGATTAATTAATCTATCTGACAAATATTTGTTGAGCACCTGTTGTGACCGGGCACTGTGTGTACTTATCTGAGCGACATTCCCTGCTCTTGAGGGGCTTTTGGTTAAGTGTGTGTCGTTATCTTTACTGATAATTCCACTAAAATTGTACCCAGTGGAAGAGTGGCAGTTCACACACAGCTGTTATGTTCACATAATCAAAGTATTGGGGGAGGGCGTTAAAGAATAGGGTTGTTGGTTGGGGGCAGTGGCTCATGGTGAATCAGGAGGTCAGGAGTTTGAGACAATCCTGGCCAACATGGTGAAACCCCATCTCTACCAAAAATACAAAAAATTAGCTAGGTTTAGTGGCGGGCACCTGTAATCCCAGCTACTCAGGAGGCTAAGGCAGGATAATCACTTGAACCCGGAGGTGGAGGTTGCAGTGAGCTGAGATTGTGCCACTGCACTCCAACCCAGGTGACAGAGTGAGACTCTATAAAAAAAAAAAAGGGGGGGGGGAGGAGGAATAGAGTTATTAGCTCTGTCAGAATAATTGGATTTATGCAAGTTGTGTGTATAAGGATTAATATAAATAGTTAGGTGATAATGACCAGTGAAAGGCATTCAGGCAATGGTAAATGGGCGGGGTGGAGTGGGGATAAGGGCATGGCACTGTGAATAGGCCTGGCCTAATCAGGAATTGGTGAATTTAAGATGGAAATTGTAGGTGGGGCTGGGAGCGGGGACTGGAAGGAGATGGAAGATGACCCAGACATTTGGAAAGATTCTTGGTCATCCTTGAAGGACTTGAAGCCATGCTCAGTGGCCTGAGTGATAAAGAAGGATAATAGCTTCATTTATTTGAACAGCATTTTTTTTTTTTTTTTTGCCAGTGAACATTAAGCCAACAGAAATTTTTAGTTAAATTTTAATTAATCGGCAAATCTGATGACCCAGGGCATCCTGACGAATCATACTTTTACTGTGATTCTCAATTCGTTTCACTTGGCAACATGTCGGAACCAATCATGGGGTGGCTGCAAATTCATGAGTTGCCTTTCCCACTTATTACTCTAGAAAAATAAATTTATTATTATTGTTATTTGAGACAGAGTCTTGCTTTGTCACCCAGGCTGGAGTGCAGTGGCGAGATCCTGACTCACTGTAACCTCCGCCTCTAGGGTTCAAGAGATTCTTGTGCCTCAGCCTCCCAAGTAGCTGGGATTATAGGCACCTGCCACCACACCCAGCTAACTTTTTTGTATTTGTAGTAGAGATGGGGTTTCACCATGTTGGCCAGGCTGGTCTTGAGCTCCTGGCCTCAAGTGATCCACCTGCCTCAGCCTCCCAAATTGTTGGGATTACAGGCATAAGCCATCATGCCTGGCCAAACTCGTTAATTTTTTATGAGTGTGGCTCTTTGGATTTTCTTCTGTTCTTTTGAGCCATTGACATGGGTGCATCATCTTTAGCTTGAAAGGTTTGAGACTGAGTGTCGCTTTCTGACTAATTCTTATTCTGCTCCTGTCTCAACAGAATCATGGGGATTTGGAAAGATACTTAATTCCTTTGAAATTCACTTACTCTGGATATTCAGGCTGAAGGTACTTTCCTCATTCTCAGAATCTGTCTGAATCATTTTAGGTGTTCTAAGGTGTAGCTGTTGCTTTCCATTTCCAGTATGCCTTGCAGTGGGTAAGTAAGTAGCAAGCAGGTTTCAAGCAGGTGAGTGTGACAGTGGCAGACAGCAAAACGACATGGTTGAGTTAGCCTGCCCGAATTTCATCTGTGGCTTTGCCTGGAATGTCACCCCAAGCAGAGGAAATGTAACAGCATGGTGGAAGAGGGAAGAAGTGTTTGGGATCTCAGAGAATGGCTGAAAGTGAGCCAGGGGCAGCTTTTGGAAAGAAGTGGCACTTAACAATGAATCAAAAGAACATTGAGGGTTGCGTGGTTTCTCTGGAGGAGGAGAACGTTGTAAGCTTGAGAGACATGAAAAAAAGAGGGAGCAGTGCAAGCAGAGGATGCCTTGGATGCTTTTCTTCCAACCCCCCTGAGGTTTGGCCATATGACTTGCTGTTGCCAGTGAAATGTGAATGGAAGCCTTTAAGAGCCACCGTGTGACTCACTGCATTCTCTTCCCCCTGTCTTGGAGACGGGCTGCGTTCCAGATAATGGAGGCTTGGTTGGGCTGGGTTCCTGGGTGGATAATCCTATAGTAGGCACTGGGGTTGCATAAATGAAAGAAATGGTCCCTGCTCTAAGGGAATTCATGATAGGGGAAAACATTGGTGATGTGGAGAGCACAGTTCAACTTAAGGGAATCAGATAAGACATCTTGGGGACTGACACTTGAGCAATGTAAAGAATGAGAACTTAAAACCACTGTGGAAGACACTGTGGCAATTCCTCAAAGACTTAGAACCAGAAATACCATTAGACCCAGCAATCCTATTACTGGGTATATACCCAAAGGAACATAAATCATTCTATTATGAAGACACATGCATGTGTATGTTCATTATTGCCCTATTCACAATAGCAAATACATGGAATCAACCCAAATGCCCATCCATGATAGACTGGATAAACAAAATGTGGCACCTGTACACCATGGAAAGTACTATGCGCCATAAAAAGGAATGAGATCATGTCCTTTGCAGGGACATGGATGGAGCTGGAAGCCATTATTCTCAGCAAACTAATGCAGGAACAGAAAACCTAATACCACATGGTCTCACTTAAAGGTGGGAGCTGAACAATCAGAACACATGGACCCAGGAAGAGGAACAACACACACTGACGCCTATTGAGGGTGGGGAGAGGGGAGAGGGAGAACATCAGAAAAAAAGCTAATACATGCTGGGCTTAATACATAGGTGATGAGAGGATCTGTGCAGCAAACCAACATGACACACGTTCACCTGTGTAGCAAACCTGCACATCCCGCACATGTACCCTGGAACTTAACATAAAAAAAAAGAACGCATAAGAAAAAAAGAAGGAGAAGTGAAGTGGGTGAATAAGGATGGGGGAGAGGCAGGATGTTTGCAGAGGGACTAGTTGGTGCAAAGACAGACGAGATAAAGAGACAGAAAGGGAATACTTGGAAATGGGCAGATGATACAACAACGGGATGCTTTTCTCCAGAAAATAAAATGGAAACGTGAATTTGACCCCTGTATAGACTCTACCATCATCTACCAAAATGGCACCGCTGACGTGGTATAGAATCATCTGATAACTTACTGTTTATTCTGGAAGAAATAAGCATAACTTCTAGTCTCCCCTGGGAAAGAATTTTTATAAGTTCAGCCCTGTTTCATCAAATTATGATTGTCGATTTATATAGAGAAGGAAGAGTACTCCGTAACCCAAGGAGTAGATGTTGATTGTAGCTGATGTCTGAATATTATTTGAAGCCTGCAGAATTTAATTATTCTCCATGTAGATGGTAAATAATTTGAAATATTAGGCAATGAGTACATTTCCAAACTGCAGAGCAACTGCCAGTGATGCACATTACTACTTCCATAAAACTCCCATAAACAACAATTAAGGACATCAATATTTGCTTCCAAAGTAACCCACTTAATATTAATGTGAATGATGTGATACCTAGCCCCAAAGGAGTGTTTTGAAGTAGTGTCTCATCACCTTGGATGAGTAGATGGTTTGACATCATCATAGACTATTGGGTTTCTATGTTTAGGGAGGTGAGATATTTTCTTTGAAATTTGTTTTCTTCCCATTGCAATGTAACAGAACCCCTTCCTTAAAATTATATGGATTGATGAGTGACTGGAGGGATGGATAGAAGGATAGATGTGTGTGAGAGAAAATACACCCAAGTAGTAATTGTAGCATCTAGATGGTTAGTATGTATGTGTTCACCATACACTTCTTTAAAATTTTCTGTATCTGGAGAAGTTTCCATAATGAAATGTTGGGGGAACAAAACTGTGAAACATGGAATGGCTCATGATCTGTTTTTGGGATCCCAAATCCTCGTTATACACTTTGACTCATCTCTACTCCCAGTCTCCACATCTAATCAGTCATTGAGTCCTGTGGATTCTACATTGCGTTAAACCTTCAGACACCACCCTCTCCTAGCTTGTCCCCATCACTCCTGCCTTCAGCAATTCTTGCATGGTTTACAGCCACACCCTCTCTGCTGGTCTTGGCCTGATGTCACTCTGATAGGTCCTTACATTGTTGTCAAAGTAATGATTAATTCCAGAAGCATTTTTTGAGTATCTGCTATATGAAAGACACTATGCCTGGTGCTGAAGGTTTCTTTGACCTTCGGGACACAAAACTGGACTGATTATGATAATTGGTTTATGACATACTCCCATCGTTCCATGCAGGACTTGCTTTTGCCTACTTAATTATATTTAATAGTTATAGTTCATTATTTTTAATAATGTGATAAGTGCCTGTGAGCCCATGCTCCAAATGAAAGCTAGAATATTGACAATAATATGTATCTAACCACAGCATTTTCTGCCATCAGTCTTGGTTCATCATTTGCTTGTTTTCCTTTTGATCTCTGTATTGCTTCTCTTACTGTCTTGAATGTGTATATTTTTATGTTGCTTGCTTTTTAATTTTATGATGTATCGTGCAGTATATCATCCTTTGGATTTTTTCTTTTCTTTTTTTTCCTCACTTACTAAGATTTATCCATAATGTTGTGTGTTGCTGTGGTACATTTGTTTTGACTGCTGTTTATCCATTTAAATTTATTTCCGTCTGTTTCACTTTTAAAATTTTTCATCCTTGGTTTCTTCTCAAAAATAGATGCCTGTATCTTCCCTCTAATAAAATAAGAACTTAGCATACTCTCCCATCCCTTTTTTTCTCTTCCTTCTTTACTACCACTTCTATTAGGTTGATATCTATTCTCAAACTTCAGTGTGCCTTCAGATCTCCTGGGGATCATATTAAATGCAGAGTCTTTTTCAGTAGGTTGTGAGTGGGGTTTAAGTTCCTATATTTTTACAAGGTCAAGTGAGGCTGAGGCTACTGGTCCAAGGAACCACACTTTGAGTAGGCTTTTGTGACTTTTAATCCTGTGCTTTTATAGATATAATTTCCCTTTTTATGGTCTTTTAAAAATTTGGTCTTAGCTACTCTTTAAAGACAGTATCAAACTTTACCAAGGCATTTGATTACATGCATCTGTACATCTGGTACCATCTCCTCTGTATGTCTCTCCTCTTATTCGGGTAATTTATTCAAAAGTGGTTTTAATTTGGGACTTTCTACAGCAAATCTTTGAGGTCTTGCACATCTGAAAATATTTTTATTGTACTTTCATATTTGAATGACAGCTTAATTGGATATAATATGTTAAGTTCTATTTTTCTCATTTGATTATTTGAAAATATTACTTCCTGTATTCTTGCATCTAGTATTGCTGGTGAAAAAATTCTGACATCAGTATAATTTCTTTCTTTTTAAAAATGTGATTTGCTCTTTCTCCGTGGATGCTTTTAGAAGTTCCTTTGTTTTTAATAGCTTCTGAACTTTCACCACAATGTGTCTAAATATATTTTTTTAAATCTCTCTTTTGTAACTTTTTTTAAATCTGAGAAATCTGTACCCATTATTTCTTAAAATATTTACTCCTTCTACTTTTATTTCTCTTTCTGGGAGTTTTATTATTTTGACGTTAGTGTTTCTCTTCTATACTCCATATAATTTACCTTTAATTTTTTTCTATTTTTTTGGTCATGACTTCCTCTGGAAGACTTCCTGAATCTTGTCTTCCAGTTGATTAATTGATTCTTTAGCTGTATCCATTTTGTGTCCATTATCCATTCATTGTATTTTTTATTTCAACCATTATATTTTTCATGCCTGATATTTCAAATTGGTTCTTTTAAATATTTTCTTATTCCTACTTTATACTGTTAATATCTTTCCTTCTTTCTTTAACATGTTTAACAAAAGTATATTTAAAAAACTTAAGTCCATCTGTTCTAATATTTTTGCTTCTGTTGGAATCTGTAACCCAACGTATTGTTTTTCTTTAAAAATGATTGTACTTCTCAAATATCTTGTTATTGTGGTTAGTGAGTTCACTTTACCCTGGAGGTATTGGGATACTCTGACGAGCAATGTGGATGGGCAAAGGCCAGAGCCCCAAGTCAGCCCTCGTGAGCTCAGGAACTAGATGGTAGGTGAGTCCTAGGATGGGGAGCCCAGATAACAGAAATCCACAGTCAATCACTCACAAACCCAGAACTTTTACCTAGCCCTGATTTTACCCATGGCAGCATTTGGAGCAGAGTTCTCAGTTGGGATATAGGGGCAGGCACTGTTTGACCCAGGGCAATGGCAGGGGAACAGACAGAACCATACTCCTTCAACCCCTTCTAGTCCCCCATTCCAGTTTATCCTTTCACAGCCTTACTGGGCAGCTTCTGCCTCAGATTCAAGCCATCTCTCCCCACCCATCCCAGTTCAAATCAGCACCCAGCCACTCCAGTAGTTTACCACGGGTCCTCTGCTTTCCTGGAAATTCCTTCAAGACTGATTATGGTGGAGGAAGCCAGCAGTCTAGCCAGCTCAGCATCATGATCAGAGAACTGGCCATCTCGATTTTTAATCCCCTGGGTCTTTGTTACAGGCTGAATTGTGTCTTCTCGCCCATAATTCATATGTTGAAGTCCTAACCGCCAGTATCTCACAATGTGACTATATTCGGAGACAGGGTCTTTAACGAGGTAATTAAGGTCAAATGAGGTCATGTGGGTGGACTCTAACCCCATATGACTGGTATCCTTATAAGAAGAGATTTCGGGCCGGGCGCGGTGGCTCAAGCCTGTAATCCCAGCACTTTGGGAGGCCGAGACGGGCGGATCACGAGGTCAGGAGATCGAGACCATCCTCGCTAACACGGTGAAACCCCGTCTCTACTAAAAATACAAGAAAATTAGCCGGGCGAGGTGGCGGGCGCCTGTAGTCCCAGCTACTCGGGAGGCTGAGGCAGGAGAATGGCGTGAACCCGGGAGGCGGAGCTTGCAGTGAGCCGAGATCCCGCCACTGCACTCCAGCCTGGGGCATAGAGCAAGACTCCGTCTCAAAAAAAAAGAGATTTCGGACACAGACATGCACAAAGGCAAAAGACTGTGTGAAGATAATAAAAGGTGGCTATCTACAAGTCAAGAAGAGGGACCTCAGAGGAAACCAACCCTGCTGGTATCTTGATCTTGGCCTTCTAACCTCTGGAATTGTGAGAACATACATTTCTATTATTTTTTTTTTTGAGATGGAGTCTTGCTCTGTGCCCATCTCTAAGAGGCTGGAGTGCAGTGGCACAATCTCGGCTCACTGCAAGCTCTGCCCCCGGGGTTCACGCCATTCTCCTGCCTCAGCCTCCTGAGTAGCTGGGACTACAGGCGCCTGCCACCGCAGCCAGCTAATTTTTTGTATTTTTTAGTAGAGATGGGGTTTCACATTGTTAGCCAGGATGGTCTCGATCTCCTGACCTCGTGATCCGCCCGCCTTGGCCTCCCAAAGTGCTGGGATTACAGGCTTGAGCCACCGCGCCCGGCCCAATTTCTGTTATTTAAGCCACCCAGTCTGTGGTACTTTGTTATGGCAGCCCAAACAAGAGCTCCCCATCAACTTTCAAACTAGACTTATGGTCGTTGAATGCGATTACTATATGCCAGGCACTACTTTACAAATGGGGACACTGAGGTATGGAGAGGTTAAGGAACTTCCTCTGAGTCATACAGCCAGTTGGAGATGGAGCCAGTATCATTTCTGCCTCGAGAGCTCACAGCTTAACTGCTGGATTCGGCCATCCAATATGGTGGCCACTAGCCACATGTGGCCATTTACATTTAAATTGATTAACATTAAATAAAATAAAAAATTCAGTTTCTCAGTCACACTAGCTGTATGCCAAGTGCACAGCTAGTGATTACCATAGTGGACAGGAAGGATTTAGAACACTTCCATCATCTCAGAAGGTTCTGTTGGACAGCACTACAGTAGAGGATATTGCCTCTCAAGAAAATGATTACACTTCTTTTCTTAGTGCAGAAAGGCATTCACAAACTGGCCCTTGCTTACCTTTTTAATCTCATTTTCTGGCATTCTCCTTTACATTCTCTATCCTCCCATTTTACCCAATTCCCCAAAGTCCCCCAGGAAGGCATGCTTTGTACTTTTGTACGGTAGGTCATGCCGATTCATCATTCAGACTGCGTTCATGAGACACCATCTCCAGAACATCTACCTTAACTTGCTAGGCTAGACCAGGTTTCATTTTTTGCAAGATGGCAGCACTCCTTGTTTCTCTCAGCCACCGCATGGTGATGGTTTACTTATGTGTCTATTCCAGGCATTGTGAGTGGGCAGGTATGATAATTTCTTCCTCTGTAAAGCCCTGGTACCTGGAAAGAATAAGATACTTAAAAAGTATTGCATAAATAAACAAGGGCATTATAGGTAGCTGTCAGTTTCCTTACTCACACACTCACTTCTAGCTGTCCTGATTCTATAAGGTGAAATCTGCCCCATCCCCATCATCTTAGATGAAGATGTAAGAAGCCAATTAGGCTATTTGAGAATTTGAACCAAAAGACACAGCTACTCTTGTGAGGTGGTATTAGGTGCCATTGAATGTAACTATTGATAAGGGTAGACTCAAATCTCCCATCTGGTATTTTTCTCTGGGTGCCATTTAGAACCAGGTTTGGGATGACCATTTTTTCATTCTGCAAGCCTGCTGAGGCACGAAAAGCCAGGCTGCAGAGAGAAGCATTGAGAATATAATAGGCCCAGAAAGCAAAGCCAAGACAGAGCTCATGTGGCTTGTGGCAACAGGGAGTGGCTTGGAGGACAAGTTTTGAATCCTTATTCTGCCACTTTCAAGCTGTGTGAGCTTGGAAAATTTCTGCAACCTCTTGGAACCTCAGTTTCTCCATCTGGAAAACAGGAATGTTTGTCCCTCAGAGATGTTCTCTGTGAGTTAACTGTGAGAAAGTACAGGGAAAACATTCAGCACTGCACCCAACACATAGTAGGGCCTCAGTAAACATTATTTTTTCTTATGTGGAGTCAGAGAGCAGAGAGTGGTTTTGGTTTTTAACTACTCAGTTGTTCACCCTTTTGAGCTCTGTCCTTTACCCCTGATTCTCAGTTAGAGTCCCCTTTAGCTCAAGCTACTTTGAGGGGTTTCTGTTTCTTATCACCAAATGCTATGTGATTAAGATAACGAGTGCTCCTATTCACAATAGCAAAGACTTGGAATCAACCCAAATGTCCATCAATGACAGACTGGATTAAGAAAATGTGGCACATATACACCATAGAATACTACACAGCCATAAAAAAGGATGAGTTCATGTCCTTTGTAGGGACATGGATGCAGCTGGAAACCATCATTCTCAGCAAACTATCACAAGAACAGAAAACCAAACACTGCGTGTTCTCACTCATAGGTGGGAATTGAACAATGAGAACACTTGGACACAGGAAGGGGAACATCACACACCGGGGTCTACTGTGGGGTGGGGGGAGAGGGGAGGGATAGTATTAGGAGATATACCTAATGTAAATGATAAGTTAATGGGTGCAGCACACCAACATGGCACATGTATACATATGTAACAAACGTGCACATTGTGCACATGTGCCCTAGAACATAAAGTATAATTTTTAAAAAGTCAAAAAAAAAAAAAAAGAGATAACGAGTGCTCTTGGTTGTTGGGGTTGGCTTCTGTTCGTAACTCCTACGTTGGTACCCATTCTGCTTGGCTGTTGGTGTTTTTTAAAAAAATGTAAATACTTGCTTCTTAACATTGATTTTGGAGTTCCAGTCCATCTGGGGCTCTTCATATGGGACCTGGCATACATGTACTCCCAGGTTTTTCAGCCCAGGGCCCCCTGGCCTTCCTACCAATTTTCCCTTGTCACTCCATTGCTAGTACACTCATCCCCACCTCTTTAAGCTTCCTTTATCTTGGAGCCTCTAGCATCAAGGAAATGAGCAGAGGAGGTGCTGAGTGCCAGGAAGAAATGAAAGGTACATTCAGTATCTGCTGTGTAAAAATTGAAGCCCCTATAATGTATAAAATCATCTTCCTTGCAGAGGATTTCACATTAAATTTCAGCTGCCTTTTACTTTACCCCCCAAATATGAGCTCAATTTGCTGAAGTTCCGTGAACAGTCAAATTCTCTCTTATTTACTGATATTGTGTGAATAAAGCTGAATATCCAGGGGCAAGTTAGTCGATGACGTCTCTCTTTCTAGAGGTGGGAAATGGGGCACTTTCCTTAGATTAGAGCTGTGTTTAAGTCAGTAATCAGCTCTTGTAAGTGGTTCTTGAGGCGATCTTCAGAATATCAGGAAAGGATGCTTTTTCTCCCCAGACAGGAGGAAAATTGGTTCTTAGGGTTTAAAACCTAAGGTTTTAGAAAGAGCTACTGGGCTTTGATAAAAACCATGGGTGTCCTGATGGGTCCTGCCTATGTGTTCTCCAGATAGCCTGATTTCTTTGGCATCCTCTCATTTCCTTGGCGTGCTTCTGTGGGCTTTGCTTCTCCGTGACTCTTTGAAGGATTCTGGTGGGCTGCTGGAGCCACCCTATATGGGAGTGAGTCTGTACGGCCTGGGGTGACTAAAGGGTGCAGGCATAGAAAAGCTCAGTTCTCTTGCCTCCAGCTGTAACAAACTCTGAAGCCTAATGTATGCCCAGAGCTCCAGATGGGATTAGGCTGAGGCTGAGACTTGCCCTGAAATTGTCCCTCGTTCAGTTTAGTTCCCTTCCCTGTCCTGCCCCTGAACCCATTCCCTTATTGGTTTATCCTCTGAGCACTTCCTGAATACTGTGTTATGTATTATATGAATTGCACATTAATCCTCATCTCAGGATCTGCTTCTGGGCCCTGTTTCCATCAAAAGGAGGTGTTTTGTATATATCTATCAAACCATTATGTTGTACACCACAAATATCTACACTTTATACCTGTCAACGAAAAATAAATAAATAAATAAATAAATGGAAGAGGTGTTGGATGAGAGAGGGTGTTGGGAAGAATAGTAGCTCTGCAGATCTGGGATTTCTTGGAATTTCTCTGTTACTGCTTATTTCTGGTGAACCCTTCTCCAAGTTTCTGAAACTTGCTGAGTCTCAGTTTGTGCATCTGTGAAAAGGAAAGACTATGACCACCTTGAAAACTTGTGAGGTT
>NW_012102621.1:2180103-2188842 GCF_000951045.1 Mandrillus leucophaeus | reverse complement strand
TGCTTGCTATTTGTGTGTGCATGTGTGTGGTTAGGGAGATGAGGGTGAAGTATTGTTTTTAGAAGTAATTTGGAGTTTCATTTCCACTTAGAAAATGAACGAATTACTCTTTACAGCCACAGGTATTTTGTGTTTTATGGGGAGGTAATTAAAATAATGGAAGTGTCCATCTTGATTCTCAAGAAAGTTTCCTCTGGACCTGCGTGGTGGTGTTAAAGGGAATTCAGGTGCGGTGAGGTCATGAGCTCGGAGGTCTTCTCAGACTGGATGTTGGAGGGGATGGCTGAATCCCACGGGGAAGATCCCACCCTCTGCAGGGTGAGGGAATCAGACTGTCTTTCTAGAATCCATACACCTAGGTTCCCAGAGTTTAATAGTGGTGATAGCTAACAGTTAGGAAACACTTACTGTGTACCAGCCGTGGTTCTGAGGGTTTTCTCTTCTTTAGTCCTGACAATTCTGTGAGGGAGAAGAAGTACAACCATTATCCCCAATTTATAGATGAAAATACTGAGGCTTAGAGAGGCAAAGGAACCTGCCCAGGTTCGTGTGGTTTGCAAGACCTGGAGTTAAAACCAGCCAGTCTGGCTCAAGGACCTGAGCCCTTCACCATGACAGGATACTTCTTCCTTTTCTCATTAGATGATATCACACCTGAGTGAAATGTATCTGTGTCTTCCATATCTGTCTTCTCCACTGCAGAGGAGGACAGGGACTGTTTCCTGGTCATCTCAATATTCCCTGTATGTACTGAGGACCTGGAACGGGTAAATCAATGCTGAAGGGAGGAGAGAATTGCGGTCAGAGTATTGTATTGAGACTGGGAACAACCAAGAAGTCTTGATGGGGCTAATGAGCTGTTGTCTTTCATCCTTTGTGCCTCTGTCCGTAGATCTATACCAAGTTTGCAGTTTCAAAAGGATGAATTCCACTCTGAGGAAGGTTCTAATTGTATGTTTGGAGTAACTTCAAAAAGCAATTAGTAATTGCCATTCTGACAGGTGTGAGATGGTATCTCAAAGACATGGAATCAACCCAATTGCCCATCAATGATATACTGGATAAAGAAAACGTGGTACATATACACCATGGAATACTATGCAGCCATAAAAATGAATGAGATCATGTCCTTTGCAGGGATGCAGATGAAGTTGGAAGCCATTATCCTCAGCAAACTAACACAGGAACAGAAAACCAAATACCACATGTTCTCATTCATGAGTGGAAGCTGAACAATGAGAACACATGGACATGGGGAGGGGAACAACACACACCAGGGCCTACCAGGGAAGTTGGGGGAGGGAGAGTATCAGGATAAATAACTAGTGCATGTGGGGCTTAATACCTAGGTGATGGGCTGACAGGTGCAGCAAACCACCATGGCACACGTTTACCTATAAAACAAACCTGCACGTTCTGCACATGTATCCCAGAACTTAAATAAATTTTTTTAAAAAAAGCAAAAGCAATTAGAGTTGCCATTTTCTTGAGTACTTGCTAGGTGCTACCAGGCACGATGCTAAACATTTTGTGTAGTGTAGATTCAGCTGTCTTGGTAGAGGCAGCAGTGGAGGCTTCCATCCATGAAATAAGTAACTTGCTCAGGGTTACAATAGCTAGTATGTGAAGAAGCCATAATTCACTCGTAGGGGGGTGGGTCTCCAGTATTCCTATTCTTGGATACTAAGCTCTGCTACTTCTTTAAATACATCAATAATCAGATACCCAAAGAGGAAAAAGAATATGCAGGACAAGACAGCAAGACCCTGAAGCCAGGTCTCCATATTCTTCACTGTATCCCAAAGGCAGCAATGTGCTGAGACGCCTGTCTTTCTAGGCTCCAGTCCAGATGGACCACAACAGGCACTGTGACATTTCCAGATCAAATTCCCAGTGCCTCTTTGGAAGGCCCTTTGCTGGTAGTTTAAATTGTTAGGCAGTTAAATTCTTCATGGCTGTTGACACGTCAATACGCTTGACTTGAAGCTTACTCACCAGCCTGTCCAATTCAAATAACATTTTCCCATAGGTCGTCCCCTTCTGCCAGGTGGATTTTTCATCTCTGTCTTCATTCTACCACTAACAGAGTTCTGCCCAGTGCCAAACCTCCAAACATCTGCCATCACTCATTCTCAGACAGGGTCTCTCCCCAGAGTAAATGGACAAGTTCCTCTGGCTTGGTGTTTTGTGTTTGTTTTCTTATATTTTATTGTTGTTGTTTGTTTGTTTTGTTTTGTTTTTGAGACAGCCTCTCGCTCTGTCACCGAGGTTGGAGTGCAGTGGCGTGATCTCAGCTCACTGCAACTTCTGCCGCCCTGGTTCAAGTGATTCTCCTGCCTCAGTCACCCGAGTAGCTGAGATTATAGGCGCCCTGCCACCATGACCTACTAATTTTTGTGATTTTAGTAGAGGCAGGGTTTCACCATGTTGGCCAGGCTGGTCTCGAACCCCTGACCCAAGTGATCCACCTGCCTTGGCCTCCTAAAGTGCTGGGGTTATTGGCGTGAGCCACCGTGCCTGGCCTGTATTTGTTTTCTAAGAAAAAATTTAAAAAGTCAAAAAA
The DNA here is from genome assembly GCF_000951045.1 of Mandrillus leucophaeus. Classification (NCBI taxonomy): domain Eukaryota; kingdom Metazoa; phylum Chordata; class Mammalia; order Primates; family Cercopithecidae; genus Mandrillus; species Mandrillus leucophaeus. The sequence goes on along the minus strand of NW_012102621.1, from coordinate 2,186,279 downwards.
GGAGTATTTGATAATGAAATTCACCTGTTGTAAGTATCCACCTGAGTACTTACAACCTGCCAAAACCTTGCTAAACATTTTATGTGCATAATTCCAGTTACTGTTTACCAGTCTTTGCAATAAGCACAGCATTGTCTGTGTTTTGTAGATGGAGCCACAACAACTCAGAAGATGAGGTAAGAGCTGGAAAGTGGCATTGTTGAAACATAAAGTGAGGGTTTTCAGACTAAAGATCCATTCTCTGAGCTTGTAGAACCAGTAGATGCTTTGAAACAGAAATGAAAACTGCTTCTTCTACCACCTAAAGATAATTACAATAGGGATTTGCTTTGTTTCCTTTTAGGCTTTTTTTTTTTTTTTTCCTTTTTGTGTGTGTGACGATGTCAGGCTGGAGTGCCTGACCTCCGCCTCCTGGGTTCAAGCGATTCTCCTGCCTCAGCCTCCCGAGTAACTGGGATTGCAGGTGCCCACCACCCTGCCTGGCTAATTTTTGTATTTTTAGTAGAGATGGGGTTTCACTATGTTAGCCAGGCTGGTCTCGAACTTCCGACCTTAAGTGATTTGCCTGCCTCAGCCTCCCAGAGTGTTGGGATTACAGTTGTGAGCCACTGCTTCTGGCCAAACTCATTAATTTTTTATGAATGTGGCTCTTTGGATTTTCTTCTGTTCTTTTCAGCCATTGACATGGGTGCATCATCTTTAGCTTGAAAGGTTTGGGACTGAGCCACCACTCCCAGCCCAGCCTGTGTTTTCTGAGAATGTATGTCTACTTAAATAATTTTGTTCTTTGCTTTTTTTCACAGAGCATTTTTATTATGATTAGGTTTCCATGTCATTAATTACTCATTAAAAGTAATGTTTTAGACAAATGCATAATACTCTATCATATGAACACACCATGAATTATTATTATTTTTCTTCAACTTTTGCTGTACATTCAGGGGTACATGCGCAGCATGTGCAGGTTTGTTACATGGGTAAACGTGTACTATGGTGATTTGCTGCACAGATCATGCCGTCACCTGGGTGTGAAACCAAGCATGCATTAGCTATTCTTCCTGATGCTCTCCCCTTGCACCCCTCCTGACGGACCCTGGTGTGTGTTGTTCCCCTCCCTGTGTTCATGTGTCCTCATCATTCAACTGCCACTTATAAGTGAGAACATGCAGTGTTTGGTTTTCTGTTCCTGTGTTAGTATGCTGAGGATGATGGCTTCCAGCTCCATCCATGTCACTGCAAAGGAAGTGATCTCATTTTTTTTTTTTTTTTGTGGCTGCACAGTATCCCATGGTGTACATATACCACATTTTCTTTATCCAGTCTATCATTGATGGGCATTTGGGTTGATTCCAAGTCTTTGCTATTGGATGAATAGTGCAGCAGTGAACATACATGTGCATCTATCTTTATAATCGAATGACTTATATTCCTTTGAGTATATACCCAGTAATAGGATTGCTGTGCCGAATGGTATTTCTGCCTCTAGGTCTTTGAGGAATCAGTACACTGTCTTCCACAATGGTTGAACAAATTTATCCTCCCACCAACAGTGGAAAAGCGTTCTTTTTCTCAGCAACCTCACCAGCATCTGTTGTGTTTCGACTTCTAATAATCACCATTCTAGCTTGAGATGGTATCTCACTATGGTTTTGATTCACATCATTAATTGTTTAACCATTCTGTTATACTTGGACATTTAGGAGGTTTAAAAATTTTGCTCTTGGATCAGCGATTCTCAGTGCAGGTTTCGCCTCCTGGGGGACATGTGGCAATGTCTGAAGACCATTGTGATGATCATAACTGGAGGTGGATGGGGATGGTGCTATTGGCATCTAGTGAGTGGAGGCCAGGGGTGCTGCTATACATCCCACAATGTAGTGGGCAGTTCCTACAACAAAGAATTAATTGTCTAGCCCAAAGAGTCAATAGTACTGTGGTTGAGAAACCCCATTCTTAGACATACCATCATGATGAACATCCCTGCACGTTATACCAAACATGTTTCACCAATAGCTTTTCTATGGTTTTCTTAGGATTGATTGCTAGAAGGGGAATTACTAACTCAAAGAGTACAACTTTTTTGAAAGATCTTGAAACACAATTGATATTGTGTTTCACACAATTACTTTCCAGAAATACAGAAATATTATTCTTCCAACAACAGAACGTATTTCATCCTGGTCTTGCTAGCATGAAAAATTATTATAAGCCTTTGTTAATTTGGAAAAAAGCCCTCTACTCTCTTGTTGTTTTCATTGGTATTGTCCTTGATTATTAAGGAGTTGAATACCTTTTTATGTGCTTATTCATTGTTTGCATTTCTTCTGTGAATTATTAGGTCATGCCCCTCACCCATTTTTCTACTGACATTTTAAGGGGTTTTAATTGATTGGTGGGAAAGTTTTCCTTTTCAGATCTTTTTTATATTTCAAAGGCAGCTCAGAACATACATTTTAGACTCTTTGTGCAAAACTTACTAAACATTGTTTGGTAAGAGCTGTCTAGTAGGATGATGATGATGGTTATTATTATTATTTTGGAGCCTTTCTCCTGTCAGATATAGAGAGGTCATTTAAAGTTGATAACATTCTTTGAAGATGAAAACGCCTTCACCTGGATATACACAAATGTCCCATTTTACTGAAGAGAAGGCTATGAAAGTACCTGAAGTTCGGAGTGTGAATTGAAAACAGAGAACTAAGAAGTTCAAGCATGTTCTTGAACTGACAAGGCCCGAGTCTCAGGCTCAGAAAACAAGTTATTGCAATTGCTGAATAATTACTCAATTAACGTCACTCTGTTCATTGCTCTATCAGAGTGGGTGGGAAGAGAGGAAGATGAGCTGAGTCAATCTTTTCTTCGGAGGAATTTAGAATGGCACAATATTAAGAGTCGCAAGGGATCTTAGATATGATCCAAGCTCATGTGTTCAAAAGCATCCACCGTGTATCACTCAGGTACCATGAAGATGATAAGGGGATATTGATTGATCCTTTTCCTTTTAATAGTTATACATTTATTTTTATGTATATTAGAAAAAAATGAATCCTTAGCTTAGCCATCTGATGGGTTCATGGACATTGTTGCTTAGGATGACATTAAAATAGATATTAAGTTTAAAAAAAAGTCATCTGTAACTTGCCTCAGTGTCTAGAAGAGTACCTAGCACACAGGTGCTCAACAAATATTTTGTTGAAGAAATGAATATAATTTAAAAATGTTAAATAAGTAATAGTATGGGAAATACATAGATATTTCATAATAACAACCATCAAGGTAGTAGGATAATGATAAATTTGATGATAAGTTTAATGCTGGTAAGTTTGAGAAATAGCGTTCTTAACACTTTTGTCTTCAGACAAGAAAACCAAGTCTGACAGAAAGGAAAAACTTGCCTCAGAGCTGGGTGCGATGCCTCATGCCTGTAATCCCCAGCACTTTGGAAGGCCGAGGCAGGTGGATCACTTGAGTTCAGGTGTTTGAGACCACCCTAGCCAACACGATAAAACCCCATCTCTACTAAAAAAAAAAAAAAAAAAAAAAAGCTGGGCGTGGTGGCGTACTCTTGTAATCCCAGCTACTGGGGATGCTGAGGCAGGAGAATTGCTTGAACCCAGGAGGCAGAGGTTGCAGTGAGATGAGATCATGCCACTGCACTCCAGCCTGGGTGACAGAGTGAGACTCTGTCTCACAAAAACCCCCCAAAAAACAAAAATAACAAAATTGCCCCAGGTCACAAGATAAGAACCAGAATCTGGTCTAGATTCCAGCTTTTCTGTCTCAGAGGGCAGTGTTCTTTCAGCCACAACAAAAGGTGGTTTTCTGTAATTTTATCACAGAGTTTTCTTCCTCGCTTTTGTAACTGTAGGGTTGACGTGTGTCACTCTATCATTTTTGCTTTCAGAAAATGACAAGTGGTGTCTTGCGTGTTTCAAAGGGCCTGCATTCCAGGGATGGTAACATGTACTGAACGCTCACCATGTACTAGGCAATGACTGAGCACTTCACATGCTTTATCTCTTGGATTCTTTCCCACAGTGCTATGAGGTAGATACTAGTATTATCACCCCATTTTATAACTGGGAAAATTGAGGCACAGAAACATTACATCAAACTTCTAATGTAGGATTGTCTGTACAAACCATTTGCCACACATTGCCTTGGGACATACTCTTCATTTCTATCTTGGATTTTAAAGACAGTTAATTTTTTGGTGTGTGTTTATACCTCCTTCTGTAAAAGAGATGACACGTTTCATGGTAGAGGTTGGGTAGACAGGAGAATGGGTAGCATCGGCCCCTCCGTGAGGCTCCCAGGCACCTACTGTCAGATATAAAAGGTTCAGATTTGAAACAAGGGTTTGATTTTCTCCTTATTTTTGAGGCTGGATTTGGTTGTAAAGAACAGGGCCATGACAAGTTTTGTCTTAGGTCCTGAGAAATTACCTCTGAGTTTCCTCTAGAGCCAGCAACATAACACAGTAGTTAATTGCATGGACTCTGGAAGTAGATACAACTGGATTTGTATCTGGGCTCGGTTTTTCCTAGTAGTGTGACTTTAGGTGCATCATTCTACCTTTCTGAGCTTCAGTTTCCTTGAATCAATACATCTAGAGCTGGCATGGTGATCAAATAAAATAACATAAAAAGCCCCTAGGTGCCCAGTAAAAGATAGCTTGGCATTTGTTCAACAACCAGTTATTGAGGGTCTACCATGTGCACTGTGTTCAATGCTAGTGACTTGGTGGTGGGCAAAATAGATTCAGCCCCTGCCTGCATGGAGTTTACCCTGTAGCAGGAGGCACACATCAAGCTGATATTGTAGGTACCCACTTATAATTTCGATTTGTAATAAACATGGATTAAGAGACTATTATGAGGAGTCCTTTGAGGCTAGACAATCACAAACAGTCATTCTGAGCAAGAGAATGTTAAGTTGAGATCTGGAAAATGAATAGGAGGAAGCCCAGGTAGCAAGGAGAATGGGAAGGGGGTTCCAGGTGGAGGGAATGGCATCCAGGCAGAGGGAATGGCTGGAGGACAGGAAAGAGGGAGGAGAGTTAGGGGGACCTGAAGGCAGACCAGTGTGGCTGCAGCAGGAGGGAGAGGGGAAAGTGGAGAAAGTGAAGTCAGAGACCCAATGGAGGTCTACAGACACCTGGCTAAAAACCCCAGAGCTAGAGAGAGAGGGGGAAGCTTGTGTAGGGTTTTAGAGATCAGGATATGGAACTGGGGTCTTTCCTGAGTGAAATGGGAATCCACTGGAAACAAAAGTTGTGAAAAGGTCATGTTGGCTGCAGTGTAGACAGATTGGAAGGGCTGAAGGACACAGAGATAGTCGTTAGAAGGCTGTTGTAGACATCCAGTTGAGAGATGATGGTGACTTGGACCAGAGTGTGAGCCATGGAAGGAGAGAGAAGTGGATGGACCTGGAATATGTTTTGGAGGTCACTGAGGCTGTCATTGTTCAGCACATATTCTTTCTCCTCTCCATTGAAAGACACTTCCTTACTCCACTGATCTGGGCTTGGCCCTGTGACATGCTTTGGTGATTGTAATATAAGCAGAACGGAGCAGAGGCTTTCAGAGGCCTTGTGTGTGTCCACTGGCTTCTTGTGTTCCTGTTACTTGCCATGAGAATGACAAGCCCCAGATTTATGGTGGTGGTGGTGGTGGGTGCTCCTTCAGCCTGACTTCTGGAAATAGGAGACAGGTGGTGTAGACCTGAATTTGACCTACATTCTGATAATAAGCCCAGCAGAACTGTAGTTGACTCACTGTGATATTCAACCACTAAGATTCCAGGGTTGTTGGTTACTGCAGGAAAAACTGAGCCTAATGAAAGTAAGACTGGTATAATCCATTGGTCATGGTCAGGTATATGATGTGATGGGCGAGGAAAATGGAGGTGGCAAGGATGTCCATATCTTTGGTATAGGCAGCTGGGTGGATAGAGGTTCCACTTACTATGATTAAGAAGATCTAGAGTTCAGTTTTAGTCTTGTCAATCTGAGATACCTGTGAGGTGTTCAAGTGGAGGTATCAAGTCCACAGATGAATGTATGAGTTCTGGGATAAAGATATGCTTTTCAGCACATGTAAACAATATTCAAAGCCACAGGAGTGGATAAGCTTACTTGGGCCTGCCTGCCTTTCCTTCTTTCTTTCTTTTCTTTC
>NW_012102621.1:2169681-2179598 GCF_000951045.1 Mandrillus leucophaeus | reverse complement strand
TAGCCAGGATGGTCTCCATCTCCTCACCTTGTGATCCACCTGCCTCAGCTTCCTAAAGTGTTGGGATTACAGGCGTGAGCCACTGCGCCTGGCCCAGTATTTCTTTTGTGAAAATAAAAAAATTAATTAATTTTTTTAAGCTTTTACTTTTTATGGGTACACAGTAGGTATCTATATTTATGGGGTACATGAGATGTTTTGAAACATGTGTGCAAGGTGTAAAAATCACGTCAAGGTAAATGGGGAATCCGTCCCCTCAGTATTTATCCTTTGCATTACCAACAATTCATTTACACTCTTTTAATTAGTTTAAAATGTACAATTAAGTTGTTATTGACTACAGTCACCCCACTGAGCTGTCAAACAGCAGGTCTTATTCGTACTTTTTAGCTATTTGGACTGGTGCTTCTTGAACTTTAATGTGTATTAGTGCTTGCCGAGAAAGCAGGTGCCTTGGCCACACCCATGGAGAGGCTGACTCAGTAGGCTTCCGGTAGAACTCAAGAATTTACATTTTAAGATTCTTCTTGGTGATTCAATGATGGGGTTCTATAGACCACACTTTGAGAGACATGGGCCTGAGGAGGGATGTCTCAAATCCAAACAAGAGTGTCTTTTGAATGTTCATCTGGCATTCAGCCCAGCAGAAAAGATGTGCTTGGCTTCTGAATTTCCTTCCACCTTCCCACTGTTAAGGTCCCTAAGCCTCAGAGGATTTCTCAAAGTAATCCTACAATAGAAAAGTTTTAAGACAATAAGATCAAAACATGTTTGCATTCATTTCTAGGTATTTATTTATAAAGACAATTGTGCCTTCAGATGATTTTAATTAGGCAGTTTTATCCCATTTATCCATTTAAGTGGTGCCTCTCTTGAGAGGCTTGAGGTCGAGATGCATGTACGAAAGTCTTGAAATTCCTGCTTTCGTAATAGTGGTCACTCCACTCCAAGCATGGACATACCCACGACTCTGGTGGTGCTTCTTGAGTTGTGATTCGTGCCCATATCCCTGGTAATGCTGGTTGCATAATTCCCTGGAAATTGAAGGAGGGTGTAAATGAAGTCTCTTTGCTCTCAGAAAGCAGACAGCTCAGCTTCCTGGATCCAGGACACAAAGGGGCGATGTACACGTGCCTCTTTTTATCTGTTGCCAAAAACTCAGATGCTTTTTGATGACAGTCTACAACCAAAAGTTGCAAATTGATGGCCTAGAAGGTGGATTTGTCTGGCAGATATGTTTGATTTGAGCTACACAATGTGTTTTTTTCAAATTAAATTAATTTCCAACATTGAAAAACCGAGAGGCTTTACATAAGATCCAGATTTTTGGCTTCTCTTGAAGAAAAAAAATGTGAAGATCTGGCAGCGCCAAGCCCATTTTCCCACGTAGCAACCATCAGCTGGAGGTGAGTAGCAGCTGTCCCCGTTAAACAGGGCTGTGTTCCTCAGTTTGGCACAGGCCCCCAGCACACCCTCCTGAGCCTGATGCTCTGGCTGAGTGCTTATTACCACTTATCATCTTTCCCAGGTCAGCTTGACTTGCTGACTTGCCCACTTTATCAGCATGACCCCCAGGGTAACCACATTGCACGTCTCCACTGCTATGATTCATACCGTAGTCTGGATTTGTGCAGTGTGCAACTATGCAACTGAACTCAGGAGTCCTGCTGGCTCTGTTGGATCAGTGGTTTTTAACCTGGGATCTATGGGTCCTTAGGGTCTTTGGATGTGTCTCAGGGGTCCAATAGAATTGAAGGGGAGACCTTGAGGGTAGAGCCTCCAAGGGGCCTTCAATTTCTTATCTGTACTTCAAACAGAACAGCTTCCTTTAGGTCTGGTATTTTGGAATGGTGAATAATATTTTAATTTAAAAAAAAAAAAAGCTTCGTGGCTAAGAAAATTTGAAAAAGATGGCTGCCAAAATTAGCTTTATATAAGGCACCCAAGTCCTCTGGGGAATAAAACCACTCAGCTTGCATGAAATTCACTTCTGCAGCCCCCAACTGCCAAGTCCTTAGGCTAGAACTTGTTTTCATCAGTATAATTTACATACAGTAAGATGCACATATCTTAAGCATATAAATCAATAAGTTTTGAAAGATGCATATAGCCCTGCAACCAACTCCTCTATCAAGAGGAAGAACATTTTCATCACGCTGCAAATTCCCTCATGCTTCTTCTCATTCAGCCCCACCCATCCCTCAGAGGTAACCACTGTTCTGATTTCTTCCGCCACAGAGTAGTTTTGCATGGTCCTGAACATCCCATATATGGAGTCACAGCACATGTAGCCCTTTGTGCCTGGCTTCCTTTGCTTGGCAGGACATCTTTGAATTCTTCCATGTTGCTGTTTGTCTTGGTAATTCATTCCTTTTATTGCTGAGTTAGTATTCCGTAGTATACTGCAATTATCTATATAGTCTCCTGTTAATGACATTTGACATGTTTCCAGTTTAGGCTTCACCTAGATTTTTTTGTTTGAGACAGAGTCTTGCTCTGTTGGCCAAGCTGGCATGCAATGGCGTGATGTCGGCTCACTGCAACCTCGACCTCCCGGGTTCAAGCAATTCTCCTGCCTTAGCCTCCCCAGTAGCTGAGATTACAGGGACCCATCATCATGCCTGGCTAATTTTTGTATTTTTGTATAGATGGGGTTTCACCATGTTGGCCAGGCTGTTCTCGATCTCCTGACCTCAGGTGATCCGTCCACCTCAGCCTCCCAAAGTGCTGGGATTTCAGGTGTGAGCCACCATACCCGGCCTTAACCTGGAATTTAAGGCCCTTCATCATCTGGACTCTGATTTCCCATCTGGCCTCACCACATGGCTTTTGCCAAACCTCTTCATGGTGCTCCCTCACTGAGGCCCTTTACATCTGTGTACACACATTTGTATGTAACTCGTTCTGCCTGGTGTATCTCTAGACAATCACCCACCTGACAAGCTTGCATTTTTCAAGACTCAGCTTAAATGGTGCCTTCTTGTCCAGACACCACGTTACATAGACCTTAGACTAGAATGCATTGTGTTTGATTATCTCTTCCTTTCTACCAGAAGAGAAAACTATGATCTGGGTCTGTATTTTATTCACTCTTGTGTCCCCAGTACCTGTACATAAGAAAGAGTAATGCTAAGTATGTATTTGTTGGGATAATGTATCCTGCCACCCAAATATCATATTTTCTAGAGCTGAGCACGCCTAGTTGGTGGACTATGCTTCGTGTTCTCTCTGATAGTAAGAGAAACATATAGGGAAGCAGGTTTACTTCAGAGAGCCTGGAAGGCCCATGCATTAATTAAGGTAGGCTGTACCACTGTAGAGAAATAAGCACTAACTTGTGTAATGTCTCAAAGACAGTTGACATTTGTTTCTTGCTCATGTGGCACTTCAAGGCACGTGTTCTTGGTTGGTAAACAGCTTTTCCCGATGTGATAATTCATGACCCAGCCTCCTGGTCATGGTAGGGTATGTAACTCTACCATCCCTTGGCGTAAATGTTCACAAACTTTCTTTGAGTTCATGGTACCTCTAATGTCTTTGTGATGTTTTCCATAGCACCCTCTGCTAAAGAAATCACTTATTTTTATTTATTTAGACAAGGTCTCATTCTGTTGGCCAGGCTGGAGTGCAGTGGCGTGATCATGGCTCATGGAAATCTCTGCTTTCCTGGCTCAAGTGATCCTCCTGCCTCAGCCTCCTGAGTAGCTAGGATTATAGGCATGGGCCCCCATGCTCGACTAATTTTAATTTTTGCCTTTTTTTTTTGTAGAGATGAGGTCTCACTGTATTGCCAAGGCTTAAAATAACTTATTTTTAAGTAGTTAGATTCAAACAACTTAATGAGTATTTATGTCTGAAACAACTCAGTGCCTACATTGATCTTCATAAAGTACAGTTGATTCTCATTATTCATGGTAGATATATTTTCTAAGGTCACCACAAACACTGAGTTAGCAAATCCCTAACCATTGCTCTTAGAGGAAATACAGAGTTGGGTTCCTGTGAGCCCTTAGTCCCTACCTTTTTGTCAACCAGTCAATACATAACCTGTATTTTGATGTATTTCATGTGTGTTTCTGTTTAAAGACACCTTATTTGGTATACATTATTGGTTCATTAACACTGAACTCACAGTCAGTAGCACTATAACTCATGCCTGGAGAAAGCTTACCTAACCTGTATTTTCTTTACAAGGCACATCACAGCCTTCTCATGCTTAGGAACACTAGACTAGACACCCCTGCAGCACTACACGTGGGGGCTGCTTTAAAGAGTGAAATCACCAACAGAAGGAACAAAAATGGAAAAAACCTGGCACTAAATAGTCCATGAAAAGGACACCTGTTTACAGTTTGAGAGCTGAAACAAGGAGGCAAAGGGACACCTTGTTTGACCTTGGCTGACAATGGGCACATTGTGTGGTTCAGACTTTTTTCAGACTGCTCTGCACATGTTCATAGATGACTTTGAAAACACAAGAGTATTGATTTGGGGGCTATGAATAAATTTTGGTGAGTAGGTGAATTCACAAATACAGACTCTGTAGATAATGAGAATCTACTATACTTGGTTTTTATCTTAACAACTGCCAAATACTCAGCTTTGCAAAGATATGACATCATTGAAAAGAACATAGTGATTAATGTGAAGCCCTGAATTACCTTGAGCTAGCAGGTTGCATGGGGCCCGATAGATGTTGCTGTGTATCCCCCCAAAACCTAAAATATCCTATGGCACCAGGGTGAGTTTGTGGTGATGCCTCAACAGGGTATGTTGACACGTAGTTTGGGAACTGTGGTATTAGTGCCTCAAGGTTACCTTCCTACAGCCAGCAGGAAGATGAACATGGAGGATATACTCCTGCTTCCCGCAATGTCCTTTCCCGCAAGTGTCCAATATCACTTTCTCTCACATTCCATTGGCCAGAACTAGTCACATGGCCACACAGAGGGCAATGGAAGCTGGGAAATGTAGTTATTCAGCTATGTGCATGGGAAAAAGAGAAATGGGTTTTGGTAAACAGCCTAAACAGTCTGCCATTGTCTTGAATTTCTCATCTATTGGGAATAGCAATTTGACTCCCTTATATTTATTTCTCTATCACTATAAGTCTTTTTTATGCATAAGTGTCATTTAATTCTCATGGCTCTTCTATGAATTAGGAACACTTAGCATTCACGTCAAAGGTTTAGAGTCAGATGTCCCTGAAACCAAATTCAGGTCCCTTGAGTTCTAGCTTGGTGACTGGGGACAAGCTGCTTCAATTCTCTGGGCCTGATTTCCCCATCTCTAAAATGGGATAACAAAGCCTGAGTTGGAGATTCTTATGCAGGTGATTTATTAAGGGAGCTGCCCTTTGGGAGAAACTGTGAGGAAATAAGGAAAGCAAGGATAGGGAAGGGGAGACTAAACAATGATGTGGTTTTAGGTGGAGACTAGCCTCAGACTGATCCTGTGCACAGTTCTGGAGTGTAAATTGTATCTCAGAGTTTGTTCCACCTTGAGGAAAGGAACCAAACTCTTATCTTTATGTCAGTTGGTCACTGACTCTGGGCTACTGCAGATTGGGAGGAGAAACTCCCTGGAATGTCTGAACAAGGTGGCTCCAATGGCCCCAAGGACGATTGCAGGTGTCAGCCTGTAGCAGAAGCATCCACATCTGCAGGCAGAAGGGGTCCCCAGGAGCCTGATGGGGCACTGACAGTGTCTGATAAGAGGACTACTGGGGATGATGCATGGGGATGGCTTCCCAGAGTGCCTGGTGCATGGTAAGCATTCAAGAATGAGCAGCTGCCATAATGATTGTTAGGACTCTTATTTACCCTCTTGGCATCTAAACTCAGACGCTTGGAACAAGCTGTATAAGACTGAGAGGCTACAATTTCAAAAATAAAGCTTGTTCCTAGACAGCTGGGAGATGAAAATAGCCAGAGAGGGGTCAGGCAACTGCCCTCATCTTGGGCTGGTTCTTTCTTTCTTTCTTTGAGATGGAGTCTCACTCTGTCACCCAGGTTGGAGTACAGTGGCGTGATCTTGGCTCACTGCAACCTCCACATCCCAGGTTCAAGCAATTCTCCTGCCTCACCCTTCAAAGTAGCTGGGACTACAGGCACCCACCACCATGCCTGACTAATTTTTGTATTTTTAGTAGAGTTGGGGTTTCACCATGTTGGCCAGGCTAGTTTCAAACTCCTGACATCAGGTGATCTGCCTGCCTTGGCCTCCCAAAGTGCTGGGATTACAGGCGTGAGCCACCGTGCCTAGCCAGGTGGCTTCTTTTTGAGATGCAACTTTCTTGTTGACTTGTGGCACAGACTCCAGATGGCCACAATAATTAGGGGCTGGCAGGGTCCACGGACCTGCTCCTCCCTCTCCTCCCCTGGCTGGCGTATCCTGAGATTCCTTTGACTAAGGATGGGGGGAGCCTTCTGTTACTCCTGATGTTTCTTCCCCTCTCCTGAGACCTCCTGGGATACATTTACCTAGACCTTTGGTTCTGAATGTTGACTTCACAAAGAATCTCCTCTAGAGAATTTAAAATTGCAATGCCCCAAACTAATCTATGGTAGAAAAAAAATCAAACAGTGGTTGATTCTAGGGAACGGGGATGCAGATTGAATGAGGAATGGCATAAAAGCCTTCTGGACTGATGCGAATGTTCTATATCTTGATATGCAATGTTATACTCATGTATATTCTACGTTAAACTCATAAAATAGTATTCCTAAGATTTGTGTCTTACATTCTCAATAAATTTTACCTCAGAAGAAAAGAATGTAAACAGGTATTGAACGCTAGTTAACGAAACGATAAGCATACTGACATACTTAAGGGAAAATACACTAATGTCTGCAATTTACTTTGAAATGCATAAAAAATCAATATGGGTTGATGAGTGCATAGAAGGGAGAGTAGATGAATAAATAGGTGATAAAAAATAATAAAATGTTAAATGTAAAAATTAGGTCATGTGTATTGAGTGTTTGCTGTAAAAACCTTTCAACTGTTATATAAGCTTAAAAATTTCATGTAAAAATATTGGAAAAATTAAATACCAATGCCCAGAAAAATGGATTTAATTGGCCTGGAATAGGGCCTGGCGTCAGTGCTTGATAAAACTCCCTGGTGATTGAAAACACTCACCTGACTTACAGCAATAACATTTGTGCCTTATAAAATGCCTATGATATGCCAGGACCTTTACATAAAAGATCTCATTTAGTTCTCACAAAAGTCTGGATGATCAGAGAGGTGTCACGTGTTTAATGTCACATGGCTACTAACTGGCAGAGACAGGCTTGTAAACACCACACTCTAAATCCCTAAACAGTGACCTTTTATTGATCCCTTAACATGTGCCAGGCATGGTAATAAAAGCCTGCAGAATTTCACTGCTTGTCCCTGCAACCATCCTAGGAGTTAGTCATGATTATCCTCGTTGTCCACAAGCGACGGCTCCAGGAAGTTAAGTCGCATAATCAGTTATTTATTTAATTCATAAAACTTGATATGCCAGACACTGTGCTAAGATCTGGCATTGCAATGTGAGACAGTCATTGGCTACTGTCTTTTTTTGTTTTTGTTTTTTGAGACAGTCTCACTCTGTTGCCCAGGCTGCAGTGCAATGGTGTGATCTCGGCTCACTGCAGCCTCCACCCCCAGGGCTCAAGCAATTCTCCTGCCTCAGCCTCCCGAGTAGCTGGGATTACAGATGGGCACCACCGCACCGGGCTAATTTTTGTATTTTTCATAGAGATGAGGTTTCCTGGTGTTGGTCAGGCTGGTCTGGGACTCCTGACCTCAGGTGATCTGCCCGCCTTGTCCTCCCAAAGTGTTAGGATTACAGGTGTGAGCCACCGTGCCCAGCCAGTTCCTATCTTCATGGAGCTTGCTAGAGTAGAAAGTTAGGCTCAAAGTTGCATTGTCAAGCAAGTATTTAATTACAATAATGCTTTATGCTGCAGAAATAGAATTAGAGGTTGCTATGAATGCATCTAAGAGGGACACGAGGCTGAACATTAGAGATGGCAAGGCCATCAAAAAAAAGCTTCCTTAAGATGATATCCTGAGCTGAAACCTGAAGGAATAATTGGCGTTGGCAAGGGGAGCACATTCCATTTGGAGGGAACAACATGTGCAGAAACTTCAAAGTGGGAAATATTTCAGGGGAAAGAAGGCCAGTGTGGCTGACACAGAGTGAGAGAGAGGAGGGTTGGTGCAAAATGGTCTAGAGCAGTAGGCAAGGGTCAGACTCTGCAGGTCTTGTACGCCATGGGAGTGACTTGGGACCTCAGCCCTAAGTCACTGGGGAACCATGGACGTGTTTCAAGGCAAGGGGAAAACATGATCTATTTTTCTCCAGGTTATATAAGTTAGAAAATGGCCAAGTCCAGATTTAGACCTGGATCTCTCTGCCCTCAGAGACTTTGTTCTACTCTCCTACACTGTTTTCCTAAGCTCGCTGGGATTCCAAACTTTTCAAATGCTGGTGTATTTCCAAGAATTAGTTGTTTTGGCCATGCGCAAAAACTCAACCTGCTCAGTGGGCATGAAAAGTTCCATTATAGGGCAGAGGACATAAAAGCTACCTGCAACCACCACTAACAACAACAAATAATGATAAGTTACAGGCTGGGCCGGTGACTCATGCCTGTAATCCCAGGATTTTGGGAGGCCGAAGTGGGTGGATCACCTAAGGTCAGGAGTTCCAGACCAGCCTGACTAGTTTGGTGAAACCATATCTCTAATAAAAATACAAAAATTAGCCAAGCATGGTGGTGTGTGCCTGTAATCCCAGCTACTCAGGAGGCTGAGCCAGGAGAATCGCTTGAAGCCAGGAGGCGGAGGTTGTAGTGAGCTGAGATCACGCCGCTGCACTCCAACCTGGGCGACAGAGTGAGACTCTGACTCAAAATAATAATAATAATAATAATGATTAATAATAATAAGTTACAACATTCGTAATATTCTGGGTGACAGGACTAATTAATGAGCCTAGGACAAGCTATGTGTTGGGGGTACTTTCTTTACAACTTCTATTACAGAGATGTCCTGGGTGAACCAATGTATTGGGTCCAGCAAGAAATAGAGAAGGGAGAGGATGTCAGGGTGGAGGCAGTTGGCAGATTCTTTACCCTCCACTTTCTACCTGTTTAGGAGGTGTTTGAGGACTGCAGGGGGCAAGAGGTGGGTCTCTTCTTTAAGCCTACCTCAAAGGGGATATAGGGAAAAGTCTGACTTTTAACAGATCTGGAAATGTCCCTAGTGACTAACTTGTCCGTTTTACTGGGATCCAAAAAAAGGGACATGATGTAGTCAAGCCTCAATAGTGAGCCTGTGGCAGTGGAGGAACTAGAATTCAGGTTGCTTGAGGGCCAGATCAGTGTGTTAAATATCTCCAAAGTCAGAGCTAGAAGCATAGCCAATGGTGAGGCCACAGAAGTGGCCAGGATCGATTCGTGCTCTCTTTTTGAGTGAAGGTAAGGAGTTTTGATTTTATTCTAAAAGCGCTAGGAAGCCATTGGAAGGCTTTAAGGGAGGGAATGATTTGATCAGATTTACATTTTACAAAGAGATCTCTTGATGCTTGGTCTAGAGTGGACTGGTGAATTCATCTGTGTGGGACATAATGATGATTGAGCCCAGGGTGGGATAGACAAGATGGTTAAAAAGAAACAGGGTCCGCTAGGTGCGGTGGCTCACGCCTGTAATCCCAGCATTTTGGGAGGCTGAGGCGGGCAGATCACCTGAGGTGAGAAGTTCAAGACCAGCCTGACCAACATGGTGAAACCGTGTCTCTACTAAAAATACAAAAAAATTAGCTGAACGCGGTGGTGGGCACCTGTAATCCCAGATACTTTGGAGGCTGAGGCAGGAGAATTGCTTGAACCCGGGAGGTGGAGGTTGCAGTGAGCCGA
>NW_012102621.1:2166973-2169546 GCF_000951045.1 Mandrillus leucophaeus | reverse complement strand
GAGAGGAGAGGAGAGGAGAGGAGAGGAGAGGAGAGGAGAGGAGAGGAGAGGAGAAACAGGGCCAAGAAATGTATAACTGCAATCCATAGAACCTGGCTATATGCTTTAGTTATGAGGGTGGGAGATAGAGGGGTCACGAATGTCTCCTGGATCTCTGGGTTAGGCAATGAAGACCGTTGGAGAGGAGGTGCCATTCCTGAGATGACGGTGACTGGTGTGTGGAGTTGGTGGAGGGAAGAGTGTATCACTAAGCTCAATTTGAGGTACTGTGAAGTTTGGGATGTTTGGGAGACATCCAAACAGAGAAGCCAAGTCAGTGTTAGATATGAGTATGGAGTTCTGAAGAGAGATTACTCCTGGAGATTTAAATTTGAGACTTTTGGAGGGTGATAAGACTGATGAGATCAGCTGCTATGGAAATATAGAAGATGCTGGGGTATGAGTGAAGGGCAACCAACATTTATGAGGCACCTACTGTGTGCCAGGTCATCTTGCAAACACCACATGGATGAATGCTCATTTTACCTATGAGGAAAATGAGGCTCAGAGAAGTTAAATAATTTGCTCAAGGTCACACAGTCAGTAAGTGATGGCAGAGGTGGGATTTACATCCGGAATTTTCTTCCTTTTGCTTCTAGAAAGCAAGATTCTCTTGCTTACTGGTTCCCATGAGGGTCCTTGGATTGACTCTTACCAGGAAAATATGGGTACTTTCTCATCCCTGCCTCTATCACTCAGGCCAGTGGGACCTTCTGATTGGCGAGGTCTGGGACATGTGCCAACCCACCAATCCCTGAAACTGGGCATCGGTATTGACCTTGCCCAACCACATGGCTGGAGAGTAGGGGAGGAGACGTGGGAGTGAATATTGGTGAGGGTAAAGAGAGGTGTTCACAACAGACAGACACTTTGCTCCTTGGACATCGACATTCTAGGGGCTGCTGCCTGCTAAGAAAGGCATTGCAGCCACATGGCGGTTCTTGGGTGACCTCAGCGTATGAGCAGGGGAAGGTCTGAAGCAGTGGGAGGCTCTTATTTCGGAGAGTTGAGCACAGAATGTTGGAGTCCTTTTCGATTGCAAAGTCACCCACAAAGGCATGTGTGTCCCTGCAGCTTGGGCTACAGATGGGCAGTGAAGCATGCGCGCACGCACACACACACGCGCACGCTCTGAGAGACTGACTTCAGGCGAGCTTTTATTAGCTAGCATATCATCTGTGCAAAGAAGCGACTCACATGTGAGCATTTGCATGATTTGAAGGAGAGAAAAATATGCCTGCCAGATTCTTTTCTTCTGCCCCAAAGGAAGGGGCCAGAGTGACCTCAGCAACCTGGGTGGCTCCAGTTTCTCTAAGCACCTGTTCCTTGTCTTCTAAATCTGAAACAGGACAGGTCGAATCAGGAGCGATGGGCAGCGGGGAAATAGTCTAGGGGGAGGAGAAGGGTCTCCATCCACTGCCACCTATCAACATGCCAACCAACCTGTGACAGTATTTATCAAGCACGTTCTCTGTCTCTCCAACTTGTGACTGAGGACAAAGAGGATGCCAGTGAAGCAAGACACAGAGACTCTGTCTCCAAGGACATTGCAAGTCACCTGGGGACTTCATTTATTCACTTATTCATCAGATGTTATCTATCTTGTTCATTATTGTATTGCCAGAATCTTGCACAATGCCTGGCTCACAATAGGTGCTTAGCAAATATTTGCTGGATGGACAAGTGAGCAAAGAAATGAGAAAATGAACTGTATTAGACATTATGATAACAAGACTGTGAATCTGCCTTGAGAAGTTCACAGCTGATTAGGGGGAAATGGACATCCATCACTGATTCTCTTGTACCCTCCTGCAGCCTGCCTGGCTACACCTTGTGTTTGACACCATTGTCCACTCTCTGATCACTGAAGTTCACCCCCCATTCCCCACCCTTGGTTTTCATGCTCTACTTTCTGTGCTGTTTCTCTTCAACCTCTCTGACCATTCAGCTCAGGCTACTTCTCTCTAACCTGTCCCTAACTGTGGGTATCTTCAGCTCTCTTTTGGTCACCCTCCACACCTTCTGCATACCTGCTGCCTCAGGGTCCTATCAATGCTGTTGAGCCCCCAAATTATTCACTGGTTAAATGAATAATTCCATAGATATCCATGGATTCTATTCATGTGCCAGTCTATTCTAGATACTAGAGATAATACAACGTATAACACAGACTAACTCGTTGTTCTCTAGGAACTTCAACCTCCCACTCTAAACTCTCTCGCTTGACCTCTGGACTTGACATTCTGTTAGATGTCCAAAGGGACATTCATTATCTCCCACTCTGTACCTCCCTTTCTCCTGTGTTATAAGGCTCAGGAGATGGCTCTTCCTAATATCCAGTTTCCCAAACCAGAGATGGGGAACTCACCCTAGGCTCCTCCCTCTTTCCCAACCTCCCACCCCCAATAGGCCCCTAGTCCTGAAGTTTCCATATCTCACACATCTCCTACAGCCTCTTTTTCCCCCACCCTCTTTGCACAAGTGCTCTTTACTCCTTGCCTGTGGCCGCCATATTGGTCTCCCTTCCAACTTAT
>NW_012102621.1:2162557-2165608 GCF_000951045.1 Mandrillus leucophaeus | reverse complement strand
TTGGCCCTCAGTCCCCAGCCAAATCTCATCTTGAATTGTAATCCTCACGTGTTGAGGGAGGGACCTGGTAGGAGGTAATTGGATCATGGGGCCAGTTTCCCCCATGCTGTCCTCATGATAGTGAGTGAGTTCTCACGAGATCTGGTTGTTTGATAAGTGTCTGGTGCTTCCCCCTTCTCTCTCTCTCTCTCTCTTTTTCTCTCTCTCTCACCCCTTCTCCTGGCACCTCGTAAGATGTGCCTTGCTTCCCCTTTGCTTTCCACCATGACAGTAAGTTTCCTGAGGCCTTTCCAGTCATACAGAACTGTCCGTCAATTAAAACTTTTGTCTTCATAAATTACCCAGTCTTAAGTATGTCTTTATAGCAATGTGAGAACAGACTAATCCAGTGCCTTAAGAAATGTTTGATGACTGACTAACTGAGTGTAATACAATGAATATACAATATCCATAAAACAGTACGTGGGCAACATAAGATAGCTTACAAATAAGAATCCACAGTTCCAAAGCCTTTGTCAACCAGGGGAGAAGGACTCCATAGGGGATGGAGAGTGACAAAAGCTAGCACTTCATGAACATTTGTTATGTTCTAGACTCTGTTCTAAGAGAGAGAGTGTGTGTGTGTTTCTTTTTTTTAATTTAAACATCTCAACAACTCATGGTGGGCCCTGTTTTAAACCGGATTTACAAACAAGGAAGTAAAGTGGAGCACAGAAAGTTTAAGCACAGGTTTTCTTAGCTGTACGTGGAGAAGCTGGGAGTTGTCGACTCCAGGCAGTCTGGCTTTGAGCTGGGTTCAGAACCACTGTGGCTTGTAGAGGTGGTGAGATTTGATCCAGGTCTTGAATGACTGGAAGGGATTGGGAAGGACATTCAGGAAGGTGGGTCAGCCGGAGCAAAGGCACGGAGATGAGAATGCACACGCCTTGCTCAGGATCATAGCCTTGGAGGCATCTTGATTTTCAGGAAGGTCTCCATTCTGGAATTATCTCATTTCCTCCTCCATTTTCCCTGCCCTTCCTCACTTATTTTCAACACTCTGGGGATGTGGGGAAGGTGAAAGGGCCAATAGCCAGAACCAGAAGCCTCCGAGAAATCTGGCTGCAGCTACTACAGTGGCAGATTCTCTTCTGTAGCTTTACTGATTTGTAGTCAGGGTTTGCAAGAGTCTCAAACACACACTAAAACTTAGATTCAAAAATCACAGGATCCCAGAAGCCTCATATCCAAGGCTGCAAACTCAAATGCCTGCAAGGGTCAAGCAGCCAAGGAGGGCAGTGAAAAACCCAGATTTGGGACGATCAACAGCTCTGCAGATGCCCTGCCTGGAGGAGGCAGTGCCCAGCTGCAGCCCATCATGGCCTGGTGGGAGTGGGGGCTTGGCATTGCCTGTTTTTCCTTTTTATGAAAAAAATAGAAGGCCAGGCATAGTGGCTCACACCTGTAATCCCAGCACTTTGGGAGGCTGAGGCAGGAGGATCACTTGAGGTCAGGAGTTTGACACCAGCCTGGGTAATATAGAGAGATCCAGCTCTACAGTCAAATAAAAATAATGATAATACTAAAAAAATTAGCTGGTTGTGGTGGTATACACCTGTGGCCCCAGCTACTTAGGAGGCTGAGGCAGGAGGGTCGCTTGAGCCCAGGAGGTTGAGACTGCAGCAAGCTATGATTGTGCCTCTGCATTTAGCCTGGGTGACAGACCAAAATCTTGTCTCAAAAAAAGAAAAAAAATGAGAAGCCAGAACTCCAATTTTAAAAAGATGAAACCTTCCAAATTTTAAATACTGGCAATAAATTAACTAAAAAATAAAACCTCTTTGCAGGTTGGCATTAAGGACATCAAACAAAATCATTAATGGTTCAAATTGGTTCCTGAGTCCGCATGTTAAGACCTCCCGCCCCCAGACAATAGGATATTGTACTTAAACCAACAGTATCTTGGACTTAGAGAATCGTAGCTTCAGAATCTAGTGTTATAGATTCTTAGACTTAAAACTGTCTCTTAGGATACTTGACATGTTGAATCATGAAAATAATAGACATAGAATTTTAGCTGAGATCTCAGGTACGTAGAATCATAAAAGCAGACAATCAGAATCAGCAGCATCATAGGTCTTTTTCTCATTAACCTTTAAAATCTTACCATCAGGTACTACTGGAATCAGAATTCCTCTACATTTAGTATCTGGCTTTTGGAAAATGCTAGTTAAATAACAGTTAGGTGTGGTGGTTCATGACTGTAATCCCAGCACTTTGGGAGGCTGAGGCAGGCAGACCACCTTGAACTCCTGAAGTCAGGAGTTCGAGACCAGTCTGGCCAACATGATGAAACCCCGTCTCTACTAAAAATACAAAAATTAGCCAGGCATGGTGGCAGGTGCCTATAATCCCAGCTACTCGGGAGGCTGAGGCACAATAATCGCTTGAATCCAGGAAGCAGAGGTTGTGGTAAGCCAAAATTGTACCACAGCACTCCAGCCTGGGCGAGAAAGTGAGACTGTCTCAAATAATAATAATAAAAAAGCTAGTTAAATACATATTCTTGTCAAGTTTCTGAATGGGATCCTTCCTCTCCGATATTCTTGCTAATATCTTCCACAAATATTTTTATTGAGCAGCTAGTACAGGCAGCAGTGAACCAGAGAGACAAAGAGCCTGTTGCAATGGAGTTTACGTTCTTGCGCAGGTGGGCAAGTGGTAAACACACACAAAAGATGATTTTAGACAGTGAACCTTTCTTTTTTTTTTGATTTCTTAAAAAATAAATTTTATTGTGTATATTTAAGGGATAAAACATGATGTTATGGGATGCATGTAGATAGTAAAATAGTTACTATAGTGAAGCAAATTCACATAGCCATCATCTCATATTAGCACTCATTTTTTTTTTCTGGCAAGAGCAGATAGATATATATAATAAATCTCATTTAGCACAAATCCCCAATACACTACACTATTAGTAACCACAGTCCTCATGTTTAGATCTCTAGACTTGTTCATCCTACATATCTGCTATTTTGTATCCTTTACCCACATCTCGTCATTTCC
>NW_012102621.1:2157286-2160003 GCF_000951045.1 Mandrillus leucophaeus | reverse complement strand
GGGAACTCACCCTAGGCTCCTCCCTCTTTCCCAACCTCCCACCCCCAATAGGCCCCTAGTCCTGAAGTTTCCATATCTCACACATCTCCTACAGCCTCTTTTTCCCCCACCCTCTTTGCACAAGTGCTCTTTACTCCTTGCCTGTGGCCGCCATATTGGTCTCCCTTCCAACTTATGTCTCCACTGCAACTTATCTCTCTCCTGCCGCCAGAGGAATCTAGGATCCCAACCACGTCACATTTTTCCATTACTGAAAAACCTGAGGGCCTCCCATGATCCTAGGGTGAGAACTCAAGCCTTTTTATACAACCTACAGGGCCCATCATGAACCATCCCTCTCTAACTCCCCAGCCTCAATTCTCAGATGGCCCATGCAGATTTGCTCACTGTTCCTTCAGCATGCCTGCCTATGTCAGCCTGAAACCCTTTGCTTATGCCTGTCTTTCTTCTATGCAGCTGTTTCTTATATTCTCTTGTGTAGAACTGGCCTCCTCCACCCTCACACCCCTCTTGTGCCCTGTCATCTCTCTCTGCTCCTGCACTTGTTTACATTCCTTCCTTTTTTTATCCTACAATGGAAGGGGCAGGGTTTTAGTATTCCCAGGGCCTTGCACTTGTAGGTGACTATAGCGGACACTATTGGTGCTCTACCTTATTTCTTCTACTCTCCTAAACTAGCGGCAGGCTTTCTACTGTAAGCCTCTGTGACTCTCTGCCTGACGGTTTTCTTCAGCCATAAGAGCTTGTTTGGGATATGAATGGGGAATAATGGAAGCGCCAGGGAGTTAATGCTCTAGGGAACATTGGTGGGTAAATAACAGGTTAAAAATATGTCAAATAAGAATAGACATTGGTGGATTAATAGCCTGGCACCCTTACTCCTTGGGTGGGATGACTCTGAGATTTTTTTTTACACCCTCTTCCAGAGGTCCACAATGTGAATGTGTCCCGTTGTGACAGTGGTAACATGTTCATGAATACACTCTTCCCCCACATCACATCCCCACTCCTAACCTGGGGCTTCCTGGGATCATCTCCAAAATAAACCATTGCACTGAAATCTTTGTCTCAAAGTCTGCTTCTGTGGGAACCCAACTAAGACAGTGTCTGATATGGTTTGGCCCTCAGTCCCCAGCCAAATCTCATCTTGAATTGTAATCCTCACGTGTTGAGGGAGGGACCTGGTAGGAGGTAATTGGATCATGGGGCCAGTTTCCCCCATGCTGTCCTCATGATAGTGAGTGAGTTCTCACGAGATCTGGTTGTTTGATAAGTGTCTGGTGCTTCCCCCTTCTCTCTCTCTCTCTCTCTTTTTCTCTCTCTCTCACCCCTTCTCCTGGCACCTCGTAAGATGTGCCTTGCTTCCCCTTTGCTTTCCACCATGACAGTAAGTTTCCTGAGGCCTTTCCAGTCATACAGAACTGTCCGTCAATTAAAACTTTTGTCTTCATAAATTACCCAGTCTTAAGTATGTCTTTATAGCAATGTGAGAACAGACTAATCCAGTGCCTTAAGAAATGTTTGATGACTGACTAACTGAGTGTAATACAATGAATATACAATATCCATAAAACAGTACGTGGGCAACATAAGATAGCTTACAAATAAGAATCCACAGTTCCAAAGCCTTTGTCAACCAGGGGAGAAGGACTCCATAGGGGATGGAGAGTGACAAAAGCTAGCACTTCATGAACATTTGTTATGTTCTAGACTCTGTTCTAAGAGAGAGAGTGTGTGTGTGTTTCTTTTTTTTAATTTAAACATCTCAACAACTCATGGTGGGCCCTGTTTTAAACCGGATTTACAAACAAGGAAGTAAAGTGGAGCACAGAAAGTTTAAGCACAGGTTTTCTTAGCTGTACGTGGAGAAGCTGGGAGTTGTCGACTCCAGGCAGTCTGGCTTTGAGCTGGGTTCAGAACCACTGTGGCTTGTAGAGGTGGTGAGATTTGATCCAGGTCTTGAATGACTGGAAGGGATTGGGAAGGACATTCAGGAAGGTGGGTCAGCCGGAGCAAAGGCACGGAGATGAGAATGCACACGCCTTGCTCAGGATCATAGCCTTGGAGGCATCTTGATTTTCAGGAAGGTCTCCATTCTGGAATTATCTCATTTCCTCCTCCATTTTCCCTGCCCTTCCTCACTTATTTTCAACACTCTGGGGATGTGGGGAAGGTGAAAGGGCCAATAGCCAGAACCAGAAGCCTCCGAGAAATCTGGCTGCAGCTACTACAGTGGCAGATTCTCTTCTGTAGCTTTACTGATTTGTAGTCAGGGTTTGCAAGAGTCTCAAACACACACTAAAACTTAGATTCAAAAATCACAGGATCCCAGAAGCCTCATATCCAAGGCTGCAAACTCAAATGCCTGCAAGGGTCAAGCAGCCAAGGAGGGCAGTGAAAAACCCAGATTTGGGACGATCAACAGCTCTGCAGATGCCCTGCCTGGAGGAGGCAGTGCCCAGCTGCAGCCCATCATGGCCTGGTGGGAGTGGGGGCTTGGCATTGCCTGTTTTTCCTTTTTATGAAAAAAATAGAAGGCCAGGCATAGTGGCTCACACCTGTAATCCCAGCACTTTGGGAGGCTGAGGCAGGAGGATCACTTGAGGTCAGGAGTTTGACACCAGCCTGGGTAATATAGAGAGATCCAGCTCTACAGTCAAATAAAAATAATGATAATACTAAAAAAATTAGCTGGTTGTGGTGGTATACACCTGTGG
>NW_012102621.1:2148014-2152001 GCF_000951045.1 Mandrillus leucophaeus | reverse complement strand
TGCAGTGGCATGATCGCGGCTCACTGCAAGCTCCGCCTCCCGGGTTCATGCCATTCTCCTGCCTCAGCCTCCCAAGTAGCTGGGACTACAGGCGCCCAAAAATTAGCCACGCCCGGCTAATTTTTTGCATTTTTAGTAGAGACGGGGTTTCACTGTGTTAACCAGGATGGTCTCGATCTCCTGATCTTGTGATCCACCCACCTCGGCCTCCCAAAGTGCTGAGATTACAGGTGTGAGCCACTATGCCCGGCCTTTGACTTTTTTTGTTTTTCTTTTTTGGGAAGGAGTCTTGCTCTGTTGCCCAGGCTGGAATGCAGTGGCATGATCTCGACTCACTGCAACCTCCGTTTCCCAGGTTCAAGTGATTCTCATGCCTTAGCCTCCCGAGTAGCTGGAACTACAGGCATGTGCCACCATGCTTGGTTAATTTTTGTATTTTTAGTAGAGGCAGGGTTTTGCCATATTGACCAGGCTAGTCTCAAATCCCTGACCTCATGTGATCCACCCACCTTGGTCTCCTAAAGAGCTGGGATTACAGGTGTGAACTACTATGCCCAGCCCTTTTTTTTCCTTCTTTTTAAAGATTCCACATGTAAGTGAAATCACACAATATTTGTCTTTCTGTGTCTGGCTTATTTCACTTAGAGAGTGAACATTTCTAAGGAGAAATGACACAGAATAATATTACAGAGAATGACCCTGGGGTGAGAAGGTGGGGCTACCTTAGGTGTTCAGGTGGCCCTCTCTGCAGAAGTGACCTGGGAGAGGAGAATGGAATGATGAGGAGGAATCAGCCACGGGAAGATTTGGGGGAAGAGAGTTCCGGACAGAGGGAACAGCGAGTGCAAGGGCCCTGAGATCAGACTGAGTTTGTATGATGGAGGTATAGGAAGACCCCCAGCGTGGCCTTAGCACAGAGACTGGGGAGGGAGAGTGTGGGGATGAGACCAAACAACTGGACAAGGATGCACATGCTTTTCATTTCAAATAAATAATGAGAAACTTCTGGTACCCTGGTACGAAACAAGCTACCCTCTACACGTTGCCGGGAAGTGCTTGCTAAGTGTTTTAGATGAAACAACGAGGTCACAGAGAAGGAGATGGGGCTTAGTTAGGGCTGCCTTTAGCCACAGCATCATAAAGGGCCTGCAGGGGAACTTCCTCAATGCTTTTGTAAGCATTCTGCTTGATACTTACATTGCTTGCCCATCACTGCTACCTTGCTACAGCCCCTCCTCCCTGGTCCTGTAGTGCTGGGTCCTGTGTCTCCATCAGCCAGCCACGGCCAGACAGGGAGGAGAGACAACTTTCAAAAGGGTGTGTGAGTGTTGTGACAGCCTCTGTGCTTGCCATCTCCATGGTACCCAGGCAGGGGGACAATCTAATTAGGCTATTTTCAGCATCCCAGAGGGAGGGGGGTGGCAGGAGATAGGGAGAAGGGGACCTGCCTCTCCTGCTGCCTGTCTCTCTCTCTCCCTTTCTGAAGCTATTATTGATTAAGCAGTTAGAGGCCAAGAAAGCAGGACCTTTCCATGATCTGTGCTAGGATCAGAGGAGTCTTTCTGGCAACTTGGTAGGCCTTGTGAACAGCATCAGGGACCCTGGGGCTGGAAGGCTTCCCAGTGCTCGGTGCTAATGAGCTCTGGAGCCTACAGCTTTGACCAGAATCACGTCCTCTGCAGGCTGTTTGTCCTCTACTGGGGCTAGCTGCCACCAGCTTCCTCTGAAATGATGGGCCCAGAGTCAAGGATGCCGATAGCCCTTTGTTTCTTAGCCTGGGGCCTGTCCTGGCTTTAGAGGTGTTTGCCTGTGATATTCAGAGCTTGGCGGGGAGAAACTGAACTTTCATCTGCCTGGAGCACATGGCTAGTGGCTTCTGGAAGGGACTTATGGGTTATCAATGGAACCACACTTAACTCTAAGTTCCGCATGGCTAGGGATCACGTTCAGTTTGCTCACCCCATGGCCTAGAGTCTAGACTTCCTACATGCTAAACAGTTGTTCATCAAATATCCTGTTATAAGCCTGTAAGAAGGGTGTCGCCTAAAGGGTCTTGTCTTTTAACCCATGAGGCAGAACTGTCACATCCCTTCACTGGCCACTGCTTTGCCCAGGTGTGCTAGATCTAGAGGTTAATGTGGTCAAACAAGGCTGGAAAATAATCAATACCTTCAAAGCCCTTGCCACGTTTAGAAACTGTGTCAGGAGATGCACCTGCATCATAAGAACTCGCTGAGACAGGTAAATCCTGCAAGGCTATTATCCCCATTTCACAGATGAGGAAACTGAGGCAGAGAGAGGTTAAAGCAACGTGCCCAAGACAACACAGTTGGTGTTAGAGTTGAGATTAAAGCCCAGCTGTGCCTGAATCCAGAGCCGTCCTCCCAGGTGTCCTCCCAGGTAACGCATTTACGTGGGATTCTCAGCTTCAGGACTCACTGGAGTCTTTAACAGGTTAATGTGAGTTATAAATCTCAAAGAAAGGGCATTTCGTAAAATCATGCGACCCTTCCCTTTTTGTTTTTTCTGAGCCCACTTGTTAATGTCTTCTGACGGCAGTTTGGGAAGGGCTGTTAGGAGGTAATTAAACAGAGCAAGTGATAATGTCCTTAATTAATCCAATCCACTCTCTTTCAGTTGTGCTTATTTCCTTATGTTGGAGATAGCTCCAACAGGAGGTCTTTAAAAATTAAACCCCTGGTTATTCCTTCTGACTCCAGAATGAGCACGAACACTCAAAGCGGCTATTTCAAGGAGAATCTCATCTCGGGTTACTGCTTTGCACCAACCTGAGATGTGGTGCTGTCTGCTACAGCAGAGAGCTGGGATGAATTCTGAACCGGGGGTGGAATTCAGGATGTTAGTCTGCAGGTGAAGGCTGTTAACCCCTCCTCTTCCCCCATACAAATACCTTGATGAATCAGGCCTCACAGCGGGACTTTGTTCTTTTGTTTAAAATATTATGAACTCATAAGACTTCAAAGACACTCCTCTGATATTTTCCATTGCCATATTCCTTTTCACCCATTATTTAGTTATTTGGCATGTTTGGACAGTGCCTTGAAGGTGGGGATCTCACCTATATGCCTCTTCCCCACTCAATGTCCAGCAGAGGGTTGGACACGAAGATGTCGTAATAGATGGCTGGTTAATGGATCCTCTCCATTCATCAGCGTTGCTATCCACATCATCAAAGCTACCATTTATCGGTTGTCTCATATGTGTAGGTATTGGACTGTATGCTCTGTAGTTAGGAGTCAGCCACACTGCAGCCTATGGGTCAAGTCTGGCCTGTTGCCTGTTTTATTTTTACTGGAACGCAGCCATGCTTATTCATTTATGTATTGTCTGTGGCAACTCTTGTGCTGCAATGACATGGTTGAGTGGTTCAGATGGAGATTACATGGCCTCACAAAGCCTAAAATATTAACTGTCTTCCCCTTTCAGAAAAAAGTTTACTGACCTCTGCTTTAGCTATAATGAATACATAATCTTTTAATATTCTTGTGACAACCTTGAAAGGCAGTGCTGCCATTTCACAGATGAGAAGGTCAAAGCTCAAAGATGTTAAACTATTTGCCCAACTGATGAGTGGGAGATACGATGTTTGGACCCCAGTCTGCATCTCCAAAGCCAGCGTTCTTTACTCCACTCTATGCTCCCCAACAAACTGAGAACAAACTAAATTTATTTTTGCCTTATTTTTGAACCAACTCTTTTGAGCATGTGGGGTTGATTCTACTGGGGCTGCAAAGTCAATGCTAGCAAAAAAATTGCCCCTAAAGGC
The DNA here is from genome assembly GCF_000951045.1 of Mandrillus leucophaeus. Taxonomy (NCBI): domain Eukaryota; kingdom Metazoa; phylum Chordata; class Mammalia; order Primates; family Cercopithecidae; genus Mandrillus; species Mandrillus leucophaeus. Next base: position 2,148,214 of record NW_012102621.1, on the reverse strand, counting down.
ATGCAGGCTGCCTGGGTAGTTGGTAGCTGAAGGGGACTGTTACCCTATGCATAGATACACCAATTTCCTGCTGGAGATCAAAGGTTTCTAGAGTAGCTGATTCATCAACACCCTTGAAGTCTGGTGTCAATTTCACAAAGACAAATTTCTTTCTTTCTTTAAGTTAGTTACTTTCGTTTCTTTCCTTTCCTTTCCTCCCT
>NW_012102621.1:2143335-2146799 GCF_000951045.1 Mandrillus leucophaeus | reverse complement strand
TTTTTTTTTTTTTTTTTTGAGACAGAGTCTCGCTCTGTCACCCAGGCTGGAGTGCAGTGGCTTGATCTTGGCTCACTGCAACCTCTGTCTCCCAGGTTCAAGTTGATTCTCCTGCTTCAGCCTCCCAGTAGCTGGGATTACAGGCCACTGCCACCATGCCCGGCTAATTGTTGTATTTTTAGTAGAGATGGTGTTTCACCATAATGGCCAGGCTGGTCTTGAACTCCTGACCTCAGGTGATCTGCCTGCCTGGGCCTCCCAAAGTGCCGGGATTATAGGTGTGAGCCACAGTGCCCGGCCTCTTCTTCTGAAAGTATGAGATTTGGGATTCTGTGCAATGCATTTTCCCCAATTTATCTCATTATCACATTATCTCAGCCTTCCATGTTGGAATCATTACCTCATTTTGCAAACAAGGGAATTGAAACTCAGAATTGTTAAGCAATTTGCTGAAGGTCTCATAGCTACTGGCTAAACTGGGATTCCCATTTAGATCTGTCTTATTGAAAGTCTGTATTCTTTGACAATGATGCTATCATCATCATCAACAACAATAATTCGTTGACTGGTATTGAGTGTTAATTATGTGCCAGGCACTGTGCTGAATGCTTGCCATGGATTATCTCATTGAATTTTCATTCAAAGTAGGTTATACATTATCCCCATTTTATAGGTAAGAGAAACTGAGGTTTAGAGTAGTTAAGTAGTAGACTCAAGGCCACTCAACTTGAAAGCACCAGGGGCAGAGCTCAAATACTTCCTTGTGTGATACCAGTGCTGCAAGGACATGAACACTGCTAACTGGTGATCTGCTCAAGTCTTACTAGTTCATGCATTCAATCCAGAGTGTCTTTGCCTTGAGGGCTATCACATTCAATCCCCTTATTCAATGAAAAAATTAACTGAGCTTTAAGGAACCCCACTCCTACCTGTATTCCCTTCTCAAAGGAAATTTTTGGCTACTTAAAAGAGAAAGTTCTAGACTTGGCTTTCTTCCTTATAACAACTGAGACCATTCACTCTTCCCTAAATCCTATATTGTCCTCTGCTGAGGAGCTAGCTCAGAGCCTTGTCCCTTGGCCTGACAGGGATGGCTACTTCTGGAGACTTGATTGGGTCAGCTGTTCTCCATCCAAAGTTCCTTGCTCTGTTTTGGATACATTCTTCATCAACACAGCTTCACTGTGGGGGGAGTTTATTGCGCTACTGCTGTCCTGGCTTCCCTTTGTCATTCATCTTTTGCCTCCAAAGGCCTGATCCCAAATCTGGCAAGAGGGATCTGGCCTTCAATTTGAATCTAATCTCATGCAGGTTGGCCCTGCTTCCTGAAGAAGCTATCGCAATGGCCAGTGAAGACCAGCTTTTTGGTATTGCCTGTTTCCTTTCTGTTCTTTTCTCCTACTCTCAGTCTGTCTACCCACCACCTCCTAGCATTTGCCCAGCACCCAACTCCTCCACCTCATGGCTTATCTTTTACAAACTGTAACTTTGAGCAAGATGTGGAAAGAGGCAAAGGTTCCATCGGGATGAAGGCGATTTGCCGCGGGCTGGAGGGAAGAGTCCCAGGCAGGGGGTGTGGAGACTTCTCAGTGCCCTGCCTCCATCTCAGTCATTTCCAGTCCAGGAGAGGCACTGCAGCTGGTGATATTTCCAAAACATACATCTGCTCAAAATCCTGTATTGATTCCCAGTCGCCTATCAACTTTGGTGACACAAATTTGAATGTACATCAATACCAGCTGGTGAGTGTGTGAAAATGCAGATTCCTAGGTGAGCACTCTCAGAGATCCTGATTCAGTGGAGGAGGGTGATCTGTGTGTGCCAGAGCCTCTGCGTGATTATGATGCATATGGTCCCAGAACCAAAGAACATTGGAAATCCTTGATCTGCATAGTCCAAACTCCTCGGCCCGTGCATTAGTCTGCTCAAGGTACCATAGCAAAGTATCATAGACTAAGTGCCTTAAGTAACAGAAATGTATTTTCTTTTCTTTTCTTTTCTTTCTTTTTTTTTTTTCCTTTTTGACACAGAGTCTTGCTCTGTCACTCAGGTGCAATGTAGTGGCACGATCTTGGTTGATTGTAACCTCCGCCTCCCCAATCCAAGAGATTCTCCTCCCTTAGCCTCCCGAGTAGCTGCGATTATGGGTGCTCACCACCATGCCCAGCTAATATTTGTATTTTTAGTAGAGATGGGGTTTCACCATGTTGGCCAGGCTGGTCTCAAACTCCTGGCCTCAAGTGATCTGCCTGCCTCGGCCTCCCAAAGTGCTGAGATAGGCGTGAGCCACCGCACCCGGCCAGAAGTTTATTTTCTCACTGTTCTGGAGGCTAGAAGTCCGAGATCAAGGTTCCGGCAGATCCATTTTCTGGTGGGGCCTGTCTTCCTGGCTTGCTGAAGGTGGCTTCTTGCTATGTCCTCACGTGGCCTTTCCTCGGTGGGAGAGCTCTCTGGCATGTCTTGTTTTTTCAGAGTTTAAAAAAAATTATTATTGTTGTTAACTATATATAATCACAAAATCTCTGATTTTAGCTATTTTAAGTGTACATTTAATGGCATTAGGAATATTCGCAATGTTGTGCAAGTATCACCACTCTTCATTTCCTGATCTTTTTTTTTCAACTTTTATTTTAAGTTCAGGGGTACAAGTGCAGGTTTGCTACGTAGATAAACTTGTGTCACTGGGGTTTGTTCTATAGATTACTTCATCACCCAGGTAAGCCTAGTACCCATTAGTTGTTTTTCTTTTTTCTTTTCTTTCTTTCTTTTTTTTTTTTTTTTTTGAGACAGAGTCTCGCTCTGTCACCCAGGCTGGAGTGCAGTGGCTTGATCTTGGCTCACTGCAACCTCTGTCTCCCAGGTTCAAGTTGATTCTCCTGCTTCAGCCTCCCAGTAGCTGGGATTACAGGCCACTGCCACCATGCCCGGCTAATTGTTGTATTTTTAGTAGAGATGGTGTTTCACCATAATGGCCAGGCTGGTCTTGAACTCCTGACCTCAGGTGATCTGCCTGCCTGGGCCTCCCAAAGTGCCGGGATTATAGGTGTGAGCCACAGTGCCCGGCCTCTTCTTCTGAAAGTATGAGATTTGGGATTCTGTGCAATGCATTTTCCCCAATTTATCTCATTATCACATTATCTCAGCCTTCCATGTTGGAATCATTACCTCATTTTGCAAACAAGGGAATTGAAACTCAGAATTGTTAAGCAATTTGCTGAAGGTCTCATAGCTACTGGCTAAACTGGGATTCCCATTTAGATCTGTCTTATTGAAAGTCTGTATTCTTTGACAATGATGCTATCATCATCATCAACAACAATAATTCGTTGACTGGTATTAAGTGTTAATTATGTGCCAGGCACTGTGCTGAATGCTTGCCATGGATTATCTCATTGAATTTTCATTCAAAGTAGGTTATATATTATCCCCATTTTATAGGTAAGAGAAACTGAGGTTTAGAGTAG
>NW_012102621.1:2142050-2143255 GCF_000951045.1 Mandrillus leucophaeus | reverse complement strand
GTGACATTTTGTTTTATGTTCCTGTGTTGATTTGCTAAAGATAATGGCCTCCAGCTCCATCCATGGTGTCTCCTCTTACTGGATTGGTACCTCATTTAACCGTAATGACTTCCTTAAAGGTCCCCGCTCCAAATACAGACGCATATTTGTGGAGTCAAGGCTTCACATATGAATTTACAATGGACCCAGTGATTCCATCCACAATAATATGGCACTCAAGATGTATTGAGAAGGACCTCATCTCTGCATATCCTTTGCATCTCCACCATCCCTTCTCTTTTGCATAATAGGATCCAAACATTAAATGATACCAGACCTCTGGTATTTTGGAGGGATAAGTTCCCAGCTCTTTGTAGTTCTAATTGTCAGGTATTCAGGGTGTGAATTGGATAACCTGATTTCTATCACTTACCCTTCTTCAAGAGCATTATACACAAGGGCAAAAGGCCCTGCTGGATTCTTAGCTATGACCACATAATATTTTCCCAGTCCCGGGATTCTCTGGTGATTGGGGCTGGGGCAAGATGCTCAGGTGTAGAAACTGAAATGGTGACTTCTACTCTTGACTCTCTCGAATCTAGAAGGGCTGGGTGAATTAAGGAGATGTTGAACTTGGCTATTCAACTTTGTGGACAGCAATAGCTGTATGGTCCTGCCATCTCCTTGAGTGCTAGACCTCTCTCGAAGCGATGGCTCCCAACCAGGGGCAATTTTGCCTCCCTCCTACCTCCTTCAGGGTATTTGGTGGCGTCTGCAGGCATTTTTGATTGTTACCACTGGGAGAGGTTGGTGGCTCCTGGCATCTAGTGAGTAAAGGTCAGGGATGCTGCTTAAATATCCTACAATACGCAGGACCCTACCCTAACCCCAGTACTCATGAACAGGGAGGAATTATGCAAACAATAGTGCTGAGGTTGAGAAGTCCTGCTCTAGAAGTTCTGAGAGTGCGTTTACCACATAGAGATGGAAACCAAAGTGTCCTCCATGCGTGGGGACAGGAAGTGAGTTCGGGAGCGGGGCTTGGCTTCTGATACTTAAGGCTCAGTTAGCACACCCACTAGTAAAACGTGGCTCAATCCATGTGCCTGATTCAGAACAATCAAATGGACAACATTTCTTTCATAAAAGGCAAGAAGGCCGGGAACAGGATGAAGGAGAAATGGTACCTGAGCATTGATACCATTTTTTTTTTTTTTTTGAGATGG
>NW_012102621.1:2139865-2141188 GCF_000951045.1 Mandrillus leucophaeus | reverse complement strand
TCTTTCTTTCTTTCTTTCTTTCTTTCTTTCTTTCTTTCTTTCTTTCTTTCTTTCTTTCTTTCTTTCTTTCTTTCTTTCTTTCTTTCTTTCTTTTTTTCTTTCTTTCTTTCTTTCTTCTCTTTCTCTCTCTCTTTCTCTTTCTTTCTTCTCTTTGTCTCTCTCTTTCTCTTTCTTTCTTTCTTTCTTTTTCTTTCTTTCTTCTTTCTCCCCTTCCTTCCTTCCTTCCTTCCTTCCTTCCTTCCTTCCTTCCTTCCTTCCTTCTCTCTTTTCCCTTCCCTTCCCTTCCCTTTTCTTTCTTGAGACAGAATCTCGCTCTTTTGCCCAGGCTGGAGTGCAGTGGCATGATCTTGGCTCACTGCAACCTCCACTTCCTCGGCTCAAGCAGTTCTCCTGCCTTAGTTTCCCAAGTAGCTGGAATCAGGCGTGTGTCTGCTGATTTTTTTGTGTTTTTAGTAGAGACAGAGTTTCTCCATGTTGGCCAGGCTGGTCTTGAACTCCTGGCCTTAAGTGATCTGCCTGTCTTGGCTTCCCAAAGTGTTGGGATTACAGGCGTGACCCACTGTACCTGGCCGAATTAATTTCTTTAGCTTCTCAGCCTCTGATGGCTTCAACATCCCTAATGCTTTAAGCTGAAAAGTAGTCCTCATTCCTAGTCTTTTTGCACACTATGGATTTTAGAGCCATCTAAATATTTGGTGACTTATCTGCACAGGGGAATAGAGAATGAGTAAGAAAGACCAGTTCACAAGCGTACATCCAAGTGGTTGGTTGCGTAATGGGTGGTAGTGAAAGCAGAGAATATTAATGTATCTGGGAAGAAGACTCAGGTGACCTAGTCTTCAAGTTTTTGGTAGAGTGTTTTTTTGTGTGTGTGTGTGTTTTTTTTTTTTTTTTTTTTTTTTTTTTTTTTTTTTGACATTTTTGTTTATATTAGGCAAATCCTACAAGGCAAATTAACCAAACTGAAACTCAGAACACATTTTGTTTCATTTATTGATTTATTTTTCTGACCTATGACTATATTTACATGTAACATTTTACAAAAGCATTCATTCATATGTTTACGGAGAAAACTGTCAGAAAAAGAATGAAGTGACATGAGATCAAGACCATCTTGGAAAATCAGGGACATGTTGTCATGGTACTTTTTAGTAATATTCTGGGAACATTAAAAAATCCAGTCCTCAAGAAGGGCAATTATGACCTTGTGAGCATTCCACGATACTAGGAATTTCAAAATACATTTTTAGGGGAAGAGTAGGGGCCTGTGAGTGTGTACATGTGTGCTGGGGTCTCTGAGCTCTGGTAGCCTTTTTTCTTCTT
>NW_012102621.1:2087954-2139315 GCF_000951045.1 Mandrillus leucophaeus | reverse complement strand
AGTAGAGACAGGATTTCACCCTGTTAGCCAGGATGGTCTCGATCTCCTAACCTCATGATCCGCCCGTCTCGGCCTCCCAAAGTGCTGGGATTACAGGCGTGAGCCACCGCGCCCGGCCGATACCAATATTTTAAGAGGATTCTTCTAAAACTCAGCATAACTTCATTTCCTTTTGGAATTTTCTCTGAATCTCTAGGCGTATTGGACGTCCCCCTTTCCGAGTTTCTAGAATACCCCCTGTGTCATTTCTTATAACACTTATGACACTATTATAATAGTCTATGTATTAGACAGGGATAACTTACCATTCTTTTCTCCATGGGCTGAGGGGGCAGCCTGGAGAGAGAAAGCATAGTAGTGTCCTAGGGCTGCCATAACAAATGACCATACACTGCATGGTTATGAAGCAATAGACATTTATTTTCTTACCATTTTGGAGGCAGTAAGTCTGAAATCAAGGCTTTGGTGGGGCTGCAGTGCCTCTGAGGTCTCGAGAGAGAATTCTTCCTAGTCTCTTCCAGCTTCTGGTGGTTCCTGGCTTTCCTGGGCTTATGGGTGTGTAATTCCAATTCCTGCCTCTGTCTCCACTCGGCCTTGTTCCCTCTGTATCTGTGTGTCTCAAATCTCCCCCTGCCTTACTTTTTATTTTTTCGAGTCAGAATGTTGCTCTGTTGCCCAGGCTGGAGTGCAGTGACTCAATCACAGCTCACTGCAGACTTGAACTCCTGAGCTCAAGCCGTCCTCTCGCCTCAGCCTCTTGAGTAACTGGGACTACAGGCATGCACTGCAAGGCCTGGCTAATTTTTACATTCTTAATTTTTTTTTTTTTTTTTTTTTTTGAGACAGAGTTTCGCTCTTGTTGCCCAGGCTGGAGTGCAGTGGCACGGTCTCGGCTCACTGCAACCTCTGACTCCCGAGTTCAGGTGATTCTCCTGCCTCAGCCTCCCAAGTAGCTGGGGTTACAGGCATGTGCCACCACACCCGAATAATTTTTGTATTGTTAATACGTATGGGGTTTCACCATGTTGGCCAGGCTTGTCTTGAACTCCTTACCTCAGGTGATCCACCTGTCTCAACCTCCCAAAGTGCTGGGATTACAGGTGTGAGCCACCATGCCTGGCCTTAATTTTATTTTTACAGGATATGAGGGTCTCACTCTGTTGCCCAGGTTGGTCTCAAACTTCTGGGCTCAAGTGATCATCCTGCCTCAGTCTCCCAAGTAGCAGGGCCTACATATGCACACCACCACACCCAGCTAATTATTTTGTATTTCAAAGAGACAGGATCTCACTATGCTGCCCAGGCTAGTATCAAACTCCTGGGCTCAAGCAGTCCTCCTACCTCAGCCTCCTGAAGTGCTGGGAGCTGCCACACCCAGCACTCTGCCTTACTTGTATAAGGACATCTGTCATTGGATTTGGGGGCCACCCCGTAATCCAGGATGATCTCATCTTGAGATTAACTTGATCACATCTGCAAAGACCCCATTTTCTTTTTTTAGTTAATTAATTAATGTAATTTTTTATTATACTTTAAGTTCTAGAGTACATGTGCACAACGTGCAGATTTGATACATAGGTATACATGTGCCATGTTGGTGTGCTGCACCCATCGACTCATCATTTACATTAGGTATTTCTCCTAATGCTATCCCTCCCCAAGCCGCCACCCCCCAACAGGCCCTGGTGTGTGATGCTGCCCGCCCTGTATCCAAGTGATCTCATTGTTCATTTCCCACTTATGAATGAGAACATGCACTGTTTGGTTTTCTGTCCTTGTGATAGTTTGCTGAGAATGTGGTTTCCAGCTTCATCCATGTCTCTGCAAAGGACATGAACTCATCCTTTTTTATGGCTGCATAGTATTCCATGGTGTATATGTGCCACGTTTTCTTAATCCACTCTATCATTGATGAATATTTGGGTTGGTTCCAAGTCTTTGCTGTTGTGAATAGTGCCACAATAAACATACATGTGCATGTGTCTTTATAGTAGCATGATTTATAATCCTTTGTGTATATACCCAGTAATGGGATTGCTGGGTCAAATGGTAATTCTAGTTCTAGATCCTTGAGGAATTGCCACACTGTCTTCCACAATGGTTGAACCAATTTACACTCCCACCAACAGTGAAAAAGCGTTCCTATTTCTCCACATCCTCTCCAGCATCTGTTGTTTCCCAACTTTTTAATGATTGCCATTCTAACTGGCGTGAGATGGTATCTCACTGTGGTTTTGCTTTGCATTTCTTTGATGACCAGTGATGATGGGCATTTTTTCATATGTCTGTTGGCTGCATAGATGAAAGAGCCCTTTTTCTAAATGAGGTCACATTCATAGGTTCTGGAGGTTAGGGCGTGGTCATATCTTTCAGAGGGACATTATTCAACCCACTCCAGATGGTGGTAAAACACAAAGATGGGAAGGGATGATAAGACCATGCTGTAGGATATGATTTACCACCTACAATGCTGGAAACGGAGAGGCTGAGGAACAGAAGAAAATAAGAGTAATATGACGCCTTTTATGTGCCAGGAGCTGGGTTAAAGCTCTTCATTTCTCCTCTCCATTAATCTTCACTAACACTTAGTGAATTGGTTGTCTCCATTTTAAAGGTGGAGAGAGAAATTCAGAGAAGGTGTAAAGGTAGCTCAAGCACCTACAGAACACATCGAGCCGAGGTCTGCTGGTTTCAGAGCCCATGCTCTTTCTAGGATAAAGGAAGCATTTGCATGGCCTCTTACTGGCAGCCGTAGGGAGGGACCAAGCCCAGAACATCTCATTTGCAACAGAGAAGCTGTCATTGCTCTTCCTGGGCTTCCAACAGCCTGGTGCTCACCTGCCTGCCTTTGGCAGCTGGACCCCAGGTGCTGGACGGCCCGGTTGGCCCAGAGCCTCTTGAGGCGGGGATGCGGAGACAGATTTTGGCTGGTTCAGATGCAACACCCTTTCTGGCACCTGTGGCCATTTGGCACTGTGGAGGACCCAGTCCCATACATATGTATGAAAGGATTTGGATTACTTTCTCCCACCAGTGCTGGGGTTCATGCAAGCTGAGTGGGATTTTCTGAGAGGCAGTGTACTGTGATAGAAAGAGAAAGTTGAAATGAGACAGACCTGGGTTCAAATCTTGTATTTGCCACTTATGGGCTGTATGACAAGTGAGCTATTTCACTTCTCTGAGCCTCAGCTTCTTCTGCTATAAAGTAGGGGGTGACAATACCCATTTCCACAGAGCTTCCACATAAGGCACCTTGAACGATGCCTGCTACACAGTAGACCCTCAAAGTTCCTGTGTTGGCTGAATCTGCAGGTCCCTGTGATACTTCCCTATGCCTGGATAGCATCTGTCTCTGCTTGCATGAACGTAGCAGCTGTGCGGCCAGGATCTCAATTACCGATAACATCTGTCAAATGCAAGTGTGAACATGGCTGCTAGTAAAAGGGGCAGATATTGGGGAAGGATGTCTTATCTCATGCATGGTCATTGTTAGCTGGACATTGATACCAACATGTTAAGAGGATTCTTATAAAACAGCATGACATCATTTCCTCTTGGAATTTTTTCTGAATCTCTAGGTATATTGGATTTCCCCTTTTCTGAGTTTCCAGAATACCCTGTGTTTCATTTATTATAACACTTATGACATTATTATAATTGTCTATTTATTAGACAGGGATACGTTGGTAGGCAAGGGCTAATTATTACTTTCCTCTATCTTTCTAGACTGGTAATTTTCAACATTTGATTCCTAGACCGGCAACGGTATTACCTGGAAACTTGTTAGACCTGCAAATTCTCAGGACACACTGCAGACCTGCTGAATTAGAGATGCTGGGTGTGAGGCCTGGCAATCTGTGTTAACAAAGCTTTCATGTGATTCTGATGCATGCTTAGGTTGAAACGCCACTTCGCTAGATGACTAGTCCTTAACTTTGGAGGAGCTCCTGGATCCTGGAACCCCTGAGGAGCTTTAGAAAATAGCATGCCTCTGTCCCACCTATAGAGGTGCTGACCTAATTGTTGAGGGGTGTGAACTCGGCATTGAAATTCTTTAAAATCTCCAGAGAATCCTAATATTGAGCCAGGGGTGAGAATCACCAACACACAGCCCCACTCCTAATAGTCATTTAATAGTAGGACATAGTAGTTGAGTGCCTCCTTAGCAATCTCATAGACATAGGTCTCACGCTGATCTCCTTCTTCCTAACTGCGGGTCAGTTCTTTTTTTATTTTTTTAATGTAAGAACACTTAACATGAGATCAACCCTCTTAAAAACACTTTTTTTTTTTTTTTTTTTTTTTGAGACGGAGTTTCCCTCTTGTTGCCCAGGCTGGAGTGCAATGGCCCGATCCTGGCTCACTACAACCTCTGCCTCCCAGTTTCAAGCGATTCTCCTGCCTCAGCCTCCTGAGTAGCTGGGATTACAGGCATGTACCACCATGCCTAGCTAATTTTGTATTTTTAGTAGAAATGGGGTTTCTCCATGTTAGTCAAGCTGGTCTCGATCTCCCGACCTCAGATGATCTACCAGTCTTGGCCTCCCAAAGTGCTAGGATTACAGGCGTGAGCCACTGTGCCTGGCCTTAACAATATTTTAGGTGTATAATACAGTATTGTTAACTATAGGGACAATGCTGTATGGCAGATTTGTAGAACGCGTCCATCTTGTACAATTGAGACATTTTTGCCCATTGATTAGCAACTCCCAATTTTCCCCTCCCCATCACCCGGCAACTACCCTACTACTTTCTGTTTCTATGAGTTTGACAACGTTAGAGTCCTCATTTAGGTGGAATCATGCAGCATTTGTCCCTTTGTGACTGATTTATGCATTTAGCATAATGTCCTCAAATCTCATCTATGTATCATACATAACAGGATTCCCCTCTTTTTTGAGGCTGAATAATATTCCATTGTATGACTACACCTACTACAGTTTCTTTCTCTATTCATCTCTTGATGGACGTCTCTGTCGTTTCTGTATCTTAGCTGTTGTGAATAATGCTGCAATGGACATGGGAGTGCAGATATCTCTTTGAGATCCAGAATTCAACTCTTTATATATCCAGAAATGGGATTGCTGTGTCGTATGGTAGTTCTATGCTTAATCTTTTGAGAAACCTCTATATTGTGTTTCACAGCAGCTGCACCATTTTACATTCACTGTGGGTCAATTCAGACCTCCTTAAGTCCTACTTTTCGTACCTGTAAATGTGAGTAGTGATGGGAATCTTCTCATAAGACTACCTATGTAGTGCAGATAAAGCACCTGACATGATGGAAGACTACCAGTTAGCTATGATACTTAGTATTCTCTCCATTTTATAGGAGAAGGATGTGAAGCTCAGAGACTTTGGCTGCAGGAAGGGGAAACCAGTGCCCCTACCCTCCTTGATCAGAGTCAACATTTAGGTTTTAAGGTTGAAAGTCATTGTCTGTGTCTTCAAGGTACCATGACTACCTGGAGTTTCATGGCCTGAAAGAGACCTGGAGCTTGTTTGTACCTCCCTCCCCCACTGCTGTATCTGGGTCTTTTGGGGTATAGCCCATTTACTGAACAACGAAAACTTTGGTGATCCCCAAGATTTCTGTTCTCAACTTTGAATTGTACTGTTGGTTGACAAATGTTGGGTGAAGAGTCCTCAGCTTTCTTTGGAAATTCTGGCCAACATTTTTGGATGTTCTTATCTGGAGGATGGACTCCATCAATATTCTTTCAGTTATAGGCAGCAGTATAAACCATCTCAAACTTCCTTAAGCAATTAATACTATTTATTGGGTCATGTAGCAAAATTTCCAGGAATCTAGCTAGTCACAGGTGCCCGAAAGAGGCTGCTTTTTGTTTCTTATAAACTGAAGCTTTTTGTTTCTTATAAAATCCAATATAAACTTAGCATGCAACCCGGCAATTTTACTCCTATGTATCTATCCAAGAGAATTGAAAATTATGTCCACACAAAGGATCTGCACTAATATTCATAGAAGCTCTATTCAGGATAGCTAAAAGCTGGAAACAACCCAAATGTCTATCAATGGGAGAATGAATAAACAAACTGTGGTACATCCACACAATGGAATAATTCTTGGCAATAAAAAATAATGAATATTGATTCACACAAAACATAGCTGAATCTCAAAAGCAGGCACTGAAGAGTGTGTAGTGTTGGGAGGCTGAGGCAGGTGGATCACCTCAGGTCAGGAGTTCGAGACCAGCCTGGCTGACATGGTGAAACCCTATCTCTACTAAAAATACAAAAAATAGCTGGGTATGGTGGTGCACTCCTGTAATCCTAGCTGCTTGGGAGGCTTAGACAGGAGAGTCACTTGAACCCAGGAGGTGGAGGTTGCAGTGAGCTGAGTTCGTGCCACTGCACTCCAGCCTCGGCAACAAGAGTGAAGCTCGGTCTCAAAAAAAAAAAAAGAATACTGAAAGAAGCCAAGCTCTAAAAAGTGTATATTGTATGATTCTGTTTATATGAGATTCTGAAAAGGTAGATGGTGGCTGCTTGGGGCTGGGGTGCGGGTAATTGGCTGCAAACAGGTGTGAAAGAACTTTCTCAGGTGATGAAAATATTCTATTTCTTGATTGTCGTGGTGGTCTTGATTGTATGTATGTGTCAAAATTGATCAAACGGTGTACTTACTGTGGGCACATTTTAGAGAATATAAGTTACACTTCAAGAAAGGTTTTTAAAAAGAAATCTGCCTCTATCATTGGGTTCTATTTATCTCTTTTTGGCTTCATTCTTAGGCAGGTTCTCCCCAGGAAATGGTAAAGAGAGCTGCATGAGTCTGTTTTCACGCTGCTGATAAAGACATACCCGAGACTGGGTAATTTATAAAGAGAAAGAGGTTGAATGGACTCACAGTTCTACCTGGCTGGGGAGGCCTCACAATCATGGTGGAAGGTGAAAGGCATGTCTTGCATGGTGGCAGGCAAGAGAGAAGGAGAGCCAAGTGAAAGGGGAAACCCGTATAAAACCATCAGATCTCGTGAGACTTATTTCCTACCACGAGAACACTATGGGGGAAACCGCCCCTATGATTCAATTATCTCCCACCAGGTCCCTCCCACAACACGTGGGAATTATGGGAGCTGCAGTTCAAGATGAGATTTGGGAAGGGACACAGCCAAACCATATCAAAAGCCTTCAGCAGTTTTGCCCCTCAGCTCAGCAATCCCCATGGAAAAGAGCTTCTGCCTATTGACAAATTATGGCATACAGCGTCGTTGGAACAGCTGGGGTCATATGACCATCCTTGAATCAATCAGTGTGTCTGCAGATGGTGGTGAACTTCTCTGATGGGTCAGGATTGGATCATGTTCTGGAGCCAGCTGGGGGTGTCAACACTTCAAAAGTACATGGAGTGTGAGTGGGGGAGGAGTCCTTCCCCAAAGGAAAGTAAAGGTGCTGTTACTAGAAGACTGAGGAATGGATGCAAATGCAATAGAGGTCTTCTACATAGACCTTCCCTAGATATAACCTTCCAGGCTAGGTACCTATCTCTCTCCTTTAAATTTTTTTTTTTGTTTTTAATTTTTGTGGGCACCTAGTAGGTATGTTGAGCTACCATATGCTTCAGCAATCCCATTGCTGGGTATAGACCTCCAAAGAAAGGAAATCAGTATATCAAAGAGAGATCTGCACTCCTGTGTTTGTTGCAGCACTGTTCACAATAGCCAGATTTGGAAGCAACCTAAGTGTGCATCAGCTGATGAATGGATAAAGAAAATGTGGTACATATACACGATGGAGTACTATTCAGCCATAAAAAGAATGAGATCTTGGCCAAACACGGTGGCTTATGCCTGTAATTCCAGCATTTTGGGAGGCCAAGGCAGGTGGATCACTTGAACTCAGGAATTTGAGACTGGCCTGGGCAACACAGCAAAACCTCGTCTCTACAAGAAGATACAAAAAATTAGCTGGACGTGGTGGCACACGCTTGTGGTCCCAGCTACTCAGGAGGCTAAGGTGGGAGGATCACTTGGGCCAGGAGGTCAAAGCTGCAGTGAGCCAAGATTGTGCCACTGCACTTCAGCCTGGGTGACAGAGTGAGACCCTGTCTAAACAAACAAACAAACGAACAAACAAACAAACAAACACAGAATGAGATTCTGTCATTTGCAACAACATGGATGGAACTAGAGATCACTATGTTAAGTGAAATAAGCCAGGCACAGAAAGGCAGACAGAGAATGTTCTCACTTAATTGTGGGATCTAAAAATCAAAAGAATTGAACCCATCCCTCTTGTCGACCTCTCACCTTCCCGAATTAGATAGATCCACATCCATCTCATCACTTTTGTGATTTATGACAGCATAAAGTAGTAGAAAGACAAAGGCTGGGAGCCAGAGGCCTAGAGGTTCAAATCTCAGCTCTTCTTCTTCCTTACCTCCTGACCCTAGACAATTTATTCAAGCTCTCTAAGAATCAGTTTCCACGTCTATGAACTGAGGATAATTACAGCACCTACCTCATGATACTGCTGTGAGGACTGAATGAGATCATTCATATCCAGTGTTTAGCATAATGCCTGGTACACAGTAGGCACTTGATCAATGTCATTTATAATTACTGTTTTTAGATTTTTGAATGAGTTTTAAAAGCGGAGTATTTATCTATAGCCAGGTGTAGCAGGTGTATTGGCGCCCTGTCCACATCTTGGTACCTCCATTCTCATAGGCACTGATGGAATCCTATTGCAAGAACCCACCACTCAGACTGTCTGGGGGCTTTCTCTGACACGCTGCTTTCCTGCAGGTGAGGTGAAGTGCTTCTAGAAGTGCTGGAGAGTTGATGCTCCTGGGAGCAGCCCTCAGCCAATGGTAGCCACCCAGCTTTCTCATTCCTTGGGTGAGTCCATGCTAAGGCACATTCAACAGCATTCCCAGTGGTCTCTCATAGGATTGAGCCCAGTCGCCCACTGCAGTAACATGCCCATTAATGCTATATTGGCTTGCTTCCCTTCCCTGTCTAAGTTCCCCATTCCCCTTTCTGAGATCACCTTCCCAAGAACCTGTCTATACTCAAAATTGATTTCAGAGCCTGCTTCTTAGGGAACTCAACCTGAGATCCAGACCACATGGGTGAGTTGAAACATCATGTTTTTCTGCTCTTGGCTAGAATTACAGCGACATTGTATGGTGTCCCTGTGTAGTACAGTTATCGCTTGTAGACCACAGGCACTAATGGGCAGCTCTTTAAGGCTTTGATGAATAAAATATGGTAGGAAAGAATTAATTATTCTTTAATAAATGCAGCTTTCTGGGCAGGCAAATTCTATAAAAACATTTATAGGAGAGGAATGCAATGGGGAAAATGAATCCCAAAGACCCCTTCATGGCCAAAATGAGTGCGTCACTGACAGGGGAGTTCTAAGTATCGGTTGAATGATTGATTATCCTGGCTTCTAGCAGAGGGCTATTACTCAGTGTCAGAATAATGAGCTGTGGATTTATGTGTAGCCAAGTGACTGCAGAACTGCAAAGCTTGGAAGGCTGAGCCCATACCTTCCAGCCATTTCTGTATCTCTGTTGTGTTGATGGTGAGGGGGGCTATTGTAAGTAAACAATGGCCAAACCAGGTCCCGCAGGGCGCTGTGATTACCATGGATCTTACTCTGGGTATGTTGGGAAATAACTTTACTGGGGATGCACAGTTCCAGATTTTAATCCCTCTTCTGCCTGTGCCTTCCTGTGTGACCTTGATGAATCCCTTGTTTTCTCTGGCCCTTGGTTTCCTCCTCTGTCAAATGGAATAGGTTGGATGAAGAAACCCCAGTTATTCATGCTTTGGGAGCTGAATGAGCTCTGTTGCCTTGATAATAGTGTATTCAGCCATTGCACCCTCTCCATGGGGTGGGTAAGTAGCAAATGTTTCATTTTACAGATGCGATGCCTGAGGTAGAGTGGTCAATATGATACAGGCACCAACCACTAACTGTGCCAAGGCTTATATTTCAGTGCAAGATCTTGTGTAATTCCTGAGACTTAACAAGTAGACAGCCAAGGGTAAGGCAATTTATACACATATCATAGGAAACACTGGAGTGCAGATGGAGCATGCCAGTATGAAAAGCATGTGAGCAGTAGAGTCTGACAGATGTGGGTTTGAATTTTAGGTCTGCCACTCACTGGCTCTTTCAGCCTCAATGTCTTCCCTTTATAGCCTAAAAAAATAATATCTATATCATGAGGTTAAGGCTAGGCTCATATGAGACAGTTCTGTTACAGCACTTGTTCTGAAAACATGAATTTGCACAAGTGAGATTGATATATTAGGAAACATTTTGAGCATAATGTGAATTTTGCATGTGTTCATGTGAAATTTCCTCAGTGAGACACAATAGGCGAGTGCAGAAAACTGCACTCAAAGAAACTGAGCCACATAGGAATACACAAAATACACACATCTCAAACATCTGCCAGCTACCTGAGTTGTTAGCCATGACCACCCACAGCTGGTGTTGCAACTGTCTTTCCAACTTCCCACATTTTTAAAAATTTTACTTTAAATTCTGGGATACATGTGCAGAATGTGCAGGTTTGTTACACAGGTATACATGTGCCATGGTGGTTTGCAGCACCTGTGCAGGTTTGTTACACAGGTATACATGTGCCATGGTGGTTTGCTGTACCTATCAACCTGTCATCTAGGTTTTAAGCCCCGCATGCATTAGGTACTTGTCCTAATGCTCTCCCTCCTCTTGCCCCCACCCCCAAGAGAGGCCCTGGTGTGTGATGTTTCCCTCCCTGTGTCCACGTGTTCTCATGGTTCAACTCCCACTTATGAGTGAGAACATGAGGTGTTTGGTTTTCTGTTCCTGTGTCAGTTTGCTGAGAATGATGATTTCCAGCTTCATCCATGTCCCTGAAAAGGACACAAACTCTTTTTTTATGGCTGCATAGTATTCCATGGTGTATATGTGCCACATTTTCTTTATCCAGGAAGCAACCCCTATGCCCAACTTTTAACATTTTTATGTGAGGCTCCTGTCTTTAAAAAATGTGTCACTGATGAAGTTTTTGAATGGTGTGCCCCTAACCTCATTTCCCCATAAACTCCGTAGCTTTTATTGCATGGTTTTGTAGAGTGCAGTAATTTTTAGAAACATTTATGTTGCACTATAGCAGCAGAACTGACTATGTAATGAAGTAAATTGCCTTTGTACAGTGCCTGGTACAGAGTAAATGTTAGACTGCTCTCATCCACTTCTTTCTATTACACTTTCTATTATATCTTACGTAATAGAAAGCAGAAAGGTCCTGAATTATGACTCTTGATTGTTGTAAGAGAAGCTACTCAACCTCCATATTTGGAAGTCAATAGGGATCTCTCGCTGACAGGAGTGCAATTGAATTCAGGGAAGTCCTAGTTTTGACCTTTGTGAGAAACAGGAAACCCAGTTCATAATAGCTAAGACAAAAAGCTTGTAACTGCAAAGTTCCCTAGAGATACTGCTTCAGTCAGAGCTGGATCAAGGAACTCAAACCATGAGACGTTATCAGGACTTAGTTTCCTTTTCTCAGACCTGCCTTCTGCTGTGTTGGCCTCATTTTCAGGCAGGCTTTCTTCACATGGTGACCAGATGGTGGCCAGAAGCTCCTGGTTTGCAACCATACAGCTTCAAGTCTAGTAGAAAACATAGGGTGATTTTTTCTTCTAGTCACATCTGCCTAAATCCTGGGATTAGCTGACTCTAACTGGATAATGTTCTCATTTCTGAAATCATCATGCAGTGCCCATATTTGGCTAGGCTTAGGTGACATACCCTCCCCTACAATTAGGGTGAAACTGGACTGATGACCTGGACTGACGGGAGCGGGGAAGGTGGTTCTCCAAAGGAAGCTCAAAGTATTGATACCTGAACAGGGAAGAATGAGCACTGGACAGTCAAAACCAACACACTTCCACTGTAAGAACCCAAACCAGGAATTTGGAAGCCATTTAGATTCTATTTCCTACTCTGTGCTTCATGTCTTTCTTTTTCAGAAGCCTTTCTTTTTCCACTTCTCTAATCCACGTGATCTTCATAATCATAGTAGTAACTGCCAAGCCCAAACTTCCCAGAAAGATCCAATAATTACAATTTTACATTCAAAAGAAAGGGTTCTGACCCAGCTTGGATTAGGAGTCTACTTGCATTCAAATCAACAAACTCAGGCATGGGAGATGGTGGTGTCCTGTTGTATAAATAAACTGCCAGGAGCTCACTGTTATGTCCTTGGGTTGGGAGACCAATAGGAGTGGTTGTTGTGAGCTGACCACACTACCCAGTAGATGTCCATAATAAGGAAGTTCTTCCCAATTTGCTCCAATATACCTCCACTATTTTCAGGATCCAAGTCCAAGATGGTTCAGCCCATGATTGGAAAAGTGAAAGAAGCTTGCTAAGATAGCACCATCTGGCTGAGCGCGGTGCCTCACACCTGTAATTCTAGCACTTTGGGAGGCCGAAGTGGGTGGATCACCTGAGGCCAGGAGTTCGAGATCAGCCTGACCAATGTGGCAAAACCCCATCTCTACTAAAAATATGAAAATTATCCAGGTGTGGTGGTGCATGCCTGTCATCCAGCTACTTGGGAGGCTGAGGCAGGAGAATCGCTTGAACCTGGGAGGCAGAGGTTGCAGTGAGCTGAGATGATGCCATTGCACTCCAGCCTGGGTGACAAGGCAAGACTCCATCTCAAAAAAAAAAAAAAAAAAAAAAAAAACCTCCATCTGAGACCAGAGTCTTTATCTGTCCCAAGAAGAGAAGTAGTCTGCTTGGCTCCTTGGACTCCAGCTCATTTAGTAGGGTAGAGGGGAAGATTCAGGAATGGCATTGGTGGGGGTAGGGGTGATGAGCACCATTAGCATCTCCTTGGAAATGATCCAACTTCTCAGCTTCTGTTCCTCCTGGCCCAGCTAGACTTGCTAAGGAGCAGTGATGCCAACTCATGTCTTATGAAACTCAGGTCATTGGGATGTTCTTTCTTCTGGGATCAGGGAGAATTGGAACATAGATATTTGGCCTTAGTCCAGAATAAGCAAAATCTTACGGAGGGCAGGAAGAAAGTTAAGTTTATTTTTGGGGGCCACTTGAAGATTGCTTTGTATAGCACACTGTAATGATAGACCCAATTCTTCAGACCTCCCTCCATGCACACTCTTTTTCATGTGAATTTGCAGTTTCTATCACAAGAGATGTGGAGTCTCTTTCCCTACCTCTTGAATTTGGTGTGGGCTTGTGATTTGTTTTGGCCAATAGAATATGGTAGGAGTGACTATGTCCCAATTCTGAGCCTATAGCTGAAGAGCCCTTGTGTGTTTCTTCTTGCTCTTTTGTACCTCTGCCATTGCCAAGACTACTCTGATGAAGGAGGAGAGACGTGTGAAACAGACCCAGGTCATTCCCTTCTCCCATCCAAGATCATCCTACATTAGCCAACAGTCAGCCAGTACTAGACATGTGAATGAGCTGAGCTGAGACTGAAAGATCTACCTGGCAGATCCCAGACTAAATAACCAATTACAGATTTGGGAGCTAAATAAATCCTTTTTTTAAAAGAAAAAAAAGGTATGGTGTTTTGGAGGGTGGTTTTAATGTCAACATTATTTGGTGGATTGTCTGTTAAAATCTTTGCCCACTTAAATCTGATATTAATACTATCAACAAATCCAAGATATTTGTTATTATGGTAACAGATAACTGATATATTTGGAATAGAATAGAATTAATAGCTGTATATTTTGAGTATTCACTATGCAGCATACAACTATGTACATTGACTGTGGTCTTCCTGATAGCATATTTAGGTAGGTTGCACTAGCTCTATTTTTTGTAGGTAACTGTGAGAATGATGGAGATTAAATGACTCACAAGGGGTCAACCAGCCTAGGAAAGGGTTGGTTTGAGATAACATGACAGGTCTTTTTCACTCTATCAATCTTCCTACCTCTCTACAGTGTATCTGTACCCAGAATCCCATGTTGGTGATAGAGGTTTGTCTACAGAGTTCAATAATTCAGAGTAAAGGGGACTTTCTTGTGAATTGCATTATTCTGAGGTTGATTATGATTATGTCTTCCTGTAACTTTCAACTTTTTTTTATTTTTGAGATGGAGTCTTTCTCTGTCACCCTGGCTGGAGTGCAGTGGAGTGATCTTGGCTCACTGCAACTTCCACCTCCCAGGTTCAAGTGATTCTCCTGTCTCAGCCTCTCAAGTAGCTGGGACTACAGGTGCGCACCATCATGCCTGGCTAATTTTCATATTTTTAGTAGAGATGGGGTTTTACCATGTTGGCCAGGCTGGTCTCAAACTCCTGACCTCAGGTGATCTGCCTGCCAATAACTTCCATCATAAAGATCTGGGATTTCTTGATGGCATTAATATCAGATTTAAATGGGCAAAGATTTTAACAGACAATCCACTAAAGAAGATAAACATATGGTCAATAAGTACATGAAAAGATTCCAATGTCATTAGTCATCAGGGAAATGCAAATTAAAACCACAATAAGATACCACCCATTAGACTGGCTAAAATGAAAAAGACGATGATAACAAGTGATGTTGAAAATATGGAGTGACTGGAATTCTCATACACTGAAGGTGTAAAATAGTACAACAAAGAAGAGTTTGGTTGTTTTTAAATACAGTCTAACCTGCACTTACCATATGACACATCAGTTCTACTCCTAGATGTCTGCTCAAGGTAAATAAACACAAATGTCCACATAAAGTCTTGTACACTAATGTTCATAGTAGGTTTATTTGTAATAGCTCCAAGCTAAAAGTAACCCCCAGATCTATTCATAGGTGAGTGGATAAACTACTTGTGGGATATACTTTAACAACAATAATAAATAAGCTATTGATACATGTAGCAGTATAAATGAATTTTAAAAATTATGCAGAGAGAAAGAAGGCAGATATAAAATAGTACATACTATATAATTTCTTTTATTTGAAATCTAGAAATGACAAATGAAATCTAGTGTCAGAAGGCTAAATAGTGTTTGTCTGAGGCCAGAGGTTGGGAGTTTATTAAGGTGGGATCTAATGAGACTTTCTAGAGTAATGGAAATATTCTGTATCTTGATGGTGGGGCTAGTTACATTGGTGTATAAATTTGTAAAAAGTCATCAAAATGTACAATTAAAATGAATGCACTTGCATATAAGCCATAACTCCATAAAGCTGATTTTCAAAGAGACCTAAAATTATGTTTTCTGAAAATCACATGGTTATGAATTTCTGGGGAATGATGTATGGGTTGACAGAATCAGCTTCCTGGGGGAAAAAAGCTCCCACAGCAAAAGGCAATTCAGGACCACGGACAGCACCCCCAGTACTAAATGAGGTAAAGCAGTTAGCACAAATCTGGCAACAGTAAGCGCTCACTCAGATGCAGCTCACAAAACCCTTTAATAAATGCCTACTACGTGCCAAATATCACGTAAAGCCCTATTTATATGAATTATTTCATTTTAGTCTCACCAACCACTTGTAAATTAAGGACTATTATTATCCTTACTTTGCAGTTGAGAAATCAGGCATTGTTCTCAATGTAATTTTGTAAGTAGAAAGAAAGCAGGGAATGATCACACACACACACACACACACACACACACACACACACACACACACACACACACACACAGTGTTGGTCCCAGGTTCTGAAAGCGGAAAGGATATTCTTGCCTGTCTTTTGTAATCATGTTTTGCTCCCAGGGCGTTTGAAGGCAGAAGTAGTCGGCAGGCAAGCGGGTGTAAGTGCCAAAGTGTGGAAGAATTACAGGTACATTTCCCCAAGCCTTTGGCAGATTATTTTTACGTACAAAATTACTTGTCAGGCAGCCTTTTTTCCCCCCTCTTGGTTCTCATAGTATAGAAACAAGTGTTACATAACATGCATATCAGCAGCAACAGTTCTGCACAGCATCTAACCAAAGTTGGGCGGGAGGAGCAGCAGTGAGGGAGAGTGCAGGTTTTTTAGCCAAAGACCCTCAATGTCTGAGGTTATGGACAGGATGCTGGATGAGAGAATGGGGCAGAGATGAACTCTTCTTTGCAAGACTGGGCAAAATCCTAGCCTGGGAATCAAACCTGGGGCCCTTGCCCGTGAGTACCTCCTTCCACTCACACTGTTATCACCATGGTTTCAACCCTCCTTTCTTTCCTGCAATAAGCAGCCCCCTAACTGGTCCTCCCACTTCCAGCCTTTTGTTTTTCAGTATTTTGGCCTTAGAACGTTATAGACATGTATAATCTGATGCATTCCCTACCTTCTCTCAAATGTGCTAAACATTCCCCAAAACTGAACTTCCTGATGTAAAGTTCTTTATAAACATCAAGGGTCACTCAAAAATCAGAGCCCTGATGACTCTACCAGTTTCCTTGCTTTTGTCCAACCTTGATCCTAACCCTAATGCATTACTTGGGGATCCCTGAAAGCATCGTGCTATGCTGAACTTTGCCTATGTTCTGTTTAATTTTTTTCTTTGTTTGGAGACAGGGCCTTGCTCTGTTACCTAGGCTGGAGTACAGTGGCAAGATATCGGCCCACTGCAACCTCCGCCTCCCGAGTTCAAGCAATTCTTGTGCCCCAGCCACCCGAGTAGCTGGAATTACGGGCATGCACCACCGTGCCTGGCTAATTTTTATATTTTTAGTAGAGACAGGGTTTCACCATGTTGGCCAGGCTGGTCTCGATCTCCTGGCCTCATGTGATACACCTACCTTGGCCTCCCAAAGTGCTGGGATTACAGGCATGGGGCACCATGACCAATATCTGTTTAATTATTCTGCAGTTTGCCTTCTTTTCTCCATCTCTCTCCCTTTCCTCCTTTTCCTTCAGAGCAACTAGGATAACCTTACTGTGACCCACAAGGTCCTGTACAATCTAGTCCCTTCTCTGGCTCCTGCCTCATCTTGTGCTAGTCCTCGCACTCCATTCTCCTTTGCTCTGTTCCAACCTCGTGCTTTTTTGATGACCTCCAACGTGAGCCTTACTCCTTTCTGCCTCAGGACTTTTGCACATACTGCTCCTACTGACTAGAATGGTCGCATCCTTCTCCATAGTTGCTCATTTCACAGTTCATTCTTCTGTAGCCTCCAGACTTCAGCTCAGTCATTTCCCAGGGAAGCCTTCTCCGACGCTTAACATCACCCTGCATGTTTCTTTAAACACACATACCAACCATACAAAATTACATATCTACTGATGTGATCATTTATTAATTCGCTTCCTCTCTAGACTTTAAGCTCCACAGAGGCAAAGACTACGTATCATGTCAATTTTTACCGCTACTGAATTACTAGTGTCTGGCACATAGTAGAGGCTCTATAAATATTTGTTGAATGACTCAATGCCTCTCTCTATTTCTTTTTTTTAATACTAAAGAATTCCCAGTATTATTATTACTTTTTGAGACAGAGTCTCACTCTGTTGCCCAGGCTGGGGTGCAGTGGTGCAATCTCTGCTCATCGCAGCCTCTGCCTCCTGGATTCAAGCTATTCTCCTGCCTCAGCCTCCTGAGTAGCTGGAACTAGAGGGGTGCACCACCATGCCTGGCTGATGTTTGTATTTGTAGTAGAGACAGGGTTTCACCATGTTGGCCACGGTGGTCTCGAACTCCTGACCTCAGGTGATCCACCCGTCTCAGCCTCCCAAAGTGCTGGGATTACAGGCATGAGCCACTGTGCCCGGCCAAGAATTTCTAATGTTAATCATAATGTTAAATATTTCACTTCACAAATGACTTTCACATGCAATGTCTTACATGATTTGACTTGAACTCTCAAAATTCTCAGGATAGGGGTATTGCGCCAGTTTTCACACGAGGAATTTGAGGCTGAGAGAGGCTAAGTGACTTGTGCAAGGTCATACAGCTTCAAAAACCTCCACTTCCCAGCTTTATTATCTGCAAAAAGACATGCCTGCCCAATGTGTCAATGTCATGGGTTTGTTTTTTCTGAAACTTATAGAGAAGGTTGTGAGACTAAGGAGGATGACATATTGAGAGCCCAGAGAAACATAGAGTATAATGTGAGCCTTTATTACATTACCCTCTGGAAGATGAATTGGAGCTGCCAAGCATTTGCCTAAATCAAAAAACAGTGTGGCATTAACTAGTGCGAGGTTCATTTTTCCTCTCCGAATGAGGAGTAGTTGGTGTACAGGGAATGCCCAAACCCCACACACCTGTTCTTCGTCAATGACCACCAAGAGCAAAAGCTCCATCCAAAGAAAACAGAAAGGAAGGAACATGAGGGCTCTGAAGTCGCCTGGACCTGGCTTCGGACCCTGGCCCTGAAAGCTTTTCCTGCTGTGTGACCTGGACCTCAGTTTCCTAATCTGAAAAATGGGGATGATAAGCCATTCTTCATCATCCACAGTGGTAGCTGATATGCTTGATTCTTCTCTCGCCTGAGTCCTGCCAACTCCACCCACTTAATATATCCACGTTTCTTACACTTCCTGGCACCATCTTGGTCCAAGTCAAGGTCATTTCCTCTTGGTCCAAGTCAAGGCCTCCTCCCAGATTTCCCTGATTTCTCTCTTGCTCCTTTCTCCAGTCCATTCTCCGCACAAGAGCCAGAATTGTCCTTCAAAACCAAATCACGTCATGTTACCTCTCCACTCGAACCATCCACCTGCAAACTCCTCTCTGTGCCCTGAGAAGTGTGCTTGATCTGATCTCTGCTTCCTGCTCCTGCTCTTCCATCCCTCCCTCTGCCTTTATTACCTAGTTCTAGTCACACTGGTTGGCTTTCTATTCCTTAAACCCATGGTGCTTCTCTCTACCCCAGAGCCTTTGCACTGGCTGTTACCACTTGCTGGGTGTGCTATGCCCTCTGATGTTTGCATGATCCTCTTCTTGTAATTCAGATTTCAGCTCAAATGCCAGTTCTTCAAATGGCCTCCTTTTCTAAAAAGCTTCCTGCCCTGCCAGTCTCTTTCTTTTGCATATCCCTGTTTAATTTTTCTTCATAGCATTGATTACATTCCAAATGATCTCGCTCATTTACATGTTTTCATGTTTATGGCCTGACTTGCTTATTAGAATATAAACTTCAAGAGAACAGAGATCTCATCTACTTTTCCCCCTTGCTCTATCACCAGTGTTTTGTGCAGTGCTTAATGCATAGAATGCCCCAAAAGAATTTTGAAATTGAAAAATACTGAAGAGTCATTTGGTAAAGAAAAGCTTCTTTTCTTTCTTCCTATCCTATTAAGGTCTGAGGACCCTTAGGTGCAGATTTTTGGTGCAAGTGAATAATACACCTGGTTTGTAGAGAGTTCTAAGAAAACATTGTTTTAAGTTGCCCTGTTGAGCTTTGCAAGCCTTTTTCTAGGGCCAGCCTGACTTTCGTGGCACTCAGAATGGAGAGCAAGTGTGGGGTCCTGAGTCTCACCCAAGTGACCCCCAACTTGGAAACATGTGCTTTTGCTTCAGAGGGTTCCTGCAGTAGACACAAAGCCCTTCATCCATTCATTCATTTAACAAGTATTGTGTTGTTGGGGGCCGAGCCTTTGCAGATCCTGGGCTAGGTACCAGGGGTGCAGCACTGAACAAAATGCATGAACCTTCTCCCAACATCTCAGAGCTGGGTGTGTTGTGTTCAAGATGGTATTTTATCAGAGCAGCTTAATGGTCCACAGAAGGGGTGCAGGCCTCCACCAATAAATTTTGTTTCCTCACCATTTCTTCCCTGGCAAAATGAAGCCTGCTTACTTGACCAACCCAATCTCTCTTTGTGCCTTGGGCTCTAGTTTTTATTATGGCTGACTCAGGCTTAGGACTCCTGCTGTTGTCTCTACCCTGGGTTTGGCCTATCCCTGACTCTCTGCTCTGCCATTCGTCAGGGCTTTGTAACAGCCTGCTTCTTCCTCCAGCGTAAACCTTTGTCCTCTCTTTGGCTGTTCTATTCCCTGTTGGAGTCATGTAGCCCCAGATATGGCTTCTGTAGACTGCTCTCTACTCCTACCAGCCACTCAAGTTGGACTTGCAAACAAGGGGCTATATGTAGCTACCCTCTCACTTATTTTGTGTTTTGAAATCCTGAGAAAGAGTTGATTTTAAGAAAGCATTCTGATCAAGTTTCAAAACCACTAATCTGATGAGCTGCGTGCACAAATGACCTTGCCCTCCAATTACCAAAATGCCAGAGCCATGCCTGGGCCAGCAGTTCTCAGACTGTAGGGTACATGAGCCTCTTTGGGGAAGGTTGATAAAACACCAATTCCAGGACCTCACTGCCACGGATTCCAATTTAGTAGGTCTCTGGTGGGACTCAGGAATCCGCAATTCTAACAGACTCCTTGGGGATTCTGATGTAGCTCCAGGGGTAATAAGAAGATTATTTAGCACTTATTATGAGCACCATCGAATCATCAAGGTCTTGGGGCTCCCCCTCTCCCTGTTGCCAAATACCCGGCTTTGACTTTTTGGTTTCTGGATTGTGAGAGGCCTGGGGAATTTTGAGGAGGGATTGTAGCAGCTGGGTAATCAGGGGGATATTTAGTGTTCTCAGGGCAGTGGCCATTACCAACAAGTATGGAGGTAGTTTGGTATTGTAATAACTGGGATTATTGCCACGCTGTTCCCTGATCTGTTGGGTAGACAGTCTGCAAAACATAGTGGCCACAAGGATGCTGGGAATCTTGCACCAGCTGCCACCTTTACGTCAGCCTGGAACTGTGTGTTTATGTTGACCAGCTTCCAGAAGGCACTCCTTACCTGCCCCTCAGCAAAATGCTGAAACCATGCTTGTGGCTTCTTTCTGCTCATTGACAGAATTTGTACCTTCGGGAGCTGGTGTGTAGGATTATTGGCAAATTTGCTTGGCCGCAATGAATGGGAAATGCAGTAGCATTGGATGGGACAAAACATAGCTGACCCAGGCTTCCCAGACACAGACACTCGTTGTAAGTATTTTACCAGGCTCTTAACAAATGAATGCCTCAGTTGTTCTCATCAAAGTCTTCCCAAGCCAAGAACATTTGGTTTCCTCTGAGTTGAGTGTCTAACTCAACTCAGTGATCTCAAGAATGCCCCCTTTGTGATGATTTTCTGGTCCTTTGGTGTCTAGAATGTTTGTAGGTACTAAAATGAAGTTTTGTATTTCAGATAAGCATCTGAGGGAAATGATTGCCCTAATTAAGATATGTACCCTTCCCCCTATTCTCTAGTCACACTATCTTTTTAAGTTTCCTTTATAGCTCTATCACTGGCAAAAACGATCTTATTTGTTTACTCGTTTATAGTTGGTAAAAGTTACGTAAGAGCAGAAACCTTTTTCTTGGCTACCACTGTATCACTAATGCCTAGAAGCATCCCTGGCACATGGTAGAGGCTCAAATAATATTTATAGAATAAACTAATACAAGGGGTATATTAGTTAAGGTAATGCTGGCTTTTAGAACAGATAAATCCTGGAATTTCAGGGGTTTAATACTAAAGAAATGAATTTTGCATTCACATAAATTTCAATTCTGGGTTCCTGGACAGCAGTTGGAGGGTAGAGGTAGGCATGGGATGCTCTGCTCCATGTAGTCACTCAAGGACCCAGGATGACAGCGGAACTTCCAACTTTATCATGTGGCTTTCAACATTGACCTGAGTGTCAGTATCTAGCCAGTAAGTGATGGGGAGTGGTGAGGTCAGAGGAGTGGCATATCCCATGGGAGGTCTCAACAGGCCTGTCCCGGAAGTGGATACATCAGTTCCATCCATATTCTGCTGGACAGAACTCAGTCATATGGCCACACCTAACTGCAAGGGAGTCTGGGAAATATTGTCTAGCTGAACACCTGAGAGGAAAGAGAAATGGGCTTAGTAAATAGCTAACTAATTCCTGCCACAGAAGGGTATTTGTGGTTTCTCTACGACTCCTGTATTGGATTTTAAAATTCTCCTGTTTCTATCAGGTTGGTGCAAAAGTAATTGCAGTTTTTGCCATTACATTTAATGCAAAACACATTATATTAATTGCAAAAACCGCAATTATTTTTGCACCAACCTAATATGAAGACCCAAAGTTGTCATCTCTACTCCTGCAGTGGGAACTCCTTAACCTTTCACAGCTTGAGCTCACTGTCCTGATATCCTCAGAGCTGCATCCCTCCTTGATCTGATGCTCTGTAGTCCAGAGCCATGCACCTTACACTTCAGGGCTTTTGCTGTTCTCTTTGCCTAGAATGCCTTATTAGCTTAGATTTATTGAAATTTTACTGACTGATCCTTCAGAGCTCAGCCTGAAATTCCTCTCTCCTGGATGTCCCCTGCCATCTCTCCCAGTGGAACTAATCGTTGTCCCTCTGGGATCCTGTAACCATGGCTCACGTCTCTGCTTCACTTTATGATGCTTCTCCTTGTCCTTACTTAATTATCTATATTGCTTCATCCTAGGCTGGAATAATATTTTCTTTCTGTTTGTATCACTTTCCAGAACTTAGCCTGG
The DNA here is from genome assembly GCF_000951045.1 of Mandrillus leucophaeus. Taxonomy (NCBI): domain Eukaryota; kingdom Metazoa; phylum Chordata; class Mammalia; order Primates; family Cercopithecidae; genus Mandrillus; species Mandrillus leucophaeus. The sequence continues at coordinate 2,116,853 of NW_012102621.1, read as the reverse complement.
CCAAAGACACTTAGCCTGTTTGTGGTCTCCCAGTTAGAAAAGAGGACTCTGGCTAGAGTTTGAAACTGGCTTATGGGATTTTGAAGACTCAACCTGTGGTCTCTTTCATGAGGTCGAATCTGAAAATCCTCTAGGGAAGGGGTCCTAAAGGAGGCCTAATTGAGTTCCCCCATTTCAGACACGCAAATGTAGAATCCACGTGGCACTTACAGATATCAGGTTGGTGCAAAAATAATTTTGCCAATACATGAATGGCAAAAACTGCAATTACTTTTGCACAAATTCCTCTCTGGTAGGAAGGACTTGGATTTAGAAAGACATCAATTTGGGTTCCAGCCCTGCCACTTCCTGACTCTCTGACCTTGAGCAAGTTATTGAACCTTTCTGAACCTCGGTTTCTCATCCATAAAATGATTATTTTTACAAGACAAATGTTTTATTGAGTGCGTAATAAGTGTTGGCCATAGGGGAGTGAATGAAATGGACATAGATCTTATAGATTAGTGGGCACAGATCCAATGGCTTTATAAATTAGGTCTGTGGTTACCATGCAAAAAGAAACTTCAAGGGAAGGTTTGTCTGAGGAAGCACTGTGGGGCTCAGACCTGAAGGTTAGTAAGGGCAGATGAAGAGGTTGCAGAAGGATCCAGCGCAGAGGCTATCGAATGTGTGAAGGCTCAGAGGCGAGAGGGCATCTGGCTGCGTTGCTCAGGGGATTAAATGCACAGCTGCAGTTTTCCAGCATGTGACGAATGCCACACTGGTAGCTCTGAAGATGAATCTTGGATGGTAGCTAAGTGATCACTTAAAACCCTTTTATATAGTCTTCTCTCCACTGTTTTGCATGTTTAAAATCTTCCATCATAAAAAGTCAAATAAAAACTGCAATTTATGTGGATGCTTATATTCGCTGTTTGAAAAGTGATGTGCACATTCCAGGGTGCAGCCTGGTGCAGATGTTAACCACATAGATTCTGGAGCCTGTTGCTCTGCCAGTTCCCAACTCTGTGGCTTCATGCCCATGATGTGTGCCTCAGTTTCCTGATCTGTAAGATGGGGACAACAACAGTACTTACCTCGTAGGGTAGTTATAGAGATTCAGCATGTTTGTTATTATGGATGGGAATAATTTAAAGTTTTTAAAAATGTATTTAGGTTAAAAGTATGAGTCAATATAGAAATGTTAAGCTAACAATGGCCAAACTTGGTCTGGATACTTACTAAGTGCTGTTCTAAGTAGCTTACACATATTATTTCATTGAATGCCTACTGTGAGGTAGATGGTACTAACCCATTTTACAGGTACAGACAGATGACTAGTTTGATCAGGGTCACACAGTTTATGGCAGAGCAAGGATTCCAATGCAGGAATTCTGTCTCCAGAGCTCACACCCCTCTGATAAATATTCCACAAGATAGATATCTTACCATACTGTCTTGGCTAAGTACTACAGATAGGTTCATGAGTAATGCAAGATTATTCACTCAAGAAATATTTATTGAGCATCTACTATGTGCTTGGCTGTGTTGAAAATGCTGGAGTTACAATGGTACATGGTAAATCTCCCACAGAGCTTTGGCTTACAGATGATAAATCAGTAAACAAAGACATAAACCAGATAATTTCAGACCCAGATAAGTCCTGCAAAGAAAATAAAGCTGGATCATGGAAAAGAAATTGAATGGGGAGGTTTTGTGCTGTCCCCTGCCCCCCACCATGTCCTCCATGGGGAGTCTGCACCGTGCCTGGGAGGGAAGGCTTTTGTCCTTCCCCAAGCTGCAGCTTGGCTCTCCTGATAAGCCAGGCCATGCCACTGCTATGAATTCCATCCAGATTTCAAGATGGTCAGGCCTATTAAGTCAGACCTTTTGACGAGTGTGCAGAGCATGGATTTATTATATGTCAATGTTTGTTTAAATTTGTAACTCTCTCACAGTGGAATTGAGGAGGCAGGCTTCAAATAACCATCAAAGCCCATTAATTTTCTCCAAATGCAATCGCATATTAATCAGACATCACTGAGGGTCTGTGGTCCGGAGGTGATGCTGATGCAAGAAAGATATCTACCCCAGTCCCTGCCTCTCCTAGGGAGAAGCAGGTTTTCCCCTGTGACTGTGTATTTATTACACAGCCTTGTGGCCAAGATGAATAATGAATGTAGAATCATAGTTGTGTTTGAGCCAGAAGGGACCTTATTGAGGGAGGCTGTATTTTCTGAACCTAAATTTAGGTCCTATATGAGCTGACAAGGGATATTTAAGCTGCTTCTAAGTATGAGAGGCAGTCTGGATATGGGTTTCAGGCACTCGGAAAGCTGAATTTTTAGATGGTTTGCGGAGTGTGTAACACAAAGGCCTTCTTGGGCCTGCCCTGGGGAAAGCCAGGGAGGACTCTTACTATGACTTTGTAGCATTAGTCCTCTTTTCTCATCTTCCAGAAAATGGGGCTTCGAAAAGGTGTGAATTGCCCATAGCACACAGTAACTTACTGAGTGAACCAATATTCTATACAAAGCAGGCAGGGCAAGCTTCATAAAAGAGAATTTGATTGCATTGCACCTCCCTCTGCCTAAAACCATCCATGGCTCCCTATTGCTTTAACAAAGAAAGTTAAATTCCTAACCATAGTCCCCTGTATGATTGGGCCCTGGTCTGCTTTGCCTTCTCACTTCTCTCCTCTCCAATCCAGCCGTCATGAACATCTTTCAGTTCCTTAGACACTTTCATCTCATTCACCTCCAAGTCTTTGATAACGTTATTTCCTCTGCCTAAACCACTCTACCTCTGCATGGCCTGGTTGGTTTGTGCTCAACCTTATGCTTCAGTAGCAGCCCCATTCCCCCTGTTACGTCCTCCTGGAACCTGCGGATTAGATTTACCTCTCCTGCTCTCTGTGACTCTTACCCTCTGTGTACCTTGCATGCTGTTCCACTCAGTGCTGGACATAGAGAAGAAGCCTGACAAATCGTATTCATTTTGGAGATGATGCTTAGTATGTGGTTCTCTCTCCAGTGGCCCTGGTTTGCTGTTTTCGAGAATGATAAACCGAAGAAGGCTACAAGTTTATTCCTTGAGGATCTCCCCAATTCTCAACTCGTTTTACTTGCCTTGATTTAATGCCTCCAGGATCAGTGTTTTGAAAATTCCCACTCTGGCAGTTTTCTTGGAGCTTTAATAAATTCTTCTCTGCCCCTTCTGCCCATCATGGGAAGAAGGGAGCCAGCTTACTCCCTGCCACTGGCCAGCAGGCTGTCTGTTCCTCCATCAATCAGACCATTAAAAACAAAAAAAGATTAGGAAAATTCCTGGGAGCCTTTAGAGGCAGGGGCAGGGGCAGGGCCTTCAGCTGGACTTCTGCTAGAACATATCCAGCCCCAGATTGTGGCAGATTTGCAGTTTTTACTTTGAACAAAGTTTCTTAGGCAATGGAAAGAAGTTTGCAATCCGTCTGCTTGCCTGGTTTTGAGCCAAAGAGCTCTGGGAGGATCTAATCCAGCACCTGGGGATTAGCTTTTTGATGGTTGCTTTCGGGAGGGTGCCTGGATGTTTACTGCATAACAGCTCTGCCCTGCAGAGGAGCAATAAATACAGAAAATTCCCAAAAGGCCATCTGGAAAAAGTGACAGGAAATAAGCATCTATCAAGTACCTCCCATGTGCCAGGATCTGTGCAAGATTCTTTGCATCTTTTATCTCACACGAGGCTCACACAACCCTATGGGTTTATTGCTATGAATACTATTTAATAGTAAAATTGCTAAAGTTTACTGAGCACTTGCCATGCTTCAGACCTTATGTTGAGTGCTTACAATGCATTGTCTCATGGGATCATTAGCACTGCCCTCTAAGGTACAGGTTACAAATGTCCCTTGATGTAGAGGGACACTGAAACAAGCACAGGTTTATACCATGTGGAAGTAGGATTCAGGCCCTGTGCAGAAGACTACAAGACTCATTGTTAATTTCAGCATCCAGCATTCCTGCTTAGTGCCCACCATTGAGACTTTTGAGGCTTTCTGAAGGATATTATTCTGGGAGACTACCCTCCAAACCAGGATTTTCTTTGATGGATTTAGAGGACTCAGCTTTCAGGTAGCATGACTTCAACATTTGCACATAACTCATCTCTTATTTGTTTGATGAGCGTATAACTCATCTCTTATTTGTTTTCTCATATACTCCTGTTTTGATAAATGGCATAGCTCAAAGCATGATGATGAAGTAACAAATAATTTGTCTGATTTTTCCATGGTGGATGCGTAACTCAGAATCAGATGGGATCATCAGAACTTCTGATCAGTATGGTATGGAGCCAGGCATCTGTGAAACCTAAACCAAATCCAGGCATCTCTTGACTGTGCAATTTTTAGTAAGCCTTTTGAGACACCAAAAATGGTTTATGGACTTACAACTTTTTATTATTATTTTTTTTTTGAGATGGAGTCTAGCTTTGTCGCCCAGGCTAAGGCGCAATCTCTGTTCACTGCAACCTCCACCTCCCAGGTGCAAGTGATTCTCCTGCCTCAGGCTCCCAAGTAGCTGGGATTATAGATGTGTACTACCACACCTGGCTAATTTTTGTATTTTTAATAGAGAGCTTGGCCAGGCTGGTCTCAAACTCCTGACCTCAAGTGATCCACCTGCCTTTGCCTCCCAAAGTGTTGGGATTACAGGCATGAGCCACCGCACCTGGCTGATTTACAGCATTTTTTATAAAGGACTTTATGGGTCCAGGAATCTAGAAAACAAGCTCTGTTCTAAGACAAGCTTTGGACTTCAAGAGAACTCCATAATAGGTAGAGGTTATGAGATATAGCTGCTCGAATATGTGTGGATTTTATTGAGTAGATCACTCAGATATGAATTAATTGTTCAATTAAATGCATTCATATACCACACATTCATTTACTATTTTAATTCTTCTATTACTTATTGACTGTGTCTGCCATTCCACTCATCAAATCCTTTAGTCATTCAACAAACATTTTTGGTCCAGTGTGTGAGCTTCTGGACTCTACAGGGAAAAGTAACTTAAAAAAAATTTGCTTTGTGTTCTAGGTTCAACAGGCACTAGCCAGGAAATTACTGACAGATCCAAAGGCTTGAGCTGCCATTCTAAGCTTTGGTTAGGCATATGTGTGTGTGTACATGTATGTGTGTGTGTGTGCGTGTGTGTGTGTGTGTTGGATTTGCAGGCTTACTCCTGGTATTTTGCCACATAGATATCTAGGATTCATTTCTGGCAAGTTGAAGATCATCTCCAAGTCTCCCTTTCCCCATCTGTAAAATAATCGGGTTGACTAGATGACGTGGGATTCATTGTAAGATTGTCTATCAGGTGCCTAGCCCTATGTTCTTAGAGGCAATTGCTCTCTTGCAACTTTCAGTCCAGGTTTGAAATGAGGGTTCATCAGGAAATGACCTACCTTGACTTTGCTCTTTACACTCAAGGGAGGAAAATGTGTCCCTGTGGTTGTTTTCCCCACTGAACTGCTGATAGTGGTGAGGAAGTAGGGGATACTGGGCCTGGCTGCATGTGTTGTCACAAAAACAAGAACAGCTCTTGACAGCATGAATTTTTTTTTTCTCTATCCATAACTTAAATCTTCTCTGTCAAAAGGGGAAAATTATACAAAGGAAAAATTCCAAAAGGATAATGAGTCCTCATTTCCTCCTGCTGCTTCTCCTCCTTGGGCAGTGCTGTCAAAATGTCCTGACATCACCCTCCTGCCTCCACCTCAACTTATGCTTCCAGATGATTCTCACCCCCAGAAATGCTCAAATTGGGGAGGGGCGGACATGGGGGGTCTGATCCTGCCTCTTCGTGCATCGGTACAGCATCTGGAACCCCACTCCTGGTACTTTTCCTTTGGTTTTGTCATTTGCCCCATATTTGTCCTTGTAAGTCTTCAAGGATAGAGGATATATGTCTTCTCAAGAAGAGAAACAACTTCTAGCAATTTTCTAAAGAAATCATCTTGGAAGTGTCAAACTAAATGCTCCCAAAAGGGGATGCTACATAGAGGAAGTACTATGATGATAGAGAATAACTATTGACATGGAGAGATGTCTAGGATACATTGGTAAGTTTTTAAAATGCATGGTTACAAAATCATATCAATAATATGGTCTTACTTGTGATATTGATTGAGATATGGATGTAGATATACATCTATTGATGTAGAACAGAATATTATTAATAACTAATATAAATCTCTGGATGGAGATGCTATGGATAAATTTATTTTTTCCTTTTTTTACTTGTTCACAGTTTTTTATATATATATTTTAAATTTGAGATTAAATTAAGTGCGTCTGGCTCCATCACCCAGGCTGGAGTGCAGTGGCGTGATCTTGGCTCACTGCAACCTCTACCTCCCAGGCTTGAGCCATCCCCCTACCTCAGCCTGTCAAGTAACTGGGACTACAGGTGGACACCACCCTGTCTGGCTAATTTTTGTATTTTTAGTAGAGATGATTTCATCATGTTGCTCAGACCAATCTTGAACTCCTGAGCTCAAGCAGTCTATTCTCTTTAGCCTCCCAAAGTGCTGGCATTACAGGCATGAGCCACCACGCCCAGCCATTTTATAATGGTTTATAGTACACATGTATTACAACTGCAATTTAAAAAATGCAGTAACCATTAACTTAGAATCTAACTGGGGAAGCCAGGGCATGCAAGAGTTACCTGTCTCTCCTCATCCCCTCTATAAGCCAGTAACAGATTGGAACTCAGTCATTCTGCTTCCATGCTCAACCTGTTTTGATGGGATATCCTGATCTCATAAAGATTCATCGAGAATCTTTTAAAACCCTATTTAAATGAGTTCACCAGGAAAATCCCAATTTTAAATACTCTGCCATGTTGCTGTCATGGGTAAACCCCTATGCATAGAAGCAGTCTAACAGTGTGTTCTGGAGTTCTGTTTTTACCACTTCTTAGCTGTGTGACTTTGGGCTTCCATTGTCATCTGAACAGTGAGGTTAATAACAATCCCTATCTCAGAGGGCAGGGGTGAATATTCCTTTAGGTGATGCTTTTGCATAATGCATCCTACTGAGTACGTACTTGGATTAGTCTGTTCTCACACTGCTAATACAGACACACCCAAGACTAGGTAATTTATAAAGGAAAGAGGTTGAATGGACTCACAGTTCCACATGGCTGGGGAGGCCTCACAATCATAGTGGAAGGCAAAGGAGGAGTAAAGGCACGTCTAACATGGCAGTAGCCAAGAGACAGCATGTGCAGGGGAACTCCCATTAAAAGCATCAGATCTTGTGAGATTTATTCACTACCACAAGAACAATATGGGGGAAACTACCCTCATGATTCAATTATCTCCACCTGGCCCTGCCCTTGACACAGGATTATTAAAATTCAAGGTGAGATTTGGATGGGGACACAGCCAAACCATTTCAGTACTGAATGCATATCGAGTACTTCTGGGTGGCCGGCATGCTTCAATTTGGGGTACAGAAAATACGATCACTGTACACACCTTCTCATCCACCCATCTTCATTTTTTATTTTATTTTTTATTTCAAGGAAATTTAGTGGCATTGAACAACCATTGTGCTAGGTTGGGCAAGATAGCTTAAACAAACAAATGACCAAAACAAAAGTGAATGTTGAAAGCCGGCCCCCATTTCCAGAGCCCGATTTGCTTTCAATTACTCCCCTGTACAGTTCTTGAGTTTTTATAAGATTTACATTTTGTTTTTTTGAGATGGAGCATCGCTCTGTCACCAGGCTGGAGTGCAGAGGCACAATCTCAGCTCACTGCAACCTCTGCCTCCTGGGTTCAAGCAGTTCTCCTGCCTCAGTCTCCTAAGTACCTGGGACTACAGATGCCTGCCACCACGCCCAGCTAATTTTTGTATTTTTAGTAGAGATGGGGTTTCACCATATTGGCCAGGCTGGTCTCGAAATCCTGACCTCGTGATCCGCCCATCTCAGCCTCCCAAAGTACTGGGATTATAGGCGTGAGCCACTGCACCCGGCCTAGCATTTAAAAATTTTAATAATTTCTTATTGCAAGTCTTAAATCCCCAAAAGAGAACTGAGTAAATCTAGTTTACAGTAGAAACCCCCAGTCATTAAAAAGCAATAATAATCCAAGAAAAGAAAAAAAAAGAAGCAAGCAATGTGGTGTCAGACAGATTAGAATCCAGTCTCTGAAGGACTTTCTGCTTTCGCTAGTGATTTAGAGACATTTTCTCCCCCTCCTTTCTGAATATACTTCTGAGCAGTGGAAATAAAATAGTTTTCTGTAATAACTTGGTGAACAAGTCACCTGAACTATTTGGTTCTAAAGATGATTAAAGATTATGTATGAGGGAGCAAAGCAATGAGGCCAAGAAGCCCATTGTCTTGTAAGAGCTCTACCAACAGTCATTATCAGGAGAGATTCCTCCCTTGTGCCACTCCAACTGATGAGTCATGAATCAACCATGAATCTCAAATACTCAAGGCTGCCAATTACACTGAAATTATTTAGTCTTGAACCCAATCTATGGCAAAAATCCAACCGACGGACAGACACTTTGCAAAACCCTGTTTAAATGAGTTCACCCAACCAAGAAATCCATATGGCCCCAAGTTGCTGGGGAGTTGTTTCTGTTTTCCCGGATTAACTTAAATGTCTTTAACCATCTGTTGTTCTTTTCCAGTGGTAGCCAAACCTCAAACATACTAAGTGAAAAACAGATTAAAACAAATGCCACCTGGACTGAGCCCTGTGCTAGACAGGTATTTGGTTCTCCCAGAAACTTTCATTGTGGTTATGGTTATTCCCATTCTTGGTTGGGGAAACTGAGGCTCGGAGAATTTAAGTTAATTACTCAAGTTGGCACAACTATTAGAAACCAAGAAATCCTTTAGGATCCCCTTTCCTTTCTTTCTTTCCTTTTTTTTTTTTTTCCTTTTTCTCTTTTTTTGAGATGGAGTCTTGCTCTGTTGCTCAGGCTGGAGTGCAGTGGAATGCTCTTGGCTCACTGCAACCTCCGCCTCCCGGGTTCAAGCAATTCTCGTGCCTCAGTCTCCCGAGAACCTGGGATTACAGGTGTCTGCTACCACACTGGCTAATTTTGGTATTTTTACTAGAGATGGGGTTTCGCCTTGTTGGCCAGGCTGGTCTCGAACTTCTGACCTCAGGTGATCCGCCCACCTTGGCCTCCCAAAGTGCTGGGACTACAGGTGTGAGCCACCGTGCCTGGCCCCCTTTCCTTTCTACTGTCTGCGTTCAATCCTTCATCAAGTGTTGGCGTCTCACCTCTGCAATGTAGTTGACAATCTGATTACTTCCTTTAATTTCCATTATCTCCAACATGGTCCAAGGCTCCATCATTGTTCATCTGAGCTATAGCCAAAGCCTCTAACAGGTTTCCTTGCAACCATGTTAACCCCTGACAGTCTATTCTTTCTGCAGCAGTCCAACTGTTGACTTAAAAAATGCAAATCAGATTATATCATTCCATTGTAGTGCCCTTCCAGAGTTTTCCCATCCACGAGGATTAAAATCTGGACTCCACCCCATCACCTACCACCTCTCTCTGACTTCACCTTGCCTGATTCCCTGTCGCTTTCTTCAGTGTTCAGACCTCCCTGATCTTTCTTCGTGTATCTTAAGCCCCCCGAGCTCATTCCTGCCTCAGTGACTGTGTATTTTCACTTGCTCTTCATTCTGCCTGGAATGCTCCACCTCTCATGTGGGACTTGGGCTTCCTGGTCCAGGTCTCAGGTCCAGTGTCACCTCCCTAGAGAGGGTGTCCATGACGATTCCAGCTGGAGGAGTCTCGCCTCTTTTCTTCCAGCTGGAAGCTTCATCTCTTCTCTCTCTTTCATATAACCTGCTTTATTTTCTTTAAAGCCCACATCAATCCTGAAATCATTTTGTTTACATATGAATTTGCTTTTTTGGTATGTCTTCCCTGTTAGAATGTAACTTCTATGAGGACAGAAACCACAGCTGCGTGTTTCCTGCACCTAGAACCATGCCTGGCACTTGATTCAAACACTGGCCTTGAGCAAATCTCCACCTAAAGAGTCTCAGTTTTGTCATCTATAAAAATGGGGATAATGATGATCTTTACCTTACAGGGTGGATGCGAAGATGAACTAAGGAAAACCTGTGGCTCCCACAGTCTGCTTGGCGTCTGGTGCACTGTTGGGCCTCAATGACTGTTACCCTCCTCTTTTTCCGTCCATCTTTTGGTGTGGTATTGACATTTCCTAAGCAGCAAATGATGACTGTTCTATTTTGAACTCCCCGATATTTCTGGGAACCAAGAAATCCTGAAGTCATTTGACTACACACATGACCATGGAAATTCTTATTGGTGAATCAAAGAGAATGTCTTTAACTTTCTATTATAATCTTCTTTTCAAAGTAGGGACAAATTTGACTTATTTTCAGTGCAACAATGGGATTTTGCTAAGGAAGTTTGTTAAACTCCTCTTGAGATGGTTGATAAAAAGACAAATAATGAACACCTGGTATGCAGAGGGTTTAGACTTGCCTAGAGGCAGATGCTTAGAATAGAGAGAAATCTTTCATACAGGCTGCCTCTGGCGTCTCTGTGCACCTCCAGCCCCCTCATGAGTGATGTTCACCTTGCTCTCTGCCTTGCAGCCACACTGACTTTATTTCAGTGCATGGAAATTTCCATGCTGTCTCCTGCCACGGGGCCTTTGCACATGCTATCCCCACTGGTTCACTCTTCTTTCTAGTCTAACCCTAGTCTGCTTTTACTTGTCCTTCAAATTTCTACTTATATGGCTCTTTCTTAGGGAGACCTTCACTGATGTTTCCAAATCAAACCCTTTCATCCTACAATCTCAAGGTGCCCCAAGTTTATATGTATGCATATCATTATTAAATTAATAGGCCTTCTCCTAATTTGGCTATCATCATATAATAATAGCTCACACTCTTAGAATTTGTTCTGTTCTAAGCACTTCAGTTGTAATTTATCTAATCCACAGAAACCTCATAAGATAGGGTACTATGATTATGCCCGTTTTACAGGTGAGGAAACTGAGTCACAGAGAAAGTAAGTGATTTACCCAAGACCACGCTTCAGGTAAATAGAACGGGAATTAGAACTCAGGCATCTTTGCTTCAGAGTCTGTGCTCACAACCAGTGTGCTGTTTTGTGTCTCTTTTAGGCTCCTTGGGAGTAATGACTATGTTAATGTTTGCTTCTCACTGTCTCTGTGGTTCTGGTGCAGGAACTCATGCGTAGTAAACTCCACCTAAGTATTTGGGGATGAATGAATGGCTCCTTCTCTCTATTTCTGTACCCCAAAGACTCTGTTTCCTTACAGTCTTGGTGGTGATCATGAGAAAGTGTCTTGGCTCTCACAGTTTGAATTCCAATTCCAGGAGCACTGTAATGCAACTTTGTCAGACCCATTGAAGTACGAGCCAGCATCCCACTCTGAATTACAAGAGCTGAGCAGAATTCTAAATTCTCCCTCCATGCCCACTCACCCTCTTCCCTCATAGCACTCTGGAGGCTGAGTGCCACCCAGGGAAACACTAAAATGCATTCTAGGGCAACAGAGAAGTCACCAGAATTACTGAGGATGCAGCAAAGTTGATATTATCTTATGCATTACTCAACGGAGATGGATTGTTTTTTAAGAAATCTCTTGCTTAGGTGAGAGTGGCGGGACGAACTACCAACTTGCCTTGCTAAGAACCAGCAAGTCCGACAAGCCCTTGCTGAGCGATGCCCACAGGGACGTTGCCAGCCAGATGCACAGACTGTTGCTGATGCCACACATGTGGTTTTCATGAAGCTTGAGACACAAGTATGCATAGTGGGTGGTATATCCTCCTCTGTCATGCAGACTGTGAGCTCTAGGAGGGCAGAGGCCCAGCATGGACTTCTCAGGGCACAGTTCAGGGCCTCACACATAGCAGGTGCTTGGGAAATATTGGCTGAATTAATATATAGGATATAGGGCCCATGCACTTAAATGGGCTCAACTCCCAATGTTTTATCCCAGGGCGGCAGGAGAGCAGAGGAAGCATGTATGCATGACACAGCACTAAATGACAGAAGTGTGCTGGGGGTGTATACTTGGATCAAAGAGGCATTGGTAGAAGAAGAGCTGCATTTTACAGAGTGGAGGCAGACTATGCTTTGTCCAGGGAAAAGTCAAATTATGCAATAGAGGCCTGAAGGCAAGGAGATAAAGTCCTGCTCCTCAAATCCACTTCCCTGGGCCAATGAGATCTGTGTTGATCCATCTATCTATGTTGGACTCACCTTACAGACATCAGGTCAGACGTGTAGACCAGTGTTAGGTATGGGGAGGGACACATACAATGGATGAAGGGAAGACTAGAATAATATCAGTTATGGATTGGCAGGATTTATTGGGTAATAAGTAGCGTGGCTCTGGGCCATGGTGTGCCTGAGTTCAGATTCAGAGCCTGCTCCTTAGGAGCTGTGCAGTCTTAGCCAAGTCACCTCACGTGTCTGTACCTCAGTTTCCCTCACCATAAAACATGCCTTCTGCCTCACAGTGTTGTGGTCAGGGTTCAATGAGCCAACGTATGCAGAGTACTTAAAAGGACTGCCAGACACAGCAGTCAGTGAGTGCTACATAAGCATTAGCTTATTAGGGTGGGAAAGGGGTACTTGAATTCATGCCACGAAGCGTTCATTCTCAGGACTGGTTAACACCTCGGTGTTAGCAGGAGGAAGTGAGAGAAAGTAGACACAGCGGGGCTTAGGGAGATAGTGCATCTGGCAGGTTTGTAGGTTTGGATTGAACACAGGCTCTGTAGTATGTTAGCTGGGAGGCTAGCAAAGGGGAGTATGGGGTGCTCCCCATCCAGAAAGCGTATTGCAAAAGGAAAATACAAACTGAAAGCTCAAAGAATGGGCTTTGATGCTATAGCCCCGCCAGCAGAGGGGGCTGCTGAGCATGTAATGCCCTTCCCGCTTGGGGCTGGAGGGTTGTAGCCAGGTGAGGCTCAAAGGGCCAGTCCTCCAGCTGTGGCAGCCAATGGAACGTTCATGGACTTGAGCTAGGCTTGCCTTGCAGAAGACATCCCTGGATGGATGGGATGGGACTCTTATTTATGGAAGGCAGATGCTCTGTTCCTCCTTAGGATCCAACAAGCTTAGAAGGGAATGTTTTCAAGGTAGGGAGTCTCAGATTCACTGTATCCTAATTGCCTGGGGAGTTTATTTATTTATTTGTTGACAGAGTTTTGCTCTTGTAGCCCAAACTGGAGTGCAATGGGGCGATCTCGGCTCACTGCAACCTCCGGGGAGGTTTATTAAAATGTAGATTCTTGGGCTTCACCATAGGCCCATTGAATCAGATTCTGGGGAGTAAGAGCCCAGGACTCGGCATCTTAAATACACTCCCAAAGGGATCTGATGCAAACCATAGTTTGAGAGCTGCTTGCTCTAAATCAGTGATACTTTAAAAATTTTTAATTTATTTTAATTTAAGTTCTGGGATACATGTGCAGAATGTGCAGGTTTGTTATATAGGTAAATGTGTGCCATGGTGGTTTGCTGCACCTATCAACCCATTACTTAGGTATGAAGCCCCGCATGCCTTAACTATTTATCCTGATGCTCTCTGCTCCCCGCCACCACAGGCCCCAGTGTGTGATATTCCCCTCCCTGTGTCCATGTGTTCTCATTGTTCAGCTCCCACTTATGAATGAGAACATCCAGTGTTTAGTTGTCTGTTCCTGTGTTAGTTTGCCGAGGATAATGGCTTCAAGCCCCATCCATGCTCCTGCAAAGGACATGGTCTCGTTCCTTTTTATGACTGTATAATATTCCGTGGTGAATATGTTAAATCAGTGATTCTTAATCAACAGTGCACCTCAGAAATGGATGGAGAGCAGTTTCCACATACAAGCATGCCAATCTTGCCGCCTAGAGATTCTGATGCAATAGGGCTGGGGTGGGACAGGGCCCAGGCATATGAACTTTTTTTAAAAAGATGCTTTTCCAGTGATTGGATGAATAACAAATTGACTTGCTTATTGCCTGGTCATACAATACCTGAGAGCTTGTTAAAAATGCAGGTTCCCAGGCCTAGTTCTAGAGTTGCAGAATTTGCCTCTATGGAGAAGGGGTGATTCTTAGCATTGGCTAAAATTGGGACCCAGGGTACCTACTGCTCTGTGCCTCTTATTACTCAGGGCCTCCCTGGTGATTATAGCAAGGGGGACTCATGTTGACAAGTACCTGCTATGGCCATCCCTGAGCCATGAGGCACTTTACACTTCTTCCTTCATTTACTCCTACAACTACCATGACTTAACCATTGTTCCCATTTTTCAGATGAGCAAAGTGAGGCCTACGGAGGAAAGGAGGAAAGCTGTGATGCTGAGAAGGGGTGGAGCTCAGGATAAAACCTTAGAGCCACAAAAGTTCTCTTCTAGGCTTCCACTCCAAGCCCAATGTAGGGAAAAGTGTCATCTTTTGAGGAGAGGTAGTTGAAAGCTTTTGTACAGGGTCAGGGCTGCCATACCCCATGATGGCTCCATGTCATTGGCCAGTGGCGTTTGGTGTGTGTGTGTGTGTGTGTGCATGTGTGTGTATGGTGGGAGGTGTCTTCCACAACTAGGGATGCAGGCAGGACCAGTACACATAATACCATTGCTCACTAACTAGCCAACAGCTCAGCAAGGGGAAGTGTGTAATTCTAGACCATTTGGCCAAGACACGTGATGAGTGTGGGTTTGGGGGATGGACATTTGGGAAGGTGTTTCCATACACATTTTCTGTATTAATCAATAAGACATTCTTAGAATGATTATGAATTGAATGGAGTGTCCCCCCAACTCCTATGTTAAAACCTTGGACCCCAGTACCTCTGAATGTGATATTATTTGATATTATTCTTTTTTTTTTTTTTTTGATACGGAGTCTCGCGCTGTCGCCCAGGCTGGAGTGCAGTGGCACGATCTTGGCTCACTGCAAGCTCCGCCTCCCGGGTTCACACCATTCTCCTGCCTCAGCCTCCCAAATACCTGGGACTACAGGTGCCCGCCACCACGCCCGGCTAATTTTTTGTATTTTTAGTAGAGATGGAGTTTCACCCTGTTAGCCAGGATGGTCTCGATCTCCTGACCTCATGATCTGCCTGCCTCGACCTCCCAAAGTGCTGGGATTACAGGCATGAGCCACTGCGCCCGGCCTATCAGATAGACTGTTTACAGAGGTACAGAGTCTATCTGCAAACACATGGATGTGGGCGGGGGACAACACACACTGGGGCCTGTCGGAAGATTCAGGTGGGGGAGGCAGAGCATCAGGATAAATAGCTCATACATGCGGGGGAGTCTTCATACCTAGGTGATGGGTTGACAGGTGCAGCAAACCACCGTGGCGCACATTTACCTATGTAACAAACCTGCACATCCTGCACATGTAAACCTGAACTTAAAATAAAGAGTCTATCTGCAAATAATATCACATTCTGATATTATTATATAAGCACATTCTGACCTCAAGTTAGAATGAGGTCAAGACAGCGAGCCCCAATCCAGTACGACTGATGCTCTTACAAAAGGGGAGATTTCCACAAAGAAAAGGTGATGTGAAGAGACACAGGGAGAAGGCAGCCGTTGACAAGCCCAGGAGAGAGGCCTGCGAAGGAACCCTCCCTGCCCACACCTCGATCTTAGACTTCCTGACTCCAGAACTGTGAGACAATACATTTCTGTCATTTAAGCCACCTAGTCTGTGATTCTTTATCATAGCAGCCGTAGCAAGCAAATACAGGCAGTAATTCTGATTATTACCCCCATTTGACAGGTGAGGTAACCAGGACTCAGAGAGATCATGACATCCACCCGGAGTCACATGACAGTTAAGTGCAGGTGGCCCCACTAAATCCTAGATGGGACCTGGCTCCAAGATTCCAGTTTCCTCTACTCTCACTGGGCCTCGCTGTGCCACATTATTGCGGCTGGATGGACAGCATTCCTGGGAAAACCATTTAGATTTCATTCCCCTTCCTTTCTCTGACAGAAGCTGCTGGTGAGGAAGGTAATGATCTTGATCAAACTGTCCCCCGAACGCATGCCTGCCTTTGGAAGGAGCAGACTGGGATGAAATTCTCTACTCTGCATCTTATCAACCAGAGGACACGAGGCAGGTTTCTTAACCCCTCTCTACGATTCCGTTTCCTTCTCTGAGAAATGGGGAGATTGGAATAGATCGCAGAGGGTGATGGTGAAGACTGAAAACAGCCTAGCACAGTGCTTGGGTATAGCAAGCCTTGGGCGATGGTAGATGCTGCTGTTATTTCTTGAAATACACTCTGGAGGCTGAGGCAAGAGAATCACTTGAGCCCAGGAGTTCGAGTCCAGCCTGGGCAACACAGTGAGACTCCATCTCAAAAAAAAAAAAAAAAAAAACCTTCAAAATACAGGAAATTAAAGGTAGAAGCAATGATGTGGGTCCAAACACAGAGAGACAACAGAAGAGCCACGAGCCTCTGGTGCCAACACAAAGCCTGACTAGGCCAGGAAGCTTTAAAATGATCTCCTGGGTAGGGTAGAGCCAAGGGCTGGCGTGGGAGTCGGAAGTCAGAGACAAGAGCCCAGTCTGGCTGTCAGAATGGGTTAGGGCTACCCAAAGAGTGGGCTCTGGACAAACCCTTGTTTCTTCCTGGTGCAAAAAGGCTGACTCCCCATATCGTCTCCTGGTTGACATGTTTCCACGTCCCCTCCAAGGCATGGTGCATGGTACAGGGATCAGGGATCTTGTGGTCCCAATGCTCCTGTCTCCACTGGGACTGAAGGAACTGGTATATAGCAAAAGCAGGGCTTGCTTATCGCCCTGTCGCTTGGAAGCCAATCCTCCTTAAACATAGTAAACACAGGGATGCTTTTTCAGGCCCTCCACACAGGGCCTGATACGGCTACAAGCAAGACCTACTAGAATAGTCTTCTGAAGCCTTTGCATATGCTCTGTGCTACAGCCAGCGATATAAATACGCCTCACACACGGCGTTAAAAGAATCACTCCGCAGCCTACACAGATGTCAAAATAATAACAGGATGATGTTAGGCAAGGAAATAGTTTTGATGCCTATTCCCCCATTTAGAGTTATATAATCCTTTTTTTGGTTGTTATTGTTGTTTAGGAAAGCAGTCTGCAAGTTGCTTTGTCCGACAATCTAAGATTGTTACATACCAGCAAAACGTTTGAACTTGGCAGGTTTATGCACTGTCCGGATTAAAGGGAACTTGGGTACAAGGCCACTTTGGAGAATGCATTAGCTGGACTGGGAGTGCCCAATACTTACATTAACTCAACATATGTATTGAGGACCTAGTATATGCAGGGTACTGTGCTGGGTGCTGGAGATACAGATGGACCAAACAGGTATAGCTCCTACCCTCTGGAGCTTTGCAATTCATTACAGGGAAGCAACATAATAAACCAGCGACATATGAACCAGCGACATAATAAAGTCATTGCAAATTGTGATTTCTGCTGTAAAAGAAACAAACAAAAGGCTGACAGAATGAAAGAAAAGGGATACAAAATGATGGTTTGGGCCTCTCCGAGGAGGCAGCATATAAGCCAAGACTCAAAGGCTAAAAAAGATAGAGCCATTGAATGGTGTGGGGAGGAGCTTTCTAGGCAGACAGAAGAGCCTGCACAAGTCCCTTAAGTTGGATGGAGCTCAATGTGCCAGAGGAAAGGAGAGCAGGCCAGTGGGGCTGGACTTGAGTGAGGCAGGCAGCAAGTAAGGAAGGGGAAGTGCCCAGTCAAGTTCCAGCTCTGATTATTTTTATTAACCCAAGTCTGTTGCAGATTGGGCTGCCAAATAAAATACAGGACCCCCAGATAAATTTGAATCTCGGATAAACAACGGGTGGCATTTTAGTGGAGGTATGCCTCAAATCTTGCAGGGGATTTATGCTAAAAAAAAAAAAAAAAAAAAAAATCCATTGTTTATCTGAAATGCACATTTAACTGGGAGTCCTGTATCTCTCTTTGCCAAATCTGGTAACCCTGGTTATTGTGATCAGCTGAGTCTATGCACACTGGGAAGACAGCAGAGGTGTTCAGATAAATCCTATGGACAAAGATGATGGTTTGTTTTGTACCTGCATTTTCTGCAGAGTAGATCAAGGACTGCATCTAGGTAGAGCGGATGTTGCTGTGTGACCTGTAGCAGATTGCTTAACCTCTCTGTGTCTCTCTTGCCACAACTGAGAAACAGGGATCCTTCTGGGTCTTGAGTAGCTCAGTAGATTTTACTGAGGCTTCCACTGCAGAATGTTTCCTAACGTGCTGCACAGAGTAGTGGGGTTTTGATTATCTGAGGGCGTAAGTTATCACGGCCCTTTTGAGCCCCTGAGATTAGATTACTCAGAGGAATTTCCTGGAGTACAGTAAGGGGAGTATTCCTGATTTTTTCCTTTTGCCCCTGACTCTAATTTGGCATGACATAGTAGAGTTACTGATTTTCACTTTATTTAAAATTTTGATACCTTGTTCAACGTGGATTTTTAGAACTACTTTTGATTTTTAAGGCTATTGCATTTGAATACTGTTTATTCCAATGATGGAGTTTCTTGGTGCCCCTATAACTTGTGCATCCAAGGAAAGTGGCTCACCAGCCTCACCCTGGTACCCTGATCCTGGCTTCCAGTGGAGAGACCACAGTGTTGAGGCTAGATGCACTTGCCTGGGCGTGCTTTTGGACCCATCTCTCAATAGCTGAGTGACCCTATCTGAGTTTCTTTTTTTTTTTTGAGACGGAGTCTCACTCTGCCACCCAGGCTGGAGTGCAGTGATACGATCTTGGCTCACTGCAACCTCAGCCTCCCGGGATCAAGCGATTCTCCTGCCTCAGCCTCCCGAGTAGCTGGGACTACAGGATTGTGCCACCACGCCCTGCCAAATTTTTGTATTTTTAGTAGAGACGGAGTTTCACTGTGTTAGCCAGAATGGTCTTGATTTCCTGACCTCGTGATCTGCCCGCCTCGGCCTCCCAAAATGCTGGGATTACAGGCATGAGCCACTGCACCTGGCCCTCAGTTTCTTTATCTGTAAAGCAGGTTTAATGAAAGCACAATCTTAAAGTTGGTTGGGACCTTAAATGGAAAAAAAACAAAATCCATGTCCTATAGTTAGGCTAGTGTCTGGCATTCACAAAGTGCTCAAAGCATGTTCGCCATCCCATTATTATCTTTGAATCTCAGTTTCCTCATCTTGTAAAGTGGAAATGACACTAACTTCTACCTCCATGTGTTCTTGTGGGGCATCTATGAAATAATGATGCAGAATGTTCTTCTAAGTACTGGGTCCTTCAGCATCCTCTTCTTTCTTTACATCAGGAAAGCAGGATATTTTTATTTATTGCGCAATTGCATTGACAGCTCACCACTTTCCAGCAAGAGTCAGTGACGGTATCCAAGTAAGAGTGTGTATGCTGCGAACACTATAACAGAGACACAGATGTTGGTACCATGAAGCAGAACCAGGTGGAAAGGTGTCAACCAGGAGACGATATGGAGAGTATGACCCTATGTGGCCCTCAGCCTTTTTGGACCAGGAAAAAGCAAGGGTTTGTCCAGAGCCCACTCTTTGCATAGCCCTAACCCATTCTGACAGCCAGACTCGGCTCTTGTCTCTGACTTCCGACTCCCATGTCAGCCCTTGGCTCTGCCCTACCCAGGAGATCATTTTAAAGCTTCTTGGCCTAGTCAGGCTTTGTGTTGGCACCAGAGGCCCATGGCTCTTCTGTTGTCTCTCTGTGTTTGGACCCACATCATTGCTTCCATGTTTAATTCCCTGTATTTTGAGGTTTTTTTTTTGAGATGGGGTCTCACTATGTTGCCCAGGCTGGACTTGAACTCCTGGGCTCAAGTGATCCTCTTGTCTCAGCCTCCAGAGTATATTTTGATTCAACTTTTGCACTGAGAGCCAAGATTTGAACAGGTTTAATGCCAGGCCACAGTCATTCATTTATTCAGTCAACAAATACTTATTGAGTACCTACTATGTGCTAGGTACTTCTATAGATGCTGGAGATACCAGCAGCAAATTCACAGAGACAGGCGACCTTGCTTAGGGAGCTTATCTTCCTATCGTAGAGGTAAACAAGAAAGAATAGAACAAATGAGATCAGGCACGTTCAGGGTGGTATGCCGTTGACAAACCTGCACATGTTCTCCTTGAGCCTAAAATAAAAGATGAAAAGAAAAAAAAATAATAATACAAGAATTTTAAACACACCATTCCTTGAGCATATCAAAATCAAGCAAAATGTGCATAAGAATTTTGAATGACATAAGTATCATTATATGTGTATGCACAAATGTGCACACACATTCCAGTTCAATACCACTAGTAGCCAATAACAGAAGTTTGCATTACAAATCTACCCAGAAAACAAAAGAGACACTCCTAAAAATATTAAAAGAAAACTTTTTCTGTTTTCAGATTTTTTTCTACAATGAACATGTATTACCTTTATCATTTTTTAAACAATGAAATAAAAGGTTGAAAGGCAAAAAAAAAAAAAAAGAAAAGAAAGAAGAGAACAAATAGATGAGAAAGATAACTCTCACTAGAGTGGAATGCAAACCAAACAGAACCAACGGAGAGGGTGAGACACTGGAAGAGGGTGCTTTGGGGAGGGGCACCCTCACTGAGGTGTGACATTCAAGCTGAGACCTGATGGACCACAAACTACATTCCTCCTTCAAGCTTTGTGTCTTTATCTGTGACATGAGATCAGAGACCCCACCTCTTGGGAGGATGGTGGGAAGTAACCGTTTGACAATGTGGTCAGTCTGGCCTTAGCTTAAGGTAACTTGCCTTTATCTCCCGTAGGTCTCCCAGACCATGGTCCTCACCTAACAAGGGTATCGGTTGTCTGCCTTGTATGTCACTCCTTCACGTTCACCTTCTTCTCCCCTTGTTTTGCATCCTTGGCAATAATCTCACGTTATTGCCACTGACCTTCTTCCTTATCACTGACTCTTTCTCTCTCCCCCGCTCTCTCTCATTTCTGTCTCTTTCTCTTTTTCTTTCAAACCCATCTCCTCACCCCTCTGTGAGGTGCATCCCAGCCTGGATACCACCTTAAAGTTGGGTTTGGGATTAGGTGTATTTATAAACCATGAACCAGTGAAAGTTTTAGAGACAAGAAAACAGAATTCAAGGTCAAAGCCATGTTCAGGGCACGACAAACTGAAACTACCTCTGTTCACATGAAAAGAACACACTTATATTTAGCACTTGATATGAAAAATGATAACTTCAGGCACCATCAGGTGGGCTTTTGCCCGTGTTTCTAGCTCTTGGGTGAGATTTCTTTTCTGCTTTTAATGTTCTTTTCATAATTAAAAAAATTCTGTTGCTAAGGAAGGGTTCGAAGGCTTGCCACGTTTCCCACACGGCAGCTCTTCTGTAGAAAAGAACAGAGAAAGGAAAATAAAAGTTTCCAAACCAAGGCGTAAGTCCTTTGAATTTTCTAAGAAAGGCAGAAGCAAAGACTGTTGTCTGGTGATCCTAGAATCTCCGCTTGTCAGGATGACTCTGCAGGTCTTTCATCACTCTGAGCTAGACCTTGACAAAGGGCTGACTTCCACAGCTCAATTTGCAAGTCTTAGTCTTGTGTACGCATGGTGTATGAACTGTCTTTTGTGCCAGGGTCATTAATAATTTATCCTAGTCACCTGGCCCGGTAGAAAGTGCGAGCGTGTGAAAGACTAGGGTTCAAACCCAAGACCTTCAATTTACGCCCCAAAGGGTCTTTCCAGACCGCTGTACTCAGAGAAGCCCCCTACATTTTTTCTCCATCCCTCACTGAGGGAGATACAAACTTTCAGAGCCAGTGTCTGATTCTTCACATCCTTTTCCTCTTGCTATGGTGATAACGCTGAGATGGAAGGTGCGTGGAGATGGCACCTCTCTCAGCCTGGGTCCCTGGGTGACTACAGTGGAAATATCTCTTTCCTTATCTGCACTTGACATGTAGTGTGAATCAGAAATGGACCAGCTCTAGGGACTTAGGAGCTATTTGTTACTGCAGCATAACCTAATGGATTCTGACTGATACAATAGCATCTTTTATTTTTTCTTTTACCTCTGTGGCACTTATCACCATTACCATGTTTATTTATATTTGATATGTTTATTCATTTTCTGTCTCTTCTCTATAGAATATAAATTTCATAAAACCCATCTTTTTGTTTTTGTTGTTGCTGATGTTCAAAGGAGTAACTCCGGTATCTGGAGTGCCCAGTACGTGATAGGCATTCAATGAATATATGTATTGAATGAATCGATTAATAATGGGGTTAATGTGGGAAGGTCACCTAACTTCTATAAACCTCACATTCTTTATCTTGGGAATATTAAATGGGAATGGGAATATTAATCATGGGAATGGTTAACCATGCCTGCCTCATAGGGATGTTTTGAAAATTAAATATGTAATGATTGTAAAGTACCTGGTACCATGCCTGGCACACAGTAGGCATGTAGTAAATATGTGTTATAACAATTGTCAGTCCTGTGAACCAAGAACAGGGCCCTCTATATGTAATGTCAGTTACATTTTGCAGATATATTTTATATTCCCCAGTCTTGTCAAAGGTCCCTGAGCAAATAGATGGCATGGTTGCACTGGAATCCAGGATCCTCCCGCACTGTGACTCTAGAAGGTTTGTTCTAAATGTCTGCTTTTAGGTCTGAACACTGGTTTTGGGGAAAGTATTTCTACTGTATTGGACTGGAGTATCATCAGGATCCCCCAGAGCTTTAAATGCTTTAGGTCTTAGGGCGGATGTTCAAATAGGAAGGAACTGTGGGAGCTAGTGTCTGGGGAAGCTTTCAGGGACACAGGTAGAAACACTATATGGATAATTAAACTTTGAAGTAGATAACACCTTAAAGAGACAGAGTGCATGCCTGACTTAGCTTACACTTATTTTCTTTGCTCAGTACTGGGTGTGGGATCTGGTCCTGATGCAGGAGAAATTGACACAGTGGAATCTCTTACAGATCCTTGTTGGCCAAGAGATTGATGAGCCTAGAAGGAACCTAGATGGGAAGGGGCTTATGTAGGTGCCCAGGAGCTGGGCTCTGGCATTGGATGAACTCAAGTTCACGTGTGACTCCTTCACTTTCTAGATGAGTGATGTTGGGCAAACTGTCTCTCCTCTCTGTGCCATGGTTTCCTCATCTGCCATTTTGGTTAGAATCAGGTAGGATTCTGTGTCTCCCCTGCTGGACTTGCTTCCTTCTATCTGTTCTCTTGGCCAAGGGCAATGTGTTCTATGTGGCAAATCTGATCATGTAATTTCTCTCCTAGAAATTCCACCCAAGCCCAGCAGGTCGAGGCTGCAGTGAGCCGTGATTGCACTACTGCAAACCAGCCTGGGTGACAGCATGAGACCCTTTTTCAAAAAAGGAAAATTTCAGTGCCTTGGCATTGACTTCAGGGGAGAGCGTAACTCAGTGTTCCAGCTCAGGCCCTGTCTTAGCTGGCCTTTGCTCACATCCCCAGTCCACCTGCACCTGCTGCGCCTGCCGCAGCCTCACTCCAGCCTGGCTTTGCAGTAGGCCTTCGTACCGTTTAGATTCTGCTTGGCAGCCCCCACGCTGTTGCCTTCACCCCTATCCTGTCCTCCCACTGATTCTTCCTCAACCTTCAGATCTCACTTGAGATGTCACTTCCTCAAACCCTCTGACACCAGCATTAATGCTCACCGTGCTACACTGATGTCACCTTTTTAATTGTCTGCCTTCTCCAACGCACAGTTTCAGGCTGGCTGGGATGGGGCCATAATTGTGGGAGGGCCAAATAGCTGAGTGGTTGACCACATATGCTCTGAGATCAGGTTCCCTGGGCTGGAATTGTGGGTTCATAAATGAGAGTTCTGGGCCCTAAGACAACCTTCCTGTGCCTTGGTTTCCCCATCCATGTTGTGGGTGTCCTTAGACTACACCCTTACCTTCCCGTGCCTCAGTTTCTCCATTGTGATGTGGGCCATTGAACAGGACTCTTTACCTGCCCAGGCCTCAGTTTCTCCACCCATAAAATGAGACAACAGCAGTCATTGTTGTGTGGCTGCAATCAGACAATGCAAACAGTTTTTTTTAACTACTTTTCTATGGATTTGTGGACCTGAAAATAAAAGGGTTCATAAAGCGGTGTGTGAACACCCACACAGACACCTGTTGTACACTTATTCTCACTGTCCTTTCACTAGGGGACATTGGGAATACTCCTCTTACATCACTGAACTCTGCACAGCAGTTAGTCTAGGTTAGGAGTGGCCTGGAGTTTAGATGGAGATAGGATGCATTGTCGGTCTAGACTTTTCTTGTATTCCATCCTAGCAGCTCCATAAACAAATGTGATTCTGAGCCATGGCTTTCACAGGCTTTCTGAATCTCAACAAGTACTGTGGCTGGGCCATTAAGAAGCCTAGCTTTGCCTGCAACCTGCGATGTTTTACCATCGCGGTCTGAGATGTGTGTGTGTATAAATGTGAGTTGCAGGTGTGTGCATTCATGTATGTATGTGTGCACACCTGCAATATGTGTGGGCATATGTGTACATGCAATGTGTGTATGTGTACATATGCATGTATGTGTATATATGTGCGTACATGCAATGTGTGTGTATGTGCATTCATGTGTGTACATGCAACGTGTATGTGTGTATGTGTATACATGTGTGTACATGCAATGTGTATGTGTGTATGTGTACACATGTCTGTACGTGCAACATACCTGTGTATATGTATATATGTGTATGTGTGTACATGCAATGTGTATATGTGCGTGTGTGTACATGCAATGTGTGTATGTGCATGTGTATACATGCAATATGTGTGTGTATGTATGCATATTCATGTGTGTATAGATGTGTGTACATGCAATGTGTGTGTATGTGTACATATGAATGTATGTTTATTCCTGTGTGTACATACAATGTGTATATGTATGTGTATACATGTGTGTACATGCAATGTGTGTGTATGTGTGTATGTATATATGTGTATGTATGTACATGCAATATGTGCACGTGTGTGTATATGTGTGTACCTGCAATGTATGCATGTGTATGTGTGTATGTATATAGGTGTGCATACACACAATGTATGCATGTGTATGTGTATACATGTACACGCAATGTGTGTATGTGTATATGTGTGTGCATGTGTATGTGTGTATGTATATATGTGTGCAAGTGTACATGTGTGTACATGTGATGTGTGTATGTGTGTGTGTACATGCAATGTGTGTCTGTGTACATAAATGTAAATGTGTGTGGTGTATGTGTGTGTGTGTGTATACCCATACCAGTGAGGGTGCTATGGTCTATTTGTGTCCCCTCACATTTATATCTTGAAACCTAATCCTCAGTGTGTACAGATGAGGATGTGGAGCCTTTGGGAAGTGATTAGGTTATGAGGGCTCTGCTCTCATGGATGGGATCTGTGCCCTTATGAAAGAGGCCCCAGAGAGATCCCTCAGCCCTTCTGCCCTGTGAGAACACAGTGAGAAGAGAGCTGTCTATGAGGAATGAGTCTTCATCAGACACCTAATCTGCCAGCACCTTAATCTTGGTCTTCCCAGCCTGCAGAACAGTGGGAAATCAATTTCTGTTATAAGCCACCCAGTCTCTGGTGTTTTGTCATAGCAGCTCACGTGGACTAAGAGAAAGGGTGTCACTCGGAAATTCGGGGGCTTCCATTTTATGTATTGTGGTTTTAGCTGTTTTTCCTTTAAAAACATCAACCCTTTAAAGTACGTGTGTGTGCATGCATGTGTCTGTGGAAACTGCCAAAGAAGACGTGGAATTCCGCCTCTTCTCCCTCCTCCCATCCTTCTCCGTTTTTTCTCCCCGTGCCCCTCGTGTTGCTCTGTCCCCTGGACTCTGCCTCCATCTCTGTCTCTCTCTCCCTCTCTCTCTCTCTCCTCCTTCTGTATGCCCAGCACCCAGTCTCTGTGTTGGCACAGGAGTACTGGTTGCCTAGGAAACTACCGCAGGGCGAGCTCATGCGATTGGCCAGGCTGGGACCTGACTCTGGGTTGGCGGGCAGATTTTTTGGGTGATTCTTGTCCTCATTCCCCTTTGGGGGAGGGATATTCTCCGGGATACAAAGAAACCTGGCTGTGCCGTGGCTGCTAGGGCTTCTCAGCCTGGAGAGGAATTCCTATCCTAATGAGGATTCAGAGTTGCAGAACTAGGCCACCCCGGAACAAATTTCCAAAAAGGCAGAGGCTGGGAAGTGGGGGCGGGGCACCAGGGCAATCATAGCTAACACCTATATGTCAGTCACTGTTTGCTAAGCTCTTTATATGCATTCACTCATTAGCAAACCTATGCAGTTGGTGTTATTTTTCTCCCGATTTTACAGATTAGGAGAGGGAGACTGAGAGATAATAAATAGCATGGCTGAGGTCACACAGTGGCTAAGTGCAGAGTTGGGATTCGAACCCAGGTGTGTTGTATCATTAAGAAGTCCTCACAGCCGCCTTCCCTGAGGAGCCCGGTGGAGAGAGGGAAGATGTGGGACCACGAGGATAGATTAGATAGCTCCTTAATGTTCTCTTGCTTGCCTCCACGCTTATCCTTGACCTGCCTGCTTCTTCTCTCTCTTGAGTAACCTTTCAGTTCATGGAGCTCTGAAGTCCTCAGGAACTAACACGTTCCACCTGCTTACTCATCTTTCAAGAACGACAAGGTGTTCTAGAGATGGATGGTGTGATGGTTGCACAACAATGTGAATGTATTTAATGACACAGAACCGTACCCTTAAAAATAGTCAAGATGGCAAATTTTATGTTATGTTTATTTTACAATTTTTTAAAAAGGAGTGGCAGGGTCATATGTATAACCAGCCTGGTCTTACGAACCTGTGATTTTATCCCTCTGGTTTTCCCATACTAGGGATAAGAATCAGCTAGCAGGGTGGTTTTGAGCACTTTCTGTATGGTTGGCAGGCTCTCTGATGAGGCTTAAACATGGATGATTTGATGGAATCCTTCCAACAATTCCTCCTACTATTTCCATTTTACAGATGAAGTAGCTGAGGCTCAGAACATTGAGAAATTTCTAGAGGTTATACAGTGAGCTAGTGTTCCAGCCTCAATTTTAACCCTGGCCTTTCCATTCCTTTCCTTTTCCTTCCTTTCCCCTCCCTCCCCTCCTTTGTTCCTTCCTTCCTTCTCTCCTTCCTTCCTTCCTTCCTTCCTTCCTTCCTTCCTCCCTCCCTCCCTCCCTCCCTTCCTTCTTTTCTTCCTTCCTTCCCTCCCTCCCCATCCTTCCTTCCCTCCCTCCTTCCCGTCTTTTTGACGGAGTCTCTCTCTGTCACCTGGGCTGGAGTGCAGTGGCACGATCTCAGCTCACTGCAACCTCCACCTCCCAGACTTAAGCCATCCTTCCACTTCGGCCTCCCTAGTAGCTGGGACTACAGGCATGCACCACCATGCCCTTTTTTTTTTTTTTTTTTTTTGTATTTTTATGGAGAGAAAGGGTTTCACCATGTTGCCCAGGCCTGTCCCCAACTCCTGAGCTTAAGTAACCTGCCTGCTTCAGACTCCCAAAGTGCTGGAATTACAGGAGTGACCCACCACGGCTGGCCTAACCTCAGGCTTTCTGACACCCGCTCTTCCCAAATTGCCTAGGGCCTGCTCACTGTTGCTCACTGTTGACGTTGCAGGGATGTGAATGAGAGAATTCTGCTTCTCTGCAGTGGCCGGGGATTAAATGATTCCCTGCCCCTGGTTCCAGCTGAGTTACTTTGGAAGGCTCCAGTGCCCGTCAGTCTCCTAGTGGGCCGTTGGCTGGCCCAGGCCATCTCACCAGTGTCCTCAAAGTGTCAAAGCCACTTCAGTGAGGTTGAGAAGGGGTGGCTGGAAATAAAGCCAGTACCCAATGCAGGTAAACCTGCCAGATCAAAGCTAATGAAGCCTGTCCTCAGGAACGACAGTGAAGTTTGGAAACATCTGGTGTGATTACTACTATCATGGGTTCTGGAGACGTGGCCGGTGGGGCAGTAGCTTGGTGGTGGAGGAGTGGGGAGGAATTCAGGGCTTTGCAGGGCCAGGGGAGGACATGATGGGGCAGGACATGCTACCTTTCAGTTATCTCATGGCGAAATTCCAGCTAGAGCCCTTCCTGCTGTCATGTGCCCATCACACATCCCATCTGGGTCACTTAGCAGAATTGCTGGGTTGCTGTGATTTTTAGTTCTAGCAGCTGCTACTCTTGCATGTATCATCTCATTCAATGCTTTCAAGACCTATGATCAAGTCAGCCAAAAGTCTTATTTCCATTTTATTTTATTTTACTTCTTTTTTTTTTTTTTTAGATGGAGTCTCGCTCTGTCACCCAGGCTGGAGTGCTGTGGTGCGATCTCAGCTCACTGCAACCTCCACCTCCTGGGTTCAAGGGATTCTCCTGCCCCAGCCTCCCAAATAGCTGGGATTACAGGTGTTTGCCACCACACCCAGCTAATTTTTGTATCTGTAGTAGAGATGGGGTTTTGCCATGTTGGCCAGGCTGATCTCGAATTCCTGGCCTCAAGTGATCCACCTGCCTCAGCCTGCCAAAGTGCTGGGATTACAGACGTGAGCCGCCATCCCTGGCCTTATTTTATTTTTTGAGGCAGGGTCTTGCTATGTTGCCCAGGCTGGTCTTGAACTCCTGAGCTTGAGTGATCCTCCTGTCTTGGCCTTTCAGAGTGCTGGGATTACAGGCGTGAGCTACAATGCTCGTCCCTTATTCCCATTTTATAGAGAAAGAAACTGAGGCTCTGAGGGACGAAATGGTTCTTCCAAGCTCACACAGGTAGCAAAATGCACAGCCAGGTCTGGCTAAGCCCAACTCACTCCTCTCTCTCTCTTCCTT
>NW_012102621.1:2074471-2087616 GCF_000951045.1 Mandrillus leucophaeus | reverse complement strand
CTCCCTTCCCTTCCCTTTCACAGGACTTATCACTTCTTGAGGATTAATTGAGGTCCCTGGGGAGTCACGGTAGGAAACTTATCAGGTGGTCAAGGATGAAAAGTGGGAGCAAAGAGTCTTTGCCATCTTTCACAGTTCTGTTCAATGTAGACATCTGACACTCGCTAAATACCAGAACACAAAGTCACTTGGATGTGGAATATTTGCAAAGGGCATCGATCCATGTGGGGTCCCTGGGCTAGCATCATCAGCAGCAGCAGCATCACCTGGGAATTTGTTAGAAATGCAAATTCTCAGACCCCAGCTCAGACCTAGTGAGTCAGAAATGCTGGATGCGGGGCCCAGCAATCTGCAGTGCGAAGTCGAATGGTGATAAAAAGACATGTCCATCTGGAACCTGTGGCCGTGACCTTATTTGGATAAAGAGGTCTCTGAAGATGTTATTAAGGTAAAGATTATGAGAGGAAGTTATCCTGGATGAGGGTGAGTCCTCAAACCAAAGACAAGTGTCCTCCTAAGAGAAGCAAAGGGGAGAGGATTTACAGAGAAGGCCGTGTGAATGGGAACAAGGCGGCTATAAGCAAAGGAACACCAAAGATAGCTGGTAACGTTTAGAAAGCAGGAACAAGGCGTGGGACAGGTTCTCCTGCAGCACCTCCAGAAGCCACCAAGTCTGTGGACTCCTTGGTTTCAGACTTCTGGCCTCCAGAACCGTGAGAATAAATTTCTACTGTTTTTTGTTGTTGTTGAGGCAGAGTCTTGTTCTGTTGCCCATGCTGGAGTACAGTGGCGCAATCTTGGCTCACTGCAACCTCTACCTCCCTGGTTCAAGCGATTCTCCTGCCTCAGCCTCCCGAGTAGCTGGGATTACAGGCGCCTGCCACCATGCCCGGCTAATTTTTGTACTTTTGGTAGAGATGGGGTTTTGCCATGTTGGCCAGGATGGCCTCGAACTCCTGACCTCAGGTGATCCACCCCCTCCTCCGCCTCCCAAGGTGCTGAGATTACAGGCGTGAGACACCACGCCCAGCCATTTCTGCCATTTTAAACCACACAGTTTGTAGAGATTTGTTACGGTAGCCACAGAAAACCAATACAAAGCCCTCCAGGTGGTTCTGATTCACAATAAAGTTTGAGAACCAAAGGCTCAGAGCAGCGCCTCTCCAAGAGTGCAGATTTAAATATACATATAGGCCCCATTTCTTGCCCACCTAATCAGAATCAGCCCAAGGATGAACATTTTTTAATAACCTTTTAATGGTGGTTTCTACGCATACTAAAAATTGAGAGCATTTAGCCGTGAGGAGTATTATATGGTGAGTAAATAAATACCCTTTGTTTCTCTGTCAGACTGGCTATACGAAGCCAAATGAGATATATTTTTTAGCCAGTTTCCTGCACCTGTGGGAGTACTGCTCTTTTTATTGTTATCATCATTACTATTATTTTTTTCTTTTCTTTCTTTTTTTTTTTGAGATGGAGTTTAGCTCTTGTCACCCAGGCTGGAGTACAATGGCAGGATCTTGGCTCACTACAACCTCTACCTGCCAGGTTCGATAGATTCTCCTGCCTCAGCCTCCCAAGCAGCTGGGGTTACAGGCACATGCCACCATGCCTGGCTAATTTTTGTAATTTTAGTAGAGACGGGGTTTTGCAAAGTTGGCCAGGCTGGTCTCAAACTCCTGACCTCAGGTGAGCCACCCATCTGGGCCTCCCAAAGTTCTGGGATTACAGGCATAAGCTACCATGCCTGGCCATTACTATTATTTTTATTGCTCATTTTCTCTGCTTCTTTGCAGTTGGCAGGAGAACAAAGTGAACCAGTTTATGGTAGAGATGATTGTACCCAGTTAGGACCCTATATCTGCCCCCTACTGTAAGTGTTCCCAGCACACTGTATAAAGTGTTGGGGCCTAGATGTGAGACTAGTAGAGCCCACAGGCATGAGGCTCAGCTACCCACCTCGCATGTGGGAGGCAGGACCACCGTGGGAGCAGAGCGGGGACATGGGAATTTCCTAATCATCTGCTTGGACAGCCTAATGAAGTCAACATGCTGCATAATTAGACACTTGGGAAGTTTCCATTATTCACCATGTTCTGATCTCTAGCACCTGGTGGCAGTCCCTCCAGAGACAGAGAGGCTGGCTGGCAGGAGGAGCTTGCGTGGCTCCCTGGACCCTGAAGCCAAGGGATCCTAAGCACGTCATCATGCCTTGAACCCCTGGGAGGGTCTTTTGAATCCAAGTTGTCCTGGTGTACCTCCTGCCTGCAAGAGACAGGAAGACGGGAAGACGCAGCAGGCTGGGAGGAACGGTCAGCTAAGGTCGTGGGCTCCCCACGGGATCCTTCTCATGCTGAAAACTCAACCTAAGGCTTTCTGGACTTGCTGAGCAGGAGCGGCCCATTCCATTCATAATATCTACTGGTGGCATTGTTCATCTCCTCTATGCAAGGTGCTTCGCATATTATCTTAGTTAAGCTTCGTAAAATGTCTCTTCTGAAGGTATTGATTCACATTTTAGAGAAGATGAAACAGGTCAGCAGAAAAAGTAGCCTGATAAAGATCACACAGCTGGTAAGACAGAAGCAGGATGTGTCTAACTCAGTGTTTCTTACCTCTGTACTGTTGACATTCCATTCGGGGCCAAATGATTCTTTGTTGTGGAGGATTGCCCTGTGCGTTCTAGGGTGTTGGGCTTCTATTCATCAGATGCTAGTAGCACGCCCCAGCTCGGCTGTGACTACCAAAAGTGTCTCCAGACATTGTCGACGTCCCCTAAGGAGCAAAAATCAACCCCCATTGAGAAATATATATATATATATTTATGAGATGCAGTCTCGCTCTGTCACCTAAGCTGGAGTGCAGTGGCGTAATCTTGGCTCGCTGCAACCTCTGCCTCCCGGGTTCAAGCAAGTCTCCTGCCTCAACCTCCCAAGTAGCTGGGATTACAGGCATGCGCCATCACACCTGGCTAATTTTTGTATTTTTAGTAGAGATGGGGTTTCATCATGTTGACCAAGCTGGTCTCAAACTCCTGACCTCAGGCAATCTGCCCAACTCAGCCTCCCAAAATGCTGGGATTACAGGCGTGAGCCACTGCACCCAGCTGAGAAACAGATTGTTTTTTCTAAGATGCTAGTCTCCCTCCGCAAACATTCTAAATCTGAGCAGCTCTGAGGCACCAGGGTATGAGGTTATATATGACATTCTTCTTTACCTATGCACTTTCTAGTTAGCCCACATCCCCCTGCTCCCTTCTTTCCCCCACTCTCTGTCTTGCACACACACAACTTTCTGCCATTTTAGAGGTATGGAACAACATAGAATTTGGCTGACTTGTCGGAAGTTCATATAGCTAGTAAATAGTGAAATCAAAGTAAAGCTAAGTTTTGCAGACCCTCTTCTAGCCCTTTTCCTATTTCCCCATTTTCTCTCCTTTAACAGTTCCAAGGCATGCAGGAAGCTGGGTGAGCTCCCTGAAGCTTTATTATGTGGCATCCATCGGCAATAGTCTCTTGCAGTAATCGATTTCCTTATTTTCTCTCCATTCTTTTCCGGGAACCTACTTGGTTGTCACCTCCACAGATGAACAGCTGTTTGTAGTGTGTTTGAGACTGTATCCCTACTTGTCACGGTCCCTGTACGTAGTAGGCCCTCAGTAAATATTTGTTGAATTAATGACTAAATCACTCTGAGTGTCATTTCCACAAATTAAAATAACATGACCTTAGCTCGTAGTGTCAATGACACTTTGCCTGGCTTACAACTGGCTTTGAGGCAAGAAGCAAAAATCCACAGAGGCTGGAGAGAGCAAAAGCACTCGCTGATTGGAAAGAGCCAGGGATACCTCACAGATGCCAAGGACAAAAGTACAGTCCAGCTAATGCAGCAGCAGGCCCAGGACTAAGGTCATTATTCCGCCTTTCACCCTGGACTGAACGGCATCTGATCTCAGATTTGCGTAGCAGTTGGCTTGATCTCTGTTTCCTCTGTTTCTATTTTTCACTTCTTCTTCTTCTTTTTTTTAACCTTCTGAATTCCTCTCTCTGTCCAGACCAGTGTTCTCTACTTTATCCGTATGGTAAAAGATGACCCCATTAGCATGGCAAGCTCAACGCCCCCACATTGACGTGTCCTCATATTCAAGCACAAACCCAGACCTATGAAGATTTTGCACATTCAATTTCAAATTTCCAGGAGAATAGATCTGATTGGTGCTCCTTGTATCAGGTGATGCTCTCTGGCCCAATCAGAAATGGCCACGAAGTGGGGCTTTTTCGTATAAAAATGACCCCTGAGGTCCCTTTCCATGTTTAGGGAGCAGTTCTTAGGAAACTGGGGGATGGGGAAGCACCCAAAAGCCTCTAGTACATTTTCCCTGCCCAGGTGAGAAGTAGTAGCCCGCCCAACCTTGCCTGCATCAAAGTCAAGTGTTGGAGAAAAATCAGGAGTTGGCATGTGACTCTCAGGTGAGCATAACTGGCTCAGGCCCTCATCCAATTCTTCTCTTTTTCTAAAAAAAGGCTCAGAAGGAGGTCCTGAAAGGAAGTTGGAGTGCAACAGCTGCCACTTCTAATTACAGCCAGCCTTAGTCAATTTGGATTAATTGGGGGCAGAAAGTCCGATTTACACAAAAGAACAACCATATACACGTTTCTTTGTTTTGATTGCCTACAAGGACATACAGCAAGTTATCCTACGATGATTAAAAAATGTGGCAAACACAAGTAAAAAGAAGGCAAGGAGGACAAACAGAAGCTCAAGCAATCGAAATCCCAGGGGACAGAGTTTATTGACTAAAACCATAGTGATAATAATAAACACACACACAGTTGGAATTAAAACAGGTACTTATAAGATGTTTGGAAGGTGTTTGATTCTCTTGAGTAGCAATAATGATAACAAAGAAAAATAGCAAATGTGTATACAGTTGCCTCTTAGTATCTGCAGGGGCTTGGTTCCAGGACCCTCCAAGGATATCAAAATCTGCAGATGCTCAAGTACCTCATATAAAATGGCATACGATTTGCATATAGCCTACGGACTTTCTCCTGAATACTTAAAATCATCTCTAGGTTACTTATAATGACTAATACAATGTAAATGCTGTGTAAATAGTTGCTGCACTGTATTGTTTATTTGTATTATTTTTATTGTTTTTTTTTATCTTTCTCAACTTTATTTTTTTATTTTTTATTATTTTTTTTAAGGCAGGATCTCATTCTATCACCGAGACTGGAGTGTAGTGGGGTGATCTTGGCTCACTGCAACCTCCGCCTCTGGGGTTTAAGAGATTCTCCTGCCTCAGCCACTCAAGTAGCTGGGATTACAGGCATGCACCACCATGCCTGGCTAATTTTTGTATTTTCAGTGGAGATGGGGTTTTGCCATGTTGGCCAAGCTGGTCTCCAACTCCTGGCCTCATGTGACCCGCCCACCTTGGTCTCCCAAAGTACTGGGATTATAGGTGTGAGCTACCACATCTGGCCCCTTCTCAACTATTTGTGGTTCTAAGTTGGTTGAACCCTCGGGTAAGGAGGGCTAATACACATTTACTGTGTGCCAGGCTCTATTCTAAGTGTTTAATGGAGTCCATGTCTACTCGTTTAATTCTGCAGCAACATGATGGTGAAGACACTGCAGGGCAGTGGGGGTGCTCACAGTCTTCAAAAGTACTTTAAAAATTAACCAGGAGAGTGAAAGGGGAGGGCATGTCTGATCTTCTCTAGAAGAAGCATAACAGAGTGGATAAGAGCTGGGACTATGCAGCAGCCAGACAGCCTGGGTTTGAATCTTGCTAAGTGACCCTGTGTGAGTTACTTAATCCCGCTGAGCTTTGATTCCCTCCTCTTTAAAACGTGGCTAATAGAACTTTCCTTAGATAATTGTGGTGAGGGTGAAACATGGCATGGAACCTATGTGAAATGCCGAGCACAGCCCTTGGCACATAGAAGACACAATCGATGCTGTGATATGTAGTTAGGGTTACAGGATTTAGAGTCCACCCGTGTACCTTACCAGCTTTGCACCCTTGGAATTACTTCTCACCAAGCTTCCATTTTCTCATCTGGGAAAACATGCATGATGATAGAATCTACCTCCTGTGTTCTTATGAAGAAGGATTCAGGTAATGCAGGTAAAGTTCTTAGTACAGTGTCTCACATATTGTAAGCTTTTACTATATATGATTGTTTTTGTTGTTAGCGTTCTAGAATGATGAAATAAGCACAGAGAAAAAGGTAGGCCATTAAAAATGACAACATGAAACCCATTATACTGTTAAGTGATTTGGACTGTGTAATTAGCAAATTACACTCATTTCCCCTTGCCCCAAAAAAGTGCTTTAACAAGAGGAGGCTGCTTGTGCCAATCATAACACCCTATAAACAATGCATTTCTCCTGGAAGATCCATTTTCTCCTGACAATGCTCTCAGTTTGATGGCATTTGCATTCCCCTTGATTTGCCTAATTTTAATGAGACATTAGATCAACATCACAAAAGCAATTTCAGATTACTCGGGTTCCTTGACAAAAATTCTATTGTCATGACATTGTTCAGTTTATACATGGAGAATTTTTGCCATTGATTTCTGCGACAAAACTCTTATGTAATGCCAGCAAAAGTGTGAAATGGTTGTTTTTTTAAACCATATAATTATGGTTTAAAAAATCCAGGAAACACCTTCTTGGGGTGTTAACACTACACATTAGTGTTTGTCGATGCAAGCAGCAGAAACCAACCTTTCCTAGCATAAATGAAATGAGAATATATTGAATGCCTTTGAGAAGGGGAGGTCGGGGATCCAGAAACCAGGGAAATTTTAGGCATCTAGAAAGCAGGATTATTGGACCATCTTGTAAAACACCACCACTTGGTAAGCTCCAATTTTTATCTTAGCCTAGTTTCATTTAAATTGTCAAGTCCTAAGAAGTGTCCCCTTGGTCTAGTGTGGATCCTATGTTGCCCCTTCATGGGTAAGGGAAAATGAGACTTGATGATTTCTAGCTTTACCAAGACCACAGACATTGGAGGAGAGCAAATTTCCTAAAAGAAGAGCACGAATGAGAGGACTGAGGAGATGGTGTGTTTGTAGGTGTGGGAACTCCTTTTCTTTAGTTATCATTTACCAGAATTCCCAGCTAATAATGCTTTGCAGTGATTTATTAATGTCCAACTTTTGCTGGCTACTGACTGTCACTGGAGATATAAAATAGCCATGCTGTGGAAGAAGGTTGTCACTAGGTGTGTTAGTCACCACAGACATAGATGGAGTGGCTTAAACAACAAATATTTATTTCTCACAGTTCTGGAGACTGGGACGTCCAAGGCCAAGGTGCCTGCAGATACGGTATCTGGTGGGGACTAGCTTCCTGGTTTGTAGATGGTGGCTTTGTCACTGTATCCTCACATGGCCGAGAGAGGTAATCTCTCTCATGTCTCTCCTTATAATCTCACTCATGAGGGCTTCACCTTCATTACCTAATTACCTCCCCAAAGCACCACCTCCAAATGCCATCACATTGGGAATTAGCTTCAACATATGAATTGGGAGAGATACACAGACATTCAGATCATAACACTAAATTATGGAGAATCAGGGTTTTCAAAACCATTCTTAGTCTCATTTTATTTAACTTAGAGAGTTTTTGCTGTACCTAGGGATGGACAGAAAATGTGCTTTCCGAAAGGCAGGCATTCTTTGTGATGTGGGCTTTGCAGTCATTTTGCATGGAGAGGAAGTGCCTACTCTAGATTGAGACCCAAAGCTAGGGAAGGGATCAGTTAGCGCGTGAAGATGATGAGATGGCAAAGACAACTTTGTAGCACTCTTTACCATGGATGTAAAAGGGTCAGGTGATGCTGACAAGCCAGTCCTCACGGCTGCTGTGAATAGGCCGAGGAAAGCTGGGCTGAAATTGCATTATAAATTATTTAGGTAGAACATGAGGAAAGACTTGCTGGCTGCAAGGGAAGTTGACATTATGGCAAGTCTTCAAGGTATGTTTTATTTTTTTGATCCGAGGTGACCAATGTATGCATTCCCTCCTCCTCCACCCGTGATTCCACATCTATGGTATATATCACCAGATAATCAGAGTGCTTGTCTCCTCCTCGGCAGGAATGGATCTCAGGATATTTCTCAACACAGCACTTTAGAGGGTTTCTATTAGCTGAGCGTGGTGGTGGGCGCCTGTAATCCCAGCTACTCAGGGGCTGAGGCAGAGAATTGCTTGAACCTGGGAGGCGGAGGTTGCAGTGAGCCAAGATTACACCACTGCACTCCAACCTGGGTGACAGAATGAGACTCTGTTTCAAAAAGAAAGGGTTTCTACTGATGTTTCTACTGATCAACTAGATTTAGTGTGTGTGCGTGTGTGTGTGGTGTGTGTGTGTGTGGTGGTGGTGATGGTGGTGGTGTGGCACAATTTACTGCCCCCATCTAGATTCACAACTGGGAATGTAAGTGGGAATTTAGCTGCACTAAATATCTTTTCAATATTTCACCTTACTTGGGAGATACCGCCAACTCACTGAGTAACTGCTAAGGCAACAGCAATGACTACAACAACAACAGAACCCCCCCAAAGGGGAAATAGAAGGACAGTGAAGCTTACAGGGTGTGAATTCTTTGAAACAGTGTGAGGTATTAACCAGAAGTGTTTAATTCCCTTGAGAACGCAAAATAGAGACATATCATGCAAGACTTTTTGCATTGTATACAGAAAGAAAATACAAACCACTCTGGCTTAAATAATTTATGCAACTTATTGACCAAAGCAACAGGAAAATCAAGACATGATGCCCAGTTCAGGTGGGGCTTGATCTAGCAGTTTAAAGACCTGAGTTCCTCTCCCTTTGCCTTTTCATTCCTTCCTCGGGTACCTCTTGGTGGGTCATCGTAGCTCTGTGCTTTTTTCTTCTGGTCTGAAAACAGCAGCAGCAGCTGCAGGATTTCCATCTTCAGCACATCCCATTCACAGAAGAGAGAGTGTCTCTGCAGGTACCTCTTTCTCATGTCCTGGGGTTCTCTCGCTTTCTCTCTCTCTCATTGGCTCGAATGGGATCAGTGTCTGGGATATGCCAGGAAGGTCAATCCTTAGAACCAAGGGGAAGATCAGCCCCGTCTAAACCATATGGCTGAGATTGGTGTACAGGTAAGTTCCCCAAATGAGAAGCAGGTTATGATTGAAAGGAATGGGGAGAATGGATACTGGAAAGGCAATGAAAGTACTCTTTGCAATGGTAATATGTGCATGTGTGGGTGGAGGGCTGAAGTCTGTTGCCTAAGAGCCACTCCTTAAATAAAATAGGAATAAGGAAAAGATGGAAAGTTGATCATGTCCAGAGGTGACCAAGGTGCAAATTGTAGAGAAAATCGTTTCTTTCTTTCTTTCTTTTTTTTTTTTTTTGAGACGGAGTCTCGCTCTGTCGCCCAGGCTGGAGTGCAGTGGCCGGATCTCAGCTCACTGCAAGCTCCGCCTCCCGGGTTCACGCCATTCTCCTGCCTCAGCCTCCCCAGTAGCTGGGACTACAGGCGTCCGCAACCTCGCCCGGCTAGTTTTTTGTATTTTTTAGTAGAGACGGGGTTTCATCATGTTAGCCAGGATGGTCTCGGTCTCCTGACCTCGTGATCCACCCGTCTTGGCCTCCCAAAGTGCTGGGATTACAGGCTTGAGCCACCGTGCCCTGCCCCGTTTCTTTCTTAAGAGAGTCCATCACCTCCTTCATTGCCTCTTGGTGTAGAAAGCGGGGTTTGGGCCAACTTTTCCACTGGCTCTCTCCACCAGCTTTGCCTGGAGTTCTGCTCCATTAGCAACCTCTGCCATGTGTGTTTGTGCACCCAGCTCGGCTGGGAACTGATGTGCCAAGTAAGCCTGTGCTTCCCCAGTGCTGGTGGATAGAGGGGAGGGGTAGCCAACAGTGGGGTCACCAGAGGACTAGCCAAAGAAGAACTTGAAGAGAAACAGACGCGATTTCTCCTTCTCTGTCTCTCCTGGCAGTTTGTGGCTACTCCATGGGGCTGGATGGCTACTCCAACAGGATGCAGACATTTTAAGATTCAAGCTTGAACAAGGTGCTCAACTTCTCATGGTCTCATGCCTAATCTCTATACAATGATCATAGAAGTGCGTCATTCTGCGAATAGTTGTAGGCATTCCATGAGATGATGTATGCAAAGCAAGAGGGCTTCACTTTGCATCTTAGGTTGGATTCCTTAGAAGCAGAGTCTGAGATGGGGATTCTTGTGCAAGTGATTTATAGAGGGACACTTTCCAGAGAAGGGTAGTGAGGAAAGCAAGATTGTGCAGGGCAGGGAACTCAGCAAGGATATGGCAGGGGAAGGAGACCAGCTAGGTCAGCTGTTCTTCAGCCTGATTCCATGCGAAGCCCTGAGCATCAGTTGCATGTCAGAGCTGGTTCCGCTTTGAGGCGAGGGTCTGGCCTTCCGTGTTTTCATGTTAGTCATTGACTATGGGCTGTTTGTTAGCCATTGACTGTGGGCTGCTTGTGTTTGTCATTCACTATGGGCTGCCTTGTCTATGGGCTGCTTCAGGGGGTGGGGAAAGAAACCTTATTGGCAAGGTAGCTCTCATTCAGCTACAGCCAATTTTCCATAGAAGAAGGTGGCTGTGAGCCATTAGCAATCATCATTCACAGCCTCTGGGGGATGGGGACACCTGCTGTGAAAAGAATCTGGGCAGGGCACCAATGGTATCCACCACATCATGATGGATACAATCTGGTTTCAAAGTGGGAAGGAGGCAGGATTGGGGATTAACTCTAGTTTATAGACAGGAGAACTGAAGTCGGGAACTTGCCCAAGGTCAGACTGCTAGCAGGCATTAGAGAAGAAATGAGGATGCAAGTTTCTTGCCTCTTGCAGTGAGGTTATTCATATTATCATAGTTTTCTAAAAAATAAAAAAAAAGGTTTCTTATAAATTATCTGCCCGGGCCCTTTATTTTAAAAACAAGGAACCCAAGGGCCAGAAAAGACCAAGGAATCCCAAGTTCACAGAGACAGTCGGGCAGACCCAAGACTAAGCCTGCACGATCATATCCACCTTTGAACCCCATAAATGTCATTCTGCTGCTTCTTTTTGAAAACAGGCAATGAAGGGAGTGGCTGTTGTTTTGTGGAAATATGTTCCCATGAACTCAATGACCCCCCCTGCTGCTTAGAAGCAAATCTTGATCAGGCAGTGAATAAACCTTCCAGACAACAGTATTCTTGCTTCAGGAGAGGCTTGTGGGAAAATGCAGTGAGCTCAGGTGCCTCAGAGTGAGAATGACGGAAAAGACTGGAGTCAGAAATCTTGCATTTACTTGACAAATATTTATTGTACTATGCGGTGGGGGTATAGCACTGTGCACTCCAGACAGTTTCCTCCTTCTGGAGTTACAGTCCAGTGGGAAAGGCAATAATTAACTAAACTACCCTTTATGGGATTTAAATGACAATAATGGTACGTGCTAGGAAGAGGTTCGGGATGTTGTGTGAACATATGACTGAGGGACCTGACCTCATTTGGGGCCAGAGAGCTTTTCTCTTAGGCTTAGACCATAGACTATAGACAGTGTAGCTTAAACAACAAATGGAGATAAAAAGAATGAAGAGAACTTAATGAGAAAGAGGGGTTGAGGGAGGGGCTGGAAGAACATTCCAGGCAGAGGGAACAGCTTATGCATGATTTCCAAGGTGGGAAGGTTTTGTTCGAGGCCAGTTTATTTGAGAAAGCCCAGGGTGGCTGGAGGGCACGGTGAGAATGGGTTTGATTGGAGATGAGGATGGAGATTCAGTTGTTTAATAAAAGGGAAGACATAAAGTGAAGGTAAACAGGAAGGTGTCCCAAATGTGTGTGTTTGTGGGGCAGGTAATAGGACAAGACTTGTGGTTGTAGAAGTATCATTCTTATTGTGGTGGATTGGGAAGAAATATCCTTACCAATATGGTGGACTCAACTGGCAACATTGCAGACTCAATTGGCATGGCCCTCTTTTTCTTCAAAACACTTAGACCTAGTTGAGACTATTTCTCTATATCTATATATCTATGTCTTTGTCGATATCTATACTCCAAAAGAAAGAAAGAAAGAATTATTAAGGAAGAGCTAATAGGATTTTGTTTAAAGGATTAGACAAAAAAAGAAGAGCTCCAACATAGATAGAGGTTCTAAAACATAAAGGTTTGTGTTGATAAAAGCTGATGTCTCATCAAGAGACAGGTAACATGGCCTAGAGCCAGTGTGAAGTGTAGAGCTGCAACTGACATTCCTATAATAAGGCTAGGACTTTGCTTGTTTTATGAAGAGCTGGAAAAACTCTGTTGACATATCCAAAGAAGCTGTAGGGAAGGTTGTTGCCTGCCCAGGGTTCAAGGCTGAGAGAAGAAAATCTCTGGTGAAAAAGTAAAAGGTCAAGTCTTCATTATGTGTAGGTGCACCGCCTGAGTATAGAAATTCTAACGTGAGAAATTAAGGTGTGAACTAATCTAGGGCTAAAAAAACAGCTAGTGAACAAGCTACCTTTGTAGTCTTATTTCTATATCCCTTGACTCAGAGGACTTTTACAAAATAAAGGAACCTCTGTTGAAGGTTCTAATAATAATAAAAAATTATAAGCCAGGTAATTAGGCATCTCCCATGAAGGAAAGTTAGCACACACAATAAGTAGTAGTATCTCAAGAACTTGAAACAAAGGAAACAAATGGAAGAAACAATAAAATAAGTTTGTTTAAAATGATCAAAGAGAATTTTTTGAAAAAGAATGAGAAGCCATAATGAAAACAGAGTATTATTTAAAAAAAACCAGGAAGATTGTTTTTAAAGCTAACAAAAATTTATAGAAATCAAGAATATTGTCATTGGCTGGTAACGGTGGCTCATGCCTGTAATCCCAGCGCTTTGGGAGGCCAAGGCGGGCAGATCATGAGGTCAAGAGATTGAGACCATCCTGGCCAACATGATGAAACCCTATCTCTACTAAAAACACAACAATTAGCTGGGCAAAGTGACATGTGCCTGTAGTCCCCATGGCTTGGGAGGCTGAGGCAGAAGAATCGCTTGAACCCAGGAGTCAGAGGTTGCAGTGAGCCAAGATTGTGCCACTGCACTCCAGCCTGGCGACAGAGCAAGACTCC
>NW_012102621.1:2071354-2074421 GCF_000951045.1 Mandrillus leucophaeus | reverse complement strand
CATACACAGATAGTTCCAGCTACTCAGGAGGCTGAGGTGGGAGGATCACTTGAGCCTGGAAGGTAGAGGTTGCAGTGAGCTGAGATCACACCACTTGCACTTCAGCCTGCGTAACAGAGGAAGACTCTGTCTCAAAAAAAAAAAAAAAAAAAAAAGAATATTGTCATTGAAATTAAATGGTCAATTTCAGAGTTAAACAACAAATTAGATATAGCTTCAGAAAGAGGTAGTAAATTGAAAGATAGACCTGAGGAAATTAGGAAAGATAGACCAGGATGCAAAAAATGAAGACTTGAGAATGGATTGGAAGAAGTCCAGAGTAGATAAGAAGGATGCTTCAGTTGTATAGGTGAGAGATGATTGTGGTGTCTTGGGCCAAAATGGTACTAGTGAAAATGGAGACAGGGAAATGGATTAGAAGAAAATTTAGGATACTTTGTATTTCAAAATTGAGAAAAAGAACATGTCAAGGCATGCCTTGCCTTCTGAGGAAAACAACCACCAATGGATGTAAGTGGGAGAGAGAAATATTCTAATGCCTTATAAGGAAGATTTTGTTTTTTTAAGAACCAGACTTCTATTTTTTATTTTTAATTTTTAAAAAAAATTTATTTCATCTTTTTTTATTATTATTATACTTTAAGTTCTAGGGCATGTGTGCACAATGTGCAGGTTTGATACATAGGTATACATGTGTCATGTTGGTTTGCTGCACCCATCACCTTATCATTTACATTAGGTATTTCTCCTAATGCTATCCCTTCCCCAGCCCGCCATCCCCCAACATGCCGTTGTGTGTGATGTTCACTGCCCTGTGTCCAAGTGATCTCATTGTTCAGTTCCCACTTATGAGTGAGAATATGCGGTGTTTGGTTTTCTGTCCTTGTGATAGTTTGCTGAGAATGATGGTTTCCAGCTTCAATCATATCCCTGCAAAGGACATGAACTCATCCTTTTTTTTTGGCTGCATAGTATTCCTTGGTGTATATTTGCCACATTTTCTTAATCCAGTCTATCATTGATGGATATTTGGGTTGGTTCCAAGTCTTTGCTATTGTGAATAATAGCAAATAAACATACATGTGCATGTG
Organism: Mandrillus leucophaeus; assembly: GCF_000951045.1. Lineage (NCBI taxonomy): Eukaryota > Metazoa > Chordata > Mammalia > Primates > Cercopithecidae > Mandrillus > Mandrillus leucophaeus. Next base: position 2,073,330 of record NW_012102621.1, on the reverse strand, counting down.
TCGTTATAGTAGCATGATTTATAATCCTTTGGGTATATACCCAGTAATAGGATTGCTGGTCAAATAGTAATTCTGGTTCCAGATCCTTGAGGAATCGCCACACTGTCTTCCACAATGGTTGAACCAATTTACACTCCCACCAACAGTCTGAAAGCGTTCCTATTTCTCCACATCCTCTTCAGCATCTGTTGTTTCCTGACTTTTTAATGATCGCCATTCTAACTGGTGTGAGATGGTATCTCATTGTGGTTTTGATTTGCATTTCTCTGATGACCAGTGATGATGAGCATTTTTTCATGTGTCTGTTGGCTGCATAAATGTCTTCTTTTGAGAAGTGTCTGTTCATATCCTTTGCCCACTTTTTGATGGGGTTTTTTTTTTCTTGTAAATTTGTTTGAGTTCTTTGTAGATTCTAGATATTAGCCCTTTGTCAGATGAGTAGATGGCAAAAATTTTCTCCCATTCTGTAGGTTGTCTGTTCACTCTGATGGTAGTTTCCTTTGTGGTGCATAAGCTCTTTAGTTTAATTAGATCCTATTTGTCTATTTTGGCTTTTGTTGCCATTGCTTTTGGTGTTTTAGTCATGAAGCCCTTGCCCACGCCTATGTCCTGAATGGTATTGCCTAGATTTTCTTCTAGGGTTTTTATGGTTTCAGGTCTAACATTAAGTCTTTAATCCATCTTGAATTAATTTTTGTGTAAGGTGTAAGGAAGGGATCCAGTTTCAGCTTTCTACATATGGCTAGCCAGTTTTCCCAGCACCATTTATTAAATAGGGAATCCTGTCCCCATTTCTTGTTTTTGTCAGGTTTGTCAAAGATCAGATGGTTGTAGATGTGTGGCATTGTTTCTGAGGTCTCTGTTCTGTTCCATTGGTCTATATCTCTGTTTTGGTACCAGTACTATGCTGTTTTGGTTACTGTAGCCTTGTAGTATAGTTTGAAGTCAGGTAACATGATGCCTCCGGCTTTGTTCTTTTGGCTTAGGATTGTCTTGGCAATGCAGGGGTCTTTTTTGGTTCCATATGAACTTTAAAGTAGTTTTTTCCAGTTCTGTGAAGAGAGTCATTGGTAGCTTGATGGGGATGGCATTGAATCTATAAATTACTCTGGGCAGTATGGCCATTTTCATGATATTGATTCTTCCTATCCATGAGCTTGGAATATTCTTCCATTCGTTTTTGCCTTCTTTTATTTCATTGAGCAGTGGTTTGTAGTTCTCCTTAAAGAGGTCCTTCGCATCCCTTGTAAGTTGGATTCCTAGGTATTTTATTATCTTTGTAGCAATTGTGAATGGGAGGTCACTCATGATTTGGTTCTCTGTCTGTTAATGGTTTTTTAGGAATGCTTGTGCTTTTTGCACAGTGATTTTGTATCCTGAGACTTTGCTGAAGTTGCTTATCAGCTTAAGGAGATTTTGGGCTGAGACGATGGGGTTTTCTAAATGTACTTCATGTCATCTGCAAACAAGGACAATTTGACTTCCTCATTTCTTAATTGAATACCCTTTATTTCTTTCTCTTGCCTGATTGCCCTGGCCAGAGCTTCCAGCACTATGTTGAATAGGAATGGTGAGAGAGGGCATCCTTGCCTTGTGCCGGTTTTCAAAGGGAATGCTTCCAGTTTTTGCCCATTCAGTATGATACTGGCTGTGAGTTTGTCTTAAATAGCTCTTATTATTTTGAGATATTTTCCATCAATACCTAGTTTATTGAGAGTTTTTAGCATGAAGGATTGTTGAATTTTGTTGAAGGCCTTTTCTGCATCTACTGAGATAATCATGTGGTTTTTGTCACTGGATCTCTTTATGTGTTGGATTACGTTTATTGATTTGCGTATGTTGAAACAGCCTTCATCCCAGGGATGAAGCTGACTTGATCATGGTGGATAAGCTTTTTGATGTGCTGCTGGATTTGGTTTGCCAGTATTTTATTGAGGATTTTCGCATCGATGTTCATCAGGGATATTGGTCTAAAA
>NW_012102621.1:2070862-2071304 GCF_000951045.1 Mandrillus leucophaeus | reverse complement strand
ATCGCCATTCTAACTGGTGTGAGATGGTATCTCATTGTGGTTTTGATTTGCATTTCTCTGATGACCAGTGATGATGAGCATTTTTTCATGTGTCTCTTGGCTGCATAGATCTTCTTTTGATTAGTGTCTGTTCATATCCTTTGCCTACATTTTGATGGGGTTGTTTATTTCTTGTAAATTTGTTTGAGTTCTTTGTAGATTCTGGATATTAGCCCTTTGTCAGATGAGTAGATGGCAAAAATTTTCTCCCATTCTGTAGGTTGTCTGTTCACTCTGATGGTAGTTTCCTTTGTGGTGCATAAGCTCTTTAGTTTAATTAGATCCTATTTGTCTATTTTGGCTTTTGTTGCCATTGCTTTTGGTGTTTTAGTCATGAAGCCCTTGCCCACGCCTATGTCCTGAATGGTATTGCCTAGATTTTCTTCTAGGGTTTTTATGGTTT
>NW_012102621.1:2069610-2070812 GCF_000951045.1 Mandrillus leucophaeus | reverse complement strand
TTGTGTCTCTGCCAGGCTTTGGTATCAGGATGATGTTGGCCTCATAAAATGAGTTAGGGAGGATTCCCTCTTTTTCTATTGATTGGAATAGTTTCCAAAGGAATGGTACCAGCACCTCTTTGTACCTCTGGCAGAATTCGGCTGTGAATCTGTCTGATCCTGGACTTTTTTTGGTTGGTAGGCTATTAATTATTGCCTCAATTTCAGAGCCTGTTATTGGTCTATTCGGAGATTCAACTTCTTCCTGGTTTAGTCTTGGGAGAGTGTTATGTGTCCAGGAATTTATCCATTTCTTCTAGATTTTCTAGTTTGTTTGCATAGAAGTGTTTATAGTATTTTCTGATGGTAGTTTGTATTTCTGTGGGATTGGTGGTGATATCCCCTTTATCATTTTTTTTATTGCATCTATTTGATTTTTCTCTTTTTTCTTCTTTATTAGTGTTGCTAGTGGTCTATCAATTTTGTTGATCTTTTCAAAAAACCAACTCCTGGATTCATTGATTTTTTGAAGTGTTTTTTGTGTCTCTATCTCTTTCAGTTATGCTCTGATCTTAGTTATTTCTTCCTTCTGCTAGCTTTTAAATTTGTTTGCTCTTGCTTCTCTGGGTCTTTTAATTGTGATGTTAGGGTGTCAATTTTCGATCTTTCCTGCTTTCTCTTGTGGGCATTTAGTGCAATAAATTTCCCTCTACACACTGCTTTAAATGTATCCCAGAGATTCTGGTGCATTGTGTCTTTGTTCTCATTGGTTTCAAAGAACATCTTTATTTCTGCCTTCATTTCGTAATTTACCCAGTAGTCATTCAGGAGCAAGTTGTTCAGTTTCCATGTAGTTGTGCGGTTTTGAATGAGTTTCTTAATCTTGAGTTCTAATTTGGTTGCATTGTGGTCTGAGAGACAGTTTTTTCGTGATTTATGTTCTTTTACATTTGCTGAGGAGTTCTTTACTTCCAATTATGTGGTCAATTTTAGAATAAGTGCGATGTGGTGCTGAGAAGAATGCATATTCTGCTGATTTGGGGTGGAGAGTTCTGTAGATGTCTATTAGGTCTGCTTGTTGCAGAGCTGAGGTTAGGTCCTGGATATCCTTGTTAACCTTCTGTCTCATTGATCTGTCTAATATTGACAGTGGGGTGTTAAAGTCTCCCATTATTATTATGTGGGAGTCTAAGTCTCTTTGTAGGTCTCTAAGGACTTGCTTT
>NW_012102621.1:2024275-2069120 GCF_000951045.1 Mandrillus leucophaeus | reverse complement strand
ATTATGATGTTCACTGGTTGTTTTGCCCATTAATGGATGCAGTTTCTTCATAGCATTGATGGTCTTTACAATTTGGCATGTTTTTGCAGTGGCTGGTACCAGTTGTTTCTTTCCATGTTTAGTGCTTCCTTCAGGAGTCCTTGTAAGGCAGTCCTGGTGGTGACAAAATCTCTCAGCATTTGCTTGTCTGTGAAGGATTTTATTTCTCCTTCACTTATGAAGCTTAGTTTGGCTGGATATGAAATTCTGGACTGAAAATCCTTTTGTTTAAGAATGTTGAATATTGGCCCCCACTCTTTTCTGGCTTGCAGGGTTTCTCCCAAGAGATCTGCTGATAGTCTGATGGGCTTCCCTTTGCGGGTAACCCAGCCTTTCTCTCTGGCTGCCCTTAACACTTTTTACTTCATTTCAACCTTGTTGAATCTGACAATTATGTGTCTTGGGGTTGTTCTTCTCAAGGAGTATCTTTGTAGTGTTCTTTGTATTTCCTAAATTTGCATGTTGGCCTGCCTTGCTAGGTTGGGGAAGTTCTCCTGGATAATATCCTGAAGAGTGTTTTCCAACTTGGTTCCATTCTCCCCATCACTTTCAGGTACAGCAATAAAATGCAGATTTGGTCTTTTCACATAGTCCCATATTTCTTGGAGGCTTTGTTCGTTTCTTTTTACAGTTTTTTCTCTAAACTTCTCTTCTTACTTTATTTCATTAATATGATCTTCAATCACTGAAACCCTTTCTTCCACTTGATCAAATCAGCTATTGAAGCTTGTGCATGTGTCACAAAGTTCTCGTGCCACAGTTTTCAGCTCCATCAGGTCATTTAAGGACTTTCCTACACTATTTATTCTAGTTAGCCATTCGTCTAATCTTTTTTCAAGGCTTTTAGCTTCCTTGTGATGGGTTCAAACATTCTCCTTTAGCTTGGAGAAGTTTGTTATTACCGACCTTCTGAAGCCTACTTCTGTCAACTAGTCAAAGTCATTCTCCGTCCAGTTTTGTTCCATTGCTGGTGAGGAGCTGCGATCCTTTGGAGGGACATGCTCTGATTTTCAGAATTTTCAGCTTTTCTGCTCTGGTTTCTTCCTGTCTTTGTGGTTTTATCTACCTTTGGTCTTTGAGGTTGGTGACCTACAGATGGGGTTTTGGTGTAGAGGACCTTTTTGCTGATGTTGATGCTATTACTTTTGGTTTGTTAGTTTTCCTTCTAACAGTCAGGTCCCTCAGCTACAGGTCTGTTGGAGTTTGCTGGAGTTCCACTCCAGACCCTGTTTGCCTGGGTATCACCAGCAGAAGCTGCAGAAGAGCAAATATTACAGAACAGCAAATATTGCTGCCTGATCCTTCCTCTGGAAGCTTCATCTCAGAGGGGCAGCCACCTATATGATGTGTCTGTCGGTCCCTACTGGGAGGTGTCTCCCAGTTAGGCTACATGGGAGGCAGCCTAACTTGAGGAGGCAGTCTGTCCGTTCTCAGAGCTCAAATGTCATGCTAGGAGAACCACTGCTCTCTTCAGAGCTGTCAGACAGGGACGTTTAAGTCTGCAGAAGTTGTCTGCTGACTTTCGTTCAGCTGTGTCCTTCCCACAGAGGTGGACTCTAGAGGCTGTAGGCCTTGTTGAGCTGTGGTGGGCTCTGCCCAGTTCAAGCTTCTGGGCCACTTTGTTTACCTACTCAAGCCTCAGCAATGGCGGATGCCTCTCCCCCAGCCAGGCTGCCACCTCACAGTTCAATCTCAGACTGCTGTGCTAGCAGTGAGCAAGGCTCCATGGGTGTGGGACCTGCCAAGCCAGGCACGGGAGAGAATCACCTTGTCTGTTAGTTGCTAAGACCTTGAGAAAAGTGCAGTATTTGGGCAGGGAGTGTCCTGTTTTTTCAGGTAGTCTGTCATGGCTTCCCTTGGCTAGGAAAGGGAAATCCCCGGCCCCTTGTGCTTCCCGGGTGAGGCGATGGCCCGCCCTGCTTCAGCTCACCCTCCATGGGCTGCATCCACTGTCCGACCAGTCCCAATGAGATGAACCAGGTACCTCAGTTGGAAATGCAGAAATCACCTGTCTTCTGCGTCTATCATGCTGGGAGCTGCAGACTGGAGCTGTTCCTATTCGGCCATCTTGGAATGCTGTAATTCAGAACCAGACTTTTAAAGATTATATGACCATTAGAGATGTGATATGAACCTAACAGTTTTTGACACCAAAACCCATTTGTGGAAATACTGATCTGGTATGGAAAGGAATGTTGTAGCTTTGAAGTTTCCTGGGGGCATAGAGTCCTGGGTTCTGTTGGCAGCAGAGGAGTTGGAAAGGGTGAGGAACATGGGGCAGCCAGTTCAGGTGGCTGCACCCCTCTTGTTCTGCATCTTGGCCCAGGACTTCACTTCAATCTAGGGTGACAAGATAACTTAGATGAGAGAAACTTCTATTGTAGATCTTGCCGCTCACTGTAACTGTTGGGTTAAAAAGAGCCCAACTCTGCCACTTACGAGCTGGTGATCTTGCTCCAGTTTTTTTCTGTTTTTGAGCCTCAGTTTGTTCATCTACAAAGTGGGATTGATGATAAGACTTATCTTGCAAGGATTTAGATGGAATTCACTGCATAACGCACAAAGGGTCCATACAAAAGGAGGTTTCATGAACACTGGCTGTCATGGATTTTCAGATAAGGACCTGCAAGGAGTGACTTAACTATTGAAATTCAAGGTATCATGTGCATGTGAGAGGTGGGGGGAGTAGGGCTGATTATACACCAGCAAAATCCCAGAGAAAGCCAGATCTCTGTGGAGAGTCTCCTTTCCGTGTAGTGGCTGTTGCTGCAGTTCGGCCCTGGATTTTTGTCCAAGTGCTCAGGTGTGCTTTGAGGATTTCCTCAGGAGTCTGGTATTTCACGTCGTTGACCTCCCCTACCTTTGCCTTTGCATCCCTTTGTGTTGTTACCAAGCAGGGCCTCTCTGAGTATACCACACAGCCCTGTGGAGCCTATAAATAGTGACAGGGCAAACTAGTTCAGATGCAATTGTTGCTGACTCAGACATTCGCTCCTCTGGCAGAAGGGAGGCACCATAGGATTTAAATAGGTGTGGCTGTTCCCTCCCCTTGTATGGGCTCCTTACTCCTTGTCTGCCTTTCCCACCATTCTGCCTGCGTCCCAGCCACCCCCACTGAAGGAAGGTCCCAGCAGAAGCTGGCCCTTTCATAGGTCTCCCATTCTGGGGTCCTGGTGTCTTGGTACTTTTCCATTCTCTCTTTGTCCTTTGCCACCATGCCAGCAGAAGAGACGCTGGGAAAGAAAAGATTGTCATTGTCACAAGAAAGGAGATAAAGTAAAGTATGACAAATTTCCCAACCGTGCTCCTCTGATTCGAGTTGTGGGTAGAGGAGGCAGTTTTACTCCCCACCTCAAAACTGCTTTAAAACAGTTGACAAAACAGGGCAACTTCTCATCCTTGGAAGATGACTTTAAAATAGGCCATTAGACAAAAGTAAGCTAAGAGCCAATGTATTGCTAAATATACCCATTCTTATAAAATCTGCTATTTTTGAGTTAAATGTTGCGGAAATTACCGAATTTGCATTTAATTATTTTAATAGATCTTGTTTACAGATGACTAGGCAAAAATAAAAAAAAAGTCCCCCAAACTAATTCACTTTGACTGCTCTGGTTGTAACTGTGCCTAAAATAGAAAAACTTACTCTGAATATTTTCTCAAAGTCGGAGGGAAAACCAACTTCAATTCCATTTTGTCTCAGTGTCAATACCACACATACTGTTTCTTTTATTAAATGAAATTTATACTTTTGAAGTCAGGGATAAAATTTATTCTCCCCAGTGAAGGACTCTTCTAGACCTGTCTCCTGATTGGCTTGTAGACTTTGTTTTGGGTAAAATGAGGAAGAAAGTGTTATATAGTCCACAAGAGCATGGCCTTTATGGTTAAGCAGAACTGGAGTTGAATTCAAGCTTTGCTTCTTACTAGCTGTGTATCCTTGGGCAAGTCACTTAACCTCTCTGAGCCCTGGTTTACTGTTTTCAAATAGAGACAGTAATTTAACTGTGTAGGAGTGTTATAAAAATTAACAAGAACATATGTAAGGCAGCTACTATAGTGCCTGGCAAACAGTAGGTCCTCAGTAAACACACATTTCTTCCCTTTCCTCCTCTCCTTCCCTCTTTAGATGTGATCAGCCATTTTCTTCCTCTTTGACAGAGAAAACTTGATAGGTTCAATGGTTTGTCAAATACTTTCCAGGTCCCAGGAATAATTGTGAGAAAGAAGAGAATTTTCTGTGCAATCATTGTTCCTGGCCATACTTGTGGGCAACTTGTATTTGGAGCTTGTTTCTCAGAAAGAGATTGGCAGGTGTCTAGTCTACTTGAAATGCTTTTCATTCCTATCTCTGCTTTGGGGACGCCCAGGGCCACCAGCCTACAATAGGCAATCTGCCTTTGTGCTTTGAAGCTCAGCTGAGAATGTTGAGGAGTGGTCAGCTTTGCTGTTTTGTTTCTGTGTTGGCAGGTCCCCTGCATTCCACAGAGGTTGCACATCTTAATTAAATGGGGAAGAAGCATTGAGTGAAAAAGACAGATTAGAGGGTCCATACCCATGTGTGGCCACCTCACTGGGCCAGGGAAGGGAAAACGAAAAGGGAAATGGTGGTGGTGGGGAGTGGTTTCCAGTATCCTCCTCAGAACTGTTCCAGCTCCCATGACTCTTAGCATAGTGTTTGCCACATACCAAGGAAAAGGACTACAGTCCAGACCATCTTCATTTAACTGAACTCTAACCATGAGTTTCCAAGTGTGGGAGGGTAGCACATTCATTCAACAAACACTGCACAATGAGTTCCATAAAGGCAGGGGCTGTTGACAATCTTTTCTCGCCAGTGTACTCTCAGCATTTCACATACTATCAGGCACCTAGTGAATACTAGATAAATAGTGAATGGGTTTACACAGCAAGACAATCAACTGCAGTGCAATGGCTCTCAAACCTGAGTGAACATGCATTAGGATCACTTGGAGAGCTTGTTAAAACACAGATTGTTGGCCAGTTTGCCTAGAATTTCTAAGTCCTCATGTCTGGGGCAGGACCTGAGAATTTCCATTTGCAGTAAGTTCCCAGGTGATGCTGTTGCTGCTGGTCCAAGGGCCATATTTTGAGAACTACCACTTTGGTGGTCAAGAGTGAAAGCACTGGAGTCGAGAATACTTGAGTTTGAATCCCTGCTTCACTAGGTATTAGCTAGTTAACAATGAGCAAGACACTTAATTCCTTTAAGCCTCTATTTCTATGTCTATGAAGTGGAGATAATAATACCTGTGTCATAGGATGATTAAGAGGATTAAATGAGAGATTGACTTAAAATTTTCGGCATAGACCTTGTTTATAGTAGACACTCAATACATAGAAGGTAGCTGGATTATGTACTCAGCATGTACTTTGGCAAGGCCCTCATCTACTCCTCATCTACCTTGTGACACAGAATGCAGAGACAGACACCTTATCATCTCTGCCCTCAAGAAGCTTGTAGATGAGTGGGGAAGCCAAGTGGTTAAAGCAATAATCATTTACCATGTGATAAATGTGGACTCTTATGGGGCACAGAGGGAGACATTCAACCTAGCTGGGACTGGGGACTCAGGGAAGGATCCTGGTGCAAGACTCATGCCGAAGCTGAATCTTAAATGTAGAGAAGATGGGGAAGGTTGTTATAGGCAGAGAAAATGTTTGGGTAGAATTGGAAGGGCCCATTTGGTGGCCTTGTAGTTATCCAAAGGCCTTTCACGGTGCCCAAATCTTACTATGAGTAACTCCTTGGAGTCAAGGCAGAGTCTATCTTGGAAGTTTAATTCATTGAACCGTCATTAGATGTAGACTTTCCTACTCGCTCGGTTCCACCCCCTTGGAGTTTTGATGTTTCATGAACATCTGAAGCTTGTTCTCACCGCAGCCTTTTGGATATGCTATTTTTTCAACTGGGAACTCTCTCTTCCCTGAGACTTACTCATGGATGGCTCCTCTTCTTGTCACCTGCTCAGAGAGGCCATTCTCTGGTGCCTATTTTAGAGTGACCCCTCTGTTCCCTACACTATATTCCTACTGGGCTCCATTTCTCTTCAGGACACATCTCACTTGCTCAAGTCACATATTTATGTACTTATTTATTGTCTCTCCCCCACTAGAAGTTCAGCTCCATGAAGACAGGGATTGTGTCTGGCTTAAGTGCTTAGGTACATGATCAACACTTGATAAGTGTTTCTTGAATGACTGTATGACTAATAGTAAATGGGTGAATGAGTGAATCCCTGTACAGAACCACACAATGGTCCCTTGAGTCTACCTAGTTTCTCTCCTTCATGTTACATTGGAAGGAAATGAGGCCTGGGGAAGGGAAGGGAATTTCCCAAAGCCACACCGGGAGTTGATGTTAGATCTGGCCTTGAACCCAGGACCCTTGACCCTTGGAATAGTGCTCTTAGCTCATCTACCCAAATAGACAGCAGGCACTTTATGGGATGAGCCATCACATGGTAGAATGCCCGACATCATAGTGACATTGTCTGATCAGTATTTTTTTTTTTTTTTTGAGTGGAGTTTGGCTTTGTCCCTCAGGCTGGAGTATAATGACACTATCACTCCTGGGCTCAAGTGAGCCCCCTGCCTCAGACTTCCAAGTGGCTAGGTCTACAGGTGTGTGCCACCATGCCCAGCTGTTTCAAAATAAATTATTTTTAGAGATGGGGGTCTTACTATGTTACCCAGGCTGGGCTTGAACTCCTGGCCTCAAGTGATTCTCCTGCCTTGGCCTCCCAAAGTGCTGGGATGGCAGGTGGGAGCCACCATGCCTGGCCTGATCATGCCGTCTTTAGGAGCTTTGACTTTGGTGGAAGTGTCATTCCTATATAGAGTGCAGCTTAATAGCACTGGGTGACTGGGAGTGGACAGGAATGAGTTTTAGAAGTAAGTACGGTAAAATATCATGATAGACAGCATCCTACTTCATCAGGTTGTCCTGGTCAGTTGTGAAAATCCTGTGATTCTGAGTCAGAGCAGATAAGCTAGTAGTTATAGTAGTACTAATTCTAGCCCTAGTACTAATGAGAATACCGTCAACATTAATTGAGTACTTACTATGTGTGAGCCACTGTGTCTAGTGCTTTATATATGCCCAATCTTTCAACAGCCTGTTAATTTGGCACCACTGTTACCACCCCATTTCACAGAAGAAATGGAGGGTCAGAGAGATGAAGTCACCTGACCCAGGTTTTGGACCAGGGTTGGTTGACTCCAGAGCACACGCTCTTAATGTTGATAAGGCACGTAAATCCTGGGCTCAAATCCTGACTATGACACTTAGGGCCTCAGGCAAGCAACAGCCTCTGTGAACTTTGGCTTCCTCATCCATAGAAATGGAGCAAAAATACACTCCCTGATGTGTTGCCATGAATCCCATTCAGGGATTCATTATGGCCTTTATTGGCATCCATAAATGCCAGCTCTTACAGTTAATGACTCCTCTTCTATTCTTTAATTCTATTTCAGTATTAGGTGTTCTGTGTTACCATATACCCATTAAGATCCCAGCAACCCAGGGAGTCACCATTTTTCTCTGTCTTGCTGGCCCTGTGTTTTCCCTCTGGCCTTTGGAATTTCTAAATCTTGTTCTCTGCAAGTGAGAAAGTGGGGAGGTTCTCTTTGTAAAACATGTGAGCCCCTTTCAGGCTACAGTAAGATAGGAAGGAGGCCTGGAGAAAGTGACATCTGGAATCAACCCAAAGGATTTGAGTGGTTTCTGGAGGCTGCAGGGGGCAGGATGTCCAGAGATTCCTCCTTAAGGAGCAACCACAGGCTCCCATTCACTTTGTGCATGTGGCTGTTGCTGCCTCCAGGAACGGAGCTCAGGGGTGAGTCAGATGAAATTGCAAAAAGGCTGGGTGGTTCTGGAGTCAGACAGGCTGCCAGTTCTGTTGAATCTGGCTCAGTCTCTTCCTACACCTGCAGTCTTGGACAACCCCCTTTGTCTCTCTGAGATTTGGTTTCTTCATCTGCAAAATGGGCTGGTTGTGAAGAGTTAATAAAGGGATGAACAGTTAGTTAAAAGAAAAGGACTGTATACATGTGAGGGGCTGATATTAAAAGCTGCTGAATTTATTCGACAAATATTTATTGAATACTAAATGCCTATGAGACACTGTTCTAAATCTGGGGTTGGCAGACTATGGCCCTGAGGCCAAATCCACCTGCTGCCTGGTTTTGCAAATAACGTTTTGGTGCAACACATCCACATCAATTCACTGACCTATCATCTATGGCCGATGCTGCTACAACAGAAGTGAGTAGTTGTGACGATGACAGGCTCACAAGCTTACAATATGTAGTCTCTGGCTCTTTACAGAAAAAGTTGCTGATCCCCAATTGAAGTGATGGGAAAAAGTGAACAAGACACACACACACACACACACATATCTCTGATTGGACTTTCCAGGGGCAGGAAGACAGATAATAAGCAAAGTAAAACATAACAAAACTAGATAATATAGAAAAAGGTAGCAAGCACAAGGGAGAATAATAAAACAGGGGTGGGGGACAGACAATGCTGGGGAGAGAGTAGAATTGTGGTTTTGAGTAGGTTGACCTGGGCCAACTTCACTAAGAAGGTGCCATTTCAGTCTTGACTTGATGGGGAGGAGGGAGTGGGCAGTGAGGATATCGGGAAGTGTTGCAAGCAGAGGGACCAGCAACTGCAAAGGCCTTGAGGCAGGAGTGTGCTCTGTACATCCTAAAATCAGTGAGAAGTCTAGCATGGCTGGACCCAGATGGGCAGCAGGGACGGGGTTGGCGGAGGCAGAAGCAGGAGAGGAGAATCTTCCTTTCAGGCTTGGCCAGTTGTCTCAGACCTCGTGGCCCTCCTGTACACTGCCTTTTTCTCCGAGTGAACTGGAAACCACTTCCAATGTTGACCCAAGAAGTAACGTGATCAGAATTATACTCTACAAATCTCAGGGCCTCCAGGGGAGCTAGAGAAAAATCCAGGAGATTAGAGAGGCTGGGAGGCTCCCTGTTGACCTCTGAGTCTTTTGTCCCTGAATATTTCCTTTTACACCTTATGCAGCCATCAAGAATCCAGACATCAACAGGAGCCCGGCTGGATGGGACACAGCAGGTCTGGGGACTGTAGCAAAGTGAGGGACACATGGCCCTTTCAGGACTACCACTCTTTACCTCCAGCCGGTGGCTCTTATGTAGGAATGTCAGCTCAGTGTCACCAGAGCTGATTCCTCAAGAGAACTCAGAGATGCAGATTTTAACATAAAATTGTCCTGCATTGACATATGGACTTGTAATTCAACTTGTCTTTTTAAACACCATGCAGCACAAAACATATTTGCAGTAGCTTTTCGGCAAACATACTCCCCGTTTACTGAATACAAGGATTTGGGCTTTGTTTTATTTTATTTTATTTTACTTTTTTTTTTTTTTTTGAGTAGGTCAATTGGGACTTGGCATTAGAAAATTGTTGTTTGTAATCATGTGCCCGGGTAAATTGTGATATGAACCAGAACACACACAGGAGGACTCTGTGGTGCCCTGCATAGCCCTCAGGTGGGTGTAGCAGGTTGCACAGGACTTGGGTCTGAATGTCCCTTTTGGCTCCTATTACCTTTCGGGTATAGCTTGTACAGGAATGACAGTTCATTCATATTCTGGGGCTGGCCACGTGCTCAGGACTATCCAAGAGATTGAGAAGTTGACTCATTGTTCGGGGCCTCCGGAAGTGTGCGCTCTGGGAGAAAGAGTAACACAAGCTGTCCTTAAAAACGGAGAACCACTACTCTCTGCTTCTACGAGTTTGGCTTTATCTATCTATCTATCTATCTATCTATCTATCTATCTATCTATCTATCTATCTATCTATCTAATCTATCTATCATCTATCTATATGAGGTTTTGCTCTTGTTCCCCAGGCTGGAGTGCAGCGATGCAATCTCGGCTCACTGCAACCTCTGCCTCCCCGATGCAAGGGATTCTACTGCCTCAGCCTCCCGAGTAGCTGGGGTTACAGGCATGAGCCACCACACCTGGCTAATTTCGTATTTTTAGTACGCCATGTTGGTTTCGCCATGTTGGTCAGGCTGGTCTCGAACTCCTGACCTCAGGTGATCTGCCCACCTTGGTCTCCCAAAGTACTGGGATTACAGGCGTGAGCCACTGTGTCAACTCCGAGTTTGGCCATTTTAGATTCCACATCTAGGTGGAATCATGCAACATTTGTCTTTCCATCCCTGGCTTATTTCTCTTAGCATCACGCCTTTCAGGTTTGTCTATGTTTCCAGGGCTGCGGAGAGAGGGAAGTGGAGAGAGATTGACCAACGGGTACCGAGTTTCACTTGTACAAGATGAATGAGCTCTGGAGATCTCATGTATAGCCATGTGGCCATTGCTAACAATACCATACTGTATACTTGAGATTTGCCAAGATGATAGGTCTTAAGTGTTCTCACATGAAGAAACAAAAAGAAATGGTAACTATGTAAGATGACAGATGTGTTAATTACCTTTATTGTGGCAATATGTCACAATATATATGTATATCAAAACATCAAGTTGTATACCTTAAATACATACAGTTTTACTTTTTCAATCATACCTCATTAAGTCTGGAATAAAGAAATACATACTGGAAGCAAACATACATACAAAAACCCAACAGAGAAACACTGTCTAGTGCCAGGTTACCAAACTGAAGGCCTTAGGCCAGTCTGGCCAACAATCATGTTGTGTTTGGGTTAATGGTCTTATTTAAAAAAATGTTTTAAGCTAGTTGCTGGCTTTTGAAAATCAAAACATTTCACACAATTCCTTTGCATATATACCCAGAAGTGGGATTGCTGTATCATATAGTAGTTTTATTTCTAATTTTTTGAGGGACCTCCATATTGTTTTCCATGGTAGCTGTACTAATTTCTATTCCAACCAATAGTGGATAAGGGTTCTCTTTTCTCCATATCCTTGCCAATAGTTACTGTCGTTTGTCTTTTTGATAATACCCATTCCAACAGGTGTGAATGGCTATGCAAAATTACTATTTGTCAATTAAAACTAAATAAGTAAAATAAAAGGGGGGGAAAAAGACTTCACACTAAATTCTAGATGTGAGCTTCTCTTGATGCAAAGCATCAGAAGACTCTGGCCACGCCAGGCCCAAATTCCTGCATGGATGATTGGGTAATGCTGAGAATGACTGCCTCTTGCAGGTGCAGTTGTGTGCTCCCTACTCACCCAGCAGTTTACTTCACTTGTTTGCATTCCCTGCCTGTCCCCTCCCTCCCTGAGGCTTTTGAGTTTGCATCCCTTGAAGTTGGGGCTACTGATCTGAGGAAGAAGGCTCATCTGGGGTTGTGTCCTGTCTGCGAGAACTGCCATGCTCAACCCCAGGACTAGAATGCCATGTGTTATCTCTGATCAATGACCAGTTATGATTGCCCTACCTGTTGCGTCTCTAAACACCTAGCACTATGCACCAGCTCAACATCCAGGGCATAGGACAGAGCAGCCTTCAGATGAAATTGCAAGCAGGTATAGGGCTGCTATTCTGGTAGAATTCTGACCTGTCCCATGGGTTCCAGAGGTTGACTTTCTTCTCTTCCAGGTCCTTCTGTCCTCACCTGGTGGCCCAGAGGATCCCTGTCTCTGAGGGTGAACTCTGTGGCCACTGATGCTATTCTGGAACACTGAGAGGCAAAGGAGAGAACAGATTTTCCCTCTGTCCCATCTGATGTCCTAATGTAGCCTTCTTGGGCAACTTTATCACGTAGCAAAGTCAGGTTTGCATCTGGGACTCTGGAAACATTTCATCCATGATGTCATAATTGATTTTCCTCCTTTCATCCTCCCTCTAGACTCCCTTCTCCTTCCCCACACCATCCCTGTTTCTCTGCTGCTATAATGCTTCACTGATTCCCCTTGATGGTTGCAGAGAATTCACTCTCCATGACTTGTTTTGTCCCTATTAATCCCCAGTCAATATGTGGCATCCAATGTAGTTGCTGTTTAGGGAAAAATAATTATTATTCTGCCTAGACCAAGAGTTATCTTAATTTAAAAGAATAAATTGCTCACTCAACTTCCAGACTTTTCATTCAAAAGGGAGACAAATTCATGGGTTGGCAGAGGGAGGCAGCATTTCCTCATAGCCTATGCATATAGAAATACTCTTCTTATCCTTTCAAAAACTCGTTTGTATTTTTTAATGAAGGTTATGCCAATCTCTTTGAAGACATTTTCTCTAGTCCTCTCAACAGCCTGAGAGGTAGTTTATAACATGAGGAAACTGAGGCAAAGAGATAACAAGACTTATCCAAAGTCATTTAAGTTGTCAGTAGCAGAGCTGGGATTGAACTTAGTGTGTCGGACTCCAAAGCTCATGCTGTACATTGAAGAAAACACTCTTCCAGATCTTCACGCCCCAGCATTTCATTCTTGTCTATCTCCTGGGGCAAGCTGAAAGCCCCCTTCTCAAAGATCTTCTCCTGGCATGAGTTTGATGATTTATCTTTCTCCAGCTAGCCTGATGTGTAGAGTTTTAGTTATGCATAGAGAGAAATGATTATGTTTCTGAGATGAATTATTGCACATTTGAGGTCACAGAGTGTCCTTAATGTCCCATGAGCAGGTGAGAGGAAGGATCAGGGGCTGATGAATGGGAAGAAAGGCAGGGACACAGAGTTTGCAGAGCCACAAGAATCTCAGGTAAGACTCAGCTTAGTTCTTGAACACAGTAACCCAACCTGCCTAGGCCTCCCAGTCTGTGGGTAAGATGAAGTCACGGTAACAGGAACTGTGCACATTTTCTGGCTCTCATCTTCATTCACACGTACTGGACTTCTGCCCATGCAAAGTTTTCCTCTCTTCTGTCTGGTAATTCTTGTGGTGGGGTTATTGC
The DNA here is from genome assembly GCF_000951045.1 of Mandrillus leucophaeus. NCBI lineage: Eukaryota > Metazoa > Chordata > Mammalia > Primates > Cercopithecidae > Mandrillus > Mandrillus leucophaeus. The sequence continues at coordinate 2,056,183 of NW_012102621.1, read as the reverse complement.
ACCCCTTCTTTTAGCTGACTGCATCCATCTCATAGTGTCCGCCATGTTTTTTCTTCTATGTTGGCCTCATTGTCAACGTTTGTATCTTGAGATGCTCTTGAGGGTGCCATGGGCCACCATGTCGTAGGCTTTGTGTCCAGATGTTTACGAAGATTCCAACTCTAAAGATTTCCAGAAGAGTGGAAAGAAGTCATCTCTCCCCCATTCTGGAATAGACGCCACTCTCCAAGCTCCAAAGCCATCCTGCTTGAACTTTGTCCTAGAGTCCTACGAAAACACAGCCATTAGTTTCCCCATCTGTTCCATCTCCAAATTGCTTCAGGAGGCAGGTATCTGGTTCTTGATCCAACCTCCTTTCTTTCTTTTGTGACATCAAAGCTTCTTGCTTTCTTCTTCATCCCCAGCTAATGCCCTCATACAGTTGTCTAAGGGGGCCCAGTTTACCAGCTTTCCGTATTCTCAGTCATGTCTGAATTCCAGTTTGGCTTCAAGGTAGGATATAGTAGTATTTAATAGTATGGGCTTGGGTGGGAATGTAAAATGGTGCAGCAGCTTTGGAAAACAGTTTGGCAGTTTCTTAAAATGTTAAATATAAACTTACTATACGACCCAGCAATTTCCCTCCTAGGCATCCACCCAAGAGAAGTGAAAGCATATGTTCACACAAAGACATATCCATGAATATTCATACAAACATTATTTATAATAGTCCAAAGTGAAAACACTCTAAATGTCAATCAATTAGTAAATGGATAAACAAAATGTGGTATATCCATATAATGGAATATAATTCAGCAATAAAAAAGGAATGAAGTACTGATACCTGCTACAACATGGGTGATCCTGAATAACAGTATGCTAAGTGAAAGAAGCCAGATGTATAGGCTCATGTTGCAGAATTCCATTATGAATTGTCCAGAAATGGCACATCTATTGGGAAAGAAAGTAGACCAGTGGTTGCCTGGGCTGGGGTGGGGATGGTGGTGAAGATTAACAGCAAATGATCATGGGGACTTTTCGGGGGTGCTGAAAATGTTTTGAAACTGGAGGATAATTGAAATTCCATAAATTTACTAAACATCACAGAATTGTGTCCTTACAATGTGTGAGTTTTATGGTATGCAAATTACATATCAATAAAGCTTTTTATTTTTTAAAAAAGTATCGATTTTAGATTCAGACAGACCTTAATTGCTTAATAGCTTCCTCTATTGCTTGTCAACTAACGGTGCCACTGTGGATTATTTATGTTGGTTGAGCCTCAGTTTCCCTATCCATAAAATGGGCGTAAATACTGCTTCATAGGGTTGTTGTAAAAATTGAAACTGGTTAAAGCTTGAGAAGTGTTTAATGTCAAGGAAATATAATAGTAGAAAGTAAAATATATTAAAAACTTAATATTGATATACTATTATATGCTCAATAAAAGTTAATTTCTGTTATTGTTGCCTTTCCTTGCTGTGAAGACATTCTTTATATTATTAACACTTTGAAATGTACCATAGGAGAATACAGCTAGCAAAATAATTGGGTTTCTTTTATTTTGGAGAGTGTTTCTGAATATGTGGTGCATATGTGGATGGAAGGTGTCTAAGCTTGGAGGAGATGCAGTAAGCATTGCTATTACTGTCTACTGCATGCTGTCCCAAGTGGGTCCTGTCTGGACCGCATTTCAGGCCATCACCCTCCCTCCCACTTGCTTACCACAACAGGTCTTCTGGTCTTCCCGGGCTCCTGGGCTCCCGCTTCCTATTTTTGCAGCGCTTCTCATAGAGAGGCTTAGAAGAGAGAGGATGGGCAGGATGTCCCCATGGGGCTTCCCGCAGCCTCTCAATTAGACTAGTTGTGGGGAGACTCCGGAGGAGGGAGGTCTGGGCCCATGCCAGCAGGATGGCTATGAGTCTGCGGAGAGAGAAAATAGAGCACAGAAAGGGAGCTGAACTTTCTAAGCAGCCAGTTTCATTTTGGGCATGGCAGTTTCTTGTGCTATCAGGGAGAGTCAAGCTCATCTGCTGAGGAGAGCTGTCAGGGGTTGACAAACTCCATCCTTACAGGTTCCTCAGCTCCTCTTGGGCTTATTAAAAACTTGGCTCTGCCTGGCCGGGGTGCAGAGCTTCTAGGTTGAGGAACATTGAGCATGTTGAAGTTGAGAGCGCCCTTTCAGATGATTTTTTGGCACTTGAAGTCTTCATCATTTGGCTTCTATCATAGACACACTTCATTCTTGGATCTCACCAAGGGTTGACTTCTCCGTGTGCCCTGGTCTCTCTATTCCTATAGGCACTGTGCTACCTTCTACCTCTTTACCTTTGTCCCTGCAGCCCTATGGCATTCTTATTTTTGCAGATGAGGAAACTGAGCCTGAGAGAGATCAAATAACTTGCTCAAGGTCACATAGCTAGTAAGTGGCAGAGCTGGAATTAAAACCCAGGTTTTAACGATTCAAGAGCCTGAGTGCTTGGGTATTAAGCTCTGCTACCTTCCAAATTTTGGTGTGAATTATAGTGCATTTTATAATTGTATGATGGCATATCTGCCTCCCTTGTGCAAAGATTGTGTACTTTTCATCTCTGTATCTTCTGGGCCCAGAATGAAGCCTGATGTACAGTAGCAAATTTGGTGCAAGTTTAAGTTCCTGTATCAGAGCCCACCTTCACCACTTACTAGCTTTGTAGCTTTGGGTGACTCAGTTAAAGCTTTCTGAGCCTCAGTTTCCTTGTTATAGGGTAATAATACCTACCCAGCGTATTTGTGAAGATTTGGTGACATGTTGCATGTTTGGTGTTTGATGCATACCAGATGTGGTAGACATTTTTGTTTTCTTTTGGGACATTCAATCCTGTATATTTTCAACTGAGGCGGTTTAGATAGGGTTTACCTTAATCTCCAGCTCCAAGGAGGGAATCTCCTGCTTCTTGGCAGCCTGGCCAATCAGAGGGCTGAATTACCCTGGTCACATGGATTGGGTCAAAGGTGGACATGTGACCTGGATGAGCCAATCTATGCCTTCTCTGGGACTTTGGCTGGAAAAATGGTAAGTACAATGAATCATGTAAATAGTGAGCTGTGTAGCCACCAGGTGGGAAGGGATTTTTCTGAGAATGAAGCCATCCCAGATGATTTTTCTGAGAACCAAGAGGAGAAAGAAAGAGAGAGTTCTGTCATATTGTTCATTTCATGCCTGTAGTTTTCTAGTGACATAAATCAATAAACTTGCTCTGTCTTTCTCATGTTCTCTCTCTCTCTCTCTCTTTCTCTCTGCTTTGAGCTAGCTGAAGTTGGTTTTTATGAGTTAAATTTTTATTCAACAAAGGGGGTGTTTTAAAATGGTGAGCTTTGTCTTTGTTGCCCTAGTGAGGGAATGAACAAAATAATATATGCTTGTTAAAGATCAGAGTTGGGCTGGGTGTGGTGGCTCACACCTGTAATCCCAGCACTTTGGGAGGCCGACGTGGGTGGATCACCTGAGGTCAGTAGTTCAAGACCAGCCTGGTCAACATGGCGAAACCCCATCTCTACTAAAATAATACAAAAAATTAGCCAGGCATGGTGGTGGGTGTCTGTAATCCCAGCTACTCGGGAGGCTGAGGCAGGAGAATCATTTGAACCCAGGAGGCAGAGATTGCAGTGAGCCAAGATTGCACCATTACACCTAGCCTGGGCAACAGAGAGACTCCCTCTCAAAACAAAACAAAACAAAACAAAAACCAAAAAAACACAGAGTTAACTTTAGTTCTAGCAAAGATCAAACAATTAGGTAGGCAGTCAAGGTGAAGATAGTAACAGGTCCAGAATTTACAGGGAAGAAGGCTCTTCAAGAGGAAGGAAGACATTGAGGCTTAGTAATTTCATTGCTAAGACAGCCACAGTAGGGGTGGCAGATGAGATTGACCAGGTAGATTGGGGCCAGGTGATCAAGAGCCTTAACTGTCATGAGAATAGATAGGATGGTGAAACTGAAGGCTGGTAGGCCATTTGGGAACAATGCGGGTGAATGAGGACAGTGGCAGTGGGTATGGGGCACAGACTTAGTCCTTAATTTTGAGTCAGTATAAATTCGAATGGGAAGGGAGGATATGAATTGGGGTCTAGTCTGGTGTAGCAAAAGCCTTACGCATAGTAAGTCCTATAATGCTCTGTCAGTTTGATTTGTTTATTTTTAAAGGGAGTATTCTGGACATTTTAAAGTGTATATTCTCGTAAGACAATGAGTATGTAATATGTTAGGTGGTGATCAGAGCTGAGAAAAAAGAAATTTTGGTAGCAGGACAGGGAGTGGAGGATAAGGTGTTGTTAAGTAGGGTATCCAAAGAGAGACCCCTGCCCCACCCCGCTTTTTTGAGACAGAGTCTTGCTTTGTCACCCAAGCTGGAGTGCAGTGTCCTGACCACACCTCACTGCAGTGTTGACCTCCAGGGCTCAAGAGATCCTCCTGCCTCAGCATCCCAAGTAGCTGAGACTGCAGGTGCGTGCCACCACGCTTGGCTAATTGTTTTGTGTTTTGTAGAGATAGGATCTTGTTATGTTACACAGGCTGGTCTCAAACTCCTAGCTCAAACCATCCTCCTGCCTTGGCTTCCTGAGTAGCTGGGACTGCAGGCAGGCACCACCATGCCTGGCTAATTTTTTGAATTATTTTTGTAGTCTTGGGGTCTTGTTAAGTTTCTCAGGCTGATCTTAAACTCCTGGGTCAGGCGATCCTCCCACTTTGGCCTCCCAAAGCACTGGGATTACAAGCCTAAACCACCATGCCCGGCCCAAAGAGAGCATCTTTGATAAGAAAACCAACCATTACCCCAAGACACATGAGACTGCATGCTTATTCATTTCTGGGAAAATATTTATCATGTAATGCTAGAAGGAAAAAATCAGCATATGAATTAGAAGCAGATTAGGATGGAGCAAGATTGCTTTTCACCTTTGGGGAAATCTTGAATTTGATTTGATCTTTTTCATTTATTTATTTATGAATTTTTAAAAGCCCACATCACAACCAATTGTAACACAAGAGAGTGTTGTCAGCCCCAAGTTGAGTACAGTATCCCTAGGTACAGTCAATTTCTCAATGTTTCTCCTAAAGTGTAGTGTCCTGAGCTAAAACTTTCCAGAGCGTGCTGAGCAGCATCATGTGAAAAGGGACAAATGGATTGTTTTCTTCAGGCCTGTGACAGGTATATGATGATTCAGGGTAGCTGCTTTGACCTGGCTCTCTCTAGACTCCAGAGCATTTTGGGATTCTGAAAGTCAAAATTACTATCTTTGTGTGTGTGTGTGTGTGTGTGTGTGTGTGAATTACTGAGTGTTGCAGGCATCAGTCTTGACCTCTGGGGCTCAAGTGATCCTCCAAGACTACAGATATGTGCCACCACACTTGGCTAATTGTTCTATTTTTTGTAGAGATAGGTTTGCTATGTTACTCAGGGTGACCTAGGTCACCTCCTGGGCTCAAGCAATCCTCCCTCCTTGGCTTCCTAAGTAGCTGGGACTGCAGGCAGGCACCACCTTGCCCAGCTAAGATCCACTTGTGGTCTTCAAGGGTAGCCCCAACTTGGTTCATTACTCATTCACTCCTTTCTCCTCACTCACCACCTACTTGCATCTCTCCTCATGCTCAGGGATGGGCTGGTGGGCGAAAATCTTGCAAGGTACTTAATACACACATCACTCAGTTGTTCATAAATGCTGAATGTTTAATGATTTTTAAATCCCCAACTTTATGATGGTATAGTTGACATAACATCAAATTCACCCATTTTAAGCATATAATTCAATGATTTTTAGAAAATTTACTCACTTGTGCAACTATCACCAGGATCCAGTGTGAGAACATTTTTTGTCACCCCAATAAGATCCTTGTGCCTGTTCTCATCCCTAACCTCAGGTAACCACTAATCGATTTTCTAGCTCTATAGATGTGTCTTTTCTGGACATTTCATATGAATGGAATTATACAGTATGTGGTCTTTTATGTCTGGCTTCTTTCACTTAGTATGTTTTTGAGGTTCATCCATGTCGTATCTGGTATCAATTCTTCATTTTTTTGTTGCTGCGTAATATTCCATCATATGGATAGACCACTCCATTCACACATTTGTGATCATTGGAACTCTTTTTACTGCTGGGATATTATGAGTAATGCTGCTGTGAATACTCACTTGTGAGTCTTTTGTGGACACATGTTTTCATTTGTCTTAAGTAGATATCTAGGAGTGGAATTGCTGGGTAATATATTAAGATTATGTTCAACTTTTCAAGAGTTGAATGGCTTGTTTTTTAAGCTGTGTCAAAGTGCTCTCCCCGTCACATATAGAGGGTTGTGTTGAGCATCTCTCATAACCTGGAATGCTCTCCACACATGGCTGCAGCTGAGATATTTGCAATGGAATATTCAGGTCCTTCCACGCCCAGCCATTTGCTGGAGCAGTTCCACCTACCAGTCATTCCGCCAAGCCTGCCCTTCCTGCCACAGCCAACCCTGAGGAAGGGGGAACACAAAGACGTCTGTGGCTGTCTGAACGTGGCTTTTTCTCCAGATGGGACAGATGCAGTGACTGTAAAAGCAGCTGCGATGTTTCCGTGCTGAAAAGAGCTTTTCATGCAAGAGACGAAAAGAGGAATGTCGTGCTGGAAAGGTGAACTTTGGGAACTGGTATGAAAAGAATGTGATGTGTGCTCCCTGTTTCTCTGGGACAAATGAGTCATGTTTGAGAAATGGTCCCTTTTCAGCCTCAATGACTGCTTGCATCTATTTCAACATCCAAAAAAAGCACAGGGAGAGGAGAGCTGGAACTTGAGCGAGACTCAAAGGTTGCTGGAGACTCGGAAACAGTCATCTGATGATGTGACAGGTCAGTGAGCCAATCAGCCAGCCAAAGAGCTGTGATGAAGGGAGAGTCCATGATTGTAGAGTGACACAAGGTCTCATTTATTCTGGAGAAAGCTGGGGAATTTGGTCTCAAACAGCTGGTACTGAATTGAGTCTTTGTATGTCCAAGAGACAAGATATTCATTTAGATTGAACAGATGCCAATATTTCTTGGGCTCCTTAGTGGTAACTGATTCTCCCTTCATGGGCCTGAAGGTATTAAAAAATATTTAGAACTTGACTTTCAAGATTTAATTGTAGCCCTTAAGAAGTAAACTCAGACATACAAGAGATGCGACACTGGCTAGCCATATGCAGAAAACTGAAACTGGATCCTTTCCTTACACTTAATACAAATATTAACTCAAGACGGATTAAAGACTTAAATATAAGACCTTAAACCATAAAAACCCTAGGAGGAAACCTAGGAAATGCCATTCAGGACATAGGCATGGGCAAATACTTCACGACCAAAACACCAAAAGCAATGGCAGCAAAAGCCAAAATTGACAAATGGGATGTAATTAAACTAAAGAGCTTCTGCACAGCAAAAGAAACTATCATCAGCATGAACAGGCAACCTACAGAATGGGAGAAAATTTTTGCAATCCATCCATCTGGCAAAAGGCTAATATCCAGAATCTACAAAAAACTTAAACAAATTACAAACAAAACAAAACAACAACAACAGCAACAACAACAACAAAAAAACACAAAAACACAGCTTCCCTTATTTCTTAAGGTGATCTCAGATGGCAGACTTCCTGAGTTCAAATCCTGATTGCAGAAGGTCGTTGAATAATTTATTTAACTTCTCTGTGCCCTGGTTTTCTTATCTGTAAAGTGAGACTGAAAATAACACCTCCCTGTTTTGAGGATGAACTGAGATCATCTATGTAAGACACTTAGCATATTGGTGGGCACAGAGAAAGGCCAGAGTAAATTTATTTTTTGTTATTAAGATAATTTTGTATTTGGAGCTTCTGTTTCACCAGGTGGATGAAATTCGAATCTTAACCTATTCCAGGTAACCCCAAGCAATTCAGTATTGAATATTAAGTATTCAATGCAGTATTGAATTGCCTCTCCCGAAAGATTTGGATTCTGTAATTGTGTGGCAGAACTGTGTTTAAAGGAGGATAGGAGACTTTGATTGTCCCTGGATAGGTGAGAGGCCATCTGGTCTTCAATTATCATCTGTTGAGGCTGACTTTCATGGAAACCCATTTCATCTTGTATTTTCAGATGAGGCAACTGAGGCTCCGAGAGGTTAGGAAACTTGCCTAAAGATACACAGCTAGGTAGTGGATCCAGGACTCAAAACCAGGTCTGTCTGAGTTTAGGGCCTTTGCTCTTTACCATTTGTCTTCTAAAAATGATTCCAAAGGCCTTTCTGCCTTATGTCCAGGTGGTCATACCATTAAGCAAAAGGGTAAGGATTTTTTTTTTTTTTAAGGGAGGTGGACTAGGTTGTTTCATATTGTCAGAAAAAGGCCTGAGAACTTGTGTCAGATGCCAAATGAAGCTTTAGTTCTTGGTAAATTTTGAGAGCAATTGGTGTTTTAGTTAATAAGAGAAATTCAATACATATTTGTTGAATTGAAGGAAGGAGGGAGGAAAGAAGGGAAAAAATAAGAGAAAGAGGGAAGAAAGCAAGAAAAAAGGAAGGAAGATGGAAAGGAAAGAAGAAGGGAAAGAGGGAGGCAGGGAGGAAGGAAAGAAAAGGTTTTGATTTTCATTTGCCAGCCACACCATTGGAGTATATTGGTTTCATGGAGCTTTACCAAGGTTTTATGCCTTGGAATCTCTTGGAACATTTTCGAAACACGCATTCTAGGACCCCACGCCACAGCTACTGAATCAGTTGGAATCACTGGGGTCAGTCCTGAGCGAACAAACTCAGGCAGTTTTATATGATACCTCTGAGAAGCGTGAGTTTGTGATTCTTCTTTTTTTTTTTTTTAAGTAAAGCAAATTAAAGACCAGTTTAGGCTCAGCAAGGGGTTGTTCTGGTTTGTGAGTGGCTTTATCTCTTATTTGGATGCTTCTCAGTGATGTTTCTGTTGGAAGGAGGTGCTCGGTGTTGCCTTTCAGAGGCCATTAAAAGGCACTTCCAGTTCACGACTTCCACTCCCCTTTGTGAAAGTCAAAGAATGTGTAGGGTTGACATTCTCCCTGAAACTGAATCCGGTGCCACTTGTCCACCTCAGCTTGCTGGGAATAGAGTAAAAAATTTGAGGCTGGACGTGGTGGCTTATGTCTGTAGTCCCAGCACTTTGGGAGGTCAAGGCAGGTGGATCACTTGATGTCAGGAATTCGAAACCAGTCTGGCCAACATGGTGAAACCCCATCTCTATTAAAAATAGAAAAATTAGCTGGGTGTGGTGATGCACGCCTGTAATCCCAGCTACTTATGGGGCTGAGGCATGAGAATTGCTTGAACCCTGGAGGCAGAGGTTGCAGTGAGCCGAGATCGCGCCACTATACTCCAGCCTGGATGAAAAAAAAAAAAAAAAAAAATTAAAGCACCTTCCTGGTTTTCAGGCCTAAATTGACCTAAACTAAAGTGTTTTCATTTGTTGTAGTGATGATGGTGGTAGTGGCTCCCCCAGGGGACCAGTCAAAGAGTATCTGCCGTCTCTTTGGTAAGAAGGCTGTCCCAGCCAGTCAGGGTTAGTGTTAGAGAGATCACATATTCCAGTCAGTGTCTGTCCTACCAAGCCTGGAAGTTGTTGCCAGATCGGTACATCCCATGATCAAGAATGGGAGAGGACCATCTTTGTTTGGTATAGCATCTCTGAATTAATTGGCAGCCTTCCTCAGGACTTGGCACTAATTGGACAGAAATAGGCATTGAAGTTCTGGGAAAATTGTCTTGCCTGAGAGGCGTCCAATACAAAGGAACTTGGGCAGGGAGGTCAGAATTAATGTGCTTAATATTCAGTTGCTGCTGGGACCCAGCCAAGGAATTGAGAGTGTCCTGAAAATTACTGGCCTCATTTGTTTGCCTTCTCTGGCTGTGCTCTTGGCACCCATGGAGGAGAAAGGGATGAACACAATAGAAACTAGAAAAAGGTCCAGGCCTGTATCTCAGGGACAAAAAGGGTTTTGTGGTCATCATCAAGAGGAATTATCACCTGATTCCCCGTCAATGGAGGCTTCTGTCCTAAGCTACCTGGCAGGGATCACTGCCTCCTTCTGTCACTCCATTATTCATTCGTTCATTCATTCAGCAAAGCGTTTACCATGGACATGCTGTAAACCTGGAATTGTACCTGGAAAATTCTGGAGAATTTTGTTACCTGTGATGGTTAAAATATCCCTAGAAATGGAGGCAGAGCCTGCAGTGAGCCAAGATTGCGCCACTGCACTCCAGCCTGGGCGACAGAGCGAGACTCCGTCTCAAAAAAAAAAAAAAAAAAAAAAGAATCCCTAGAAATAAATGACTGTTGATCTAAGAGCACAGAGGCTTAACAATGAGCAAACTCACAATATTGAAGGCTCCCCCACTCCCAATTTTCTTTTTCTTAAATTATAATTTTTATTTTGAGGAAATTAAAAATAATACAAAAAAGTCTGGGCACGGTGGCTCATGCCTGTAATCCCAGCACTTTGAGAGGCCGAGGTGGGCAGATCACGAGGTCAGGAGATCGAGACCATCCTGGCTAACAAAGTGAAACCATGTCTCCGCTAAAAATACAAAAAGTTAGCCTGTAGTCCCAGCTACTCAGGAGGCTGAGGCAGGAGAATCGCTTGAACCCAGGAGGCAGAGCTTGCAGTGAGCTGAGATTGCACCGCTGCACTCCAGCCTGGGCAACAGAGCAAGATTCTGTCTCAAAATATAATAAAATAAAAAAATAAAGAACTAGGTAATAATCACCCAGGTCCCCACTACCTAGAATCAACAATTGTTAACGTTTGGTTATTGCTAACAACATATCTTCAAATATTATTGCTTTAACATAAGAATGAATACATTACAGATAATGTTTAAATTTCCTCTTCCCTATTGCTTTCAACACCTCACCTTCTCCCAACCGGGCAATTATAGTCATGAATTTCACGTGTTTTTTTCTTATTCTTAATTCCTAATCTGTTAAGTTTTACATATAGATTTATGTTTCCATAAACTGTATGTGTTTTAATTTTGGGGAATTTTATTATATTTTAAATTTCATTCTGCATCTTGCTTTTTTCACTTAACATTTTGCTTTGGGGCTTTATATATGTTTATAACTAGCTAAGTATTACATCTAACTCCATCCATCCATCCATCCATCCATCCATCCTTCTCTCTCTCCCTGTATCTATGTATCTATATCTATCTATCTATCTATCTATCTATTTATCTATCTATCTATCTGTCTGTCTGTCTGTCTATCTATCTATCTATCTATCTATCTGTCTATCTATCTATCATGATCTATCTATCCATCCATCTATCTGTCTCTTCATCACCATTATCATATTTATGTATCTACCTATTTTTTGTTTTCCTGGCTGCCTATTTTATATATGTCTTATTTCATATACTTAGCCACTCAGTTTTCTTGCCTGGTTCCTTAGCAGGGATGATACTCAAAATATTTAACAACCCATATGCCCCAGGCACCAAATAATAAAAACATGTGATGGCTAGTCAGTCTAGACCTGGCCAAGAATAACTGGTAGGCCCATTATACCGGTCCATACCAGTTGACCTGTAGCTTCCCTGCAGGCATTTTGTTTTGCAAACCCTGCACTAACAATTCCTTCCAACACTGACTGTCTTATGAACAAAACCCTTGGAGTTTCTTCCTCAGGAATACCTTCCCTTCTGATGACTTATAATCCTCCCTCATCTCTGCTTGTAGAAGTCTAAGCAGTCTTTTAGGCCAAGTTCAAATACCATTTCCTGCATGAATGACTCTGGGATCTCTAAGACAGATTTTAATTCTTCATTCTGCCTTATTATTGGGATTGTATCTGTAGTATTGTCTGTGGATTGAATCCTTCAGTGGATTGCGAGTTTCTCAAAGCTTGGATGGCTCCTTACTTACTAATCTCTGTGACTTTGTTTTATGTCCATCCCTCACTCAAATGTGCACATAAGCTGACGCCTGTGATACGCCATACGTACCCTTGTTAGGTTGGCAGAGAATTAATGGTGGATTCTACCTGGCATGGGAGCATTAGGAGTAGGACATATATGATACAGCATGAAGATGTCAGCGCCCAGGGTTCTCATTCATCGACACTTTCCAAGGTGTTCCTTGGAAATAAATACATGGTTTTTAATGGTCTTTGGCTCTGAGACAGCTTGTCAGAGCACCATGGTTTATAGTATGGCAGAGTGACATTGCTGAAGGTCTCTGGAAGGAGCTGAAACTTCAGATGTAAAAGTGATTTGAGAAGGTGCAGCAGGGGTGTCCGTTGAGAGCTGGGCGGCATGGCACGGTGAGCAGGACACCGGCTTTGGAGCTAGTTGCTGTGTTCTGTGAGCCTGTGCCTAGAAACCAGTCTAGAAAACTGCATTTGAATCCCATCGTTTCTGGAGCATGGTGGGTGCTCCACCACGTGTGTGAATGGAGCCAGGTAATCCTGGGTTCGAATTCCTGATCTAGACTGAGTTTCAGTTTCTCTATCTGAAAAATGATAAGATATTGTCTACCCTTAAGGATTACTGAACAAAGGAGGTTTCATACATGAAGAGTGCCTGACACAGCCTGGAAGACTACTAGGACTGGTAGGACAGCATTATTAGTGACCGTGTGATAAATGCATTGCACTTATTAATATAGGTTAGGGCCTTTATATATGTTAGGGACAAACCCCCAGGGGCCAGTCATATGTCCCAGTGGTATTTTAGTTGTGTGATACTGGGAAGGTTATTTTACTTTCTTTTTGAGATGGAGTCTCACTCTGTTGCCCAGGCTGGAGTGCAGTAGCGTGATCTCGGCTCACTGCAACCTCCACCTCCCAGGTTCAAGCAGTTCTCCTACCTCAGCTTCCCGAGTAGCTGGGATTACAGTACTGTGCCACCACCATGCCTGGCTAATTTTTGTATTTTTAATAGAGACAGGGTTTCACTATGTTGGCCAGGATGGTCTCAAACTCCTAATCTCTGGTTATCCACCCGCCTCGGCCTCCCAAAATGCTGGGATTATGGGCATGAGTCACTGTGCCTGGCCTATTTTATTAGTTTTTCAACACTCTCAGCTTTAGTTTCTGCATCTGTAAAGTGAGGACATGTAAATAAAGCAGATGTGTGTTTGGATACCTGCTGTGAGATGTCAGAGCAGGCCGAATGGTGACCCTCCAGAAATTCCCTAATCCTGGAACCTGTGCCTGTGACTTTATTTGGTAAAAAGGGTCTTGCGGATGTAACCAAGTTGAGGATCTGCAGGTAAGGAGTTCAAGTTCATTCCCGATTATCTGCCTAGGCCCTAAATCTGCTAGCAAGTGTTCTAGAAGAGACACGCAGAAGAGAGACATATGGAGAAGAAAAGAGGAGGAAATGTGACCACACGGCAGAGATCCTAGGGATGCAGAAGCTGGAGGAGACAAGGCTCCCCTAGAGCCTTGTGAGGGGGCATGGCCCTGCCAACAGCTCAATTTCACACTTCTGGACTCCAGAACTGAGAAAAAAAGTTCTGTTGTTTTAAGCCACTCAGTTTGTGGTAGTATGTTACAGCGAAACTGACAGTCAGTTTCTGTATTCTGGCTCTGCGGGAGCCTTTTGCATATTGTAGGTGCTTGCTGAAATGCCCTTAAAAAGCTCACAGTCGGCCTGGTGCGGTGGCTCACACCTGTAATCCCAGCACTTTGGGAGGTTGAGGTGGGCGGATCGCCTGAGGTCAGAAGTTTGAGACCAGTCTGGCCAATATGGTGAAACCCTGCCTCTACTAAAAATACAAAAATTAACTCGGCATGGTGGTGTGTGCCTTTAATCCTAGCTACTCAGGAGGCAGAGGCAGGAGAATGGCTTGAACCTGGGAGGTGGAGGTTGCAGTGAGCAGAGATCACACCATTGCACTCCAGGCTGGGTGACAGAGCGAGACTTCGTCTCAAAACACACACACACACACACACACACACACACACACACACAAACACCTCACAATCTAGGGCTGGGAGATGACACATTCACCAACAGTGATACAATCTAGCTGGTCAAGGTTGTAATAGAGGGGCACGCAGGAAGGTCAGACAACCTGGCAGGGAGGTATATGTGTGGGTGTTCCTGGGGAGACTTCCTGCAGCTTTTCTCAGATGAGCCCTAAAGAGCAAGGAGGAATTAGCCAGACATAGAAGAGAACAGGACATTTTATTAGAGAAAGCAACATGCACAGAGGCATGAGACAGCAAGAACAGGTAGTCATTCTTGTCTTCTTAATTCCAGGGAAGGTCAGATAGCCACCTAGAACAGTGCTTCCCAAAAGGTGAGGCACATGTGGATCACCTGGGGGATTGTGCTCAAATGAAGAAAAATAGATTTTGAGTCAGCGAGTCTGGGGCAGGCCCAGAGATCCTGCATGTCTTACAAGTTCCCAGGGAACGCCGATGGTGACCACACTTTGAGGAGTAAGGCCTTAGTACCCTAAAGTCTACGGCACTTTTGCCCGTTACTTTCTTTCTTTTCTTTCCTTTTTCTTTCCTTTTTCTTTCTTTCTTTCTTTTTTTTTTTTTTTTTTTTTGAGATAGAGTTTCGCTCTTGTTGCCCAGGCTGTAGTGCAATGGTGCGATCTCACCTCACTGCAACCTCTGGGTCCTAGGTTCAAGCTGTTCTCCTTCCTCAGCCTCCAGCCTGGGATTACAGGCGCCCTCCACCATGCCCAGCTAATTTTTTTTTTTGTATTTTTAGTAGAGCCGGGGTTTCTCCTTGTTGGCCAGACTGGTCCTGAACTCCTGACCTCAGGTGATCTGCTCACCTTGGCCTCCCAAAGTGCTGGGATTACAGGCATGAGTCACCATGCCTGGCCCACTGTTGCCCATTTCTTATCTCATTTAAGCTTCTCCCCCTCAAGAGAGAGCCAGATTTGCAGCTGTGAAACCAGATGCTGGAAGAAGGGAGTTGCTTTGCTCAAGGTCACACAGGCTCAAATGGTATCATTGATTTCAGAACCTGGATTTTCTGACTTTGAATACACTGTTCCTTTTAATAACTCATCATACAATTTCAGTATGACATAGGAATAAGGACTAGATTTTGATTTTTGATCCAGTCTCAGGGTCTTTTTCTTTCAGTAGATTGTTTATGTCACATTTCCACTTGTGGATCTCAAGTGCGTGTTTATTAATTAGTAATAATAAGGATCATTTATATTATAGGCAAAGATATATTAATAAACCATCCAATAACTATTAACAATCATTTATAATCATTAACAATCACTACTAATTAATGGTCACAAATAACAAATAAGTTAATTATAATTAAGCTTTCTCTCTTTATAGTACCTCTATATATGATATGGAGGTCTCATATGGCAGCAGTTTATTTGCTGTTTTCTTCAGAGGTCTGGGGGTGAACTGGGCTGTATCTGATTTCTTCCCCTAATCACAGTCCTAGAGGACTGTTCGATGGATCTTATGTTTAGCTCAAGGTAAACATGTTACCGAGTTCTTGGCTAACTAGTTATTTCAGACAAATACTGAATATTGAAAGGGAGCTAATAGTTTTTTGTTGTTGAGGATCGCATGAGATTTAAGCTGTCATCAAAGTCCACCTTCAATAACAGCAAAAATGTAGTTTTTTAGAAGAGGAGTAGTGGATGACCGCGGAAAGATAGGGCAGGGACTCCAGAAAGAATGGGAACATGATAGGGAGACATAAAGGGAGGAGGACAGTGTGGTCTTAAGGGCAGGTGGGCGTGGGGTGACCAGAGCTGGCATACCTTAGAGATGGCAGAATTACAGCTGGTCACAAGAGGGAGGGGACAGATAGGTGTCTGCAAGTAGCAGTGGAAGTGGATTAAAAGAAGGAAGGGTACAGATATGCAATTAGATATATAAATATTTCTTATCCTTGGCCAAACTAGTTTGAATGCAGAGTTACTCGCCCAGGAACCCCCATGGGGCTGTTGATAGTAATGCAGTGAAAGCTGATACATTCCATTTTGGAGCATTGGAGCCCTTTGGCTTATCTGCAAGGACATGTTACCAAGGGACTTGTTAACAGGGGATTGCACAACAAACATCTATTCCTTCCCCACGAAAAGGATGAAGCTGGTGGCCCCTGTGCACCACCAGGCTGCATGGAAGCACCATATTCATAGTGCCCCAAAGGCTTCCCGTGGTCGTATGTAGGGCGGAGAACGCCGGGGACTGAGAGAACATATTTTTTCACATAAATATTTATGTCAAACGAGCTCTGCTAAGAAGGTGGCAAAACAAGGCGTGAAAACACAATGAGACAGAGCAGCCCGACTTTTTGCAAATATTTATGAGACAGGAAAATGCTGAGAGAGAGAAATAGCCCTGGAAGGTTGGCAAAGAAGGGAGAGAAACACCCAGGATGCCCCGAGCTGTGGGAAGGCTGTCTTCTGAGAAGAATGCATAGACGGGCAGGGCTGATCAGATAATACTGTTAGCAAGGGAAGAGGATTGACAGGTTTTCTTTGCCTTTTAAAGGCCTGTATGACAGTCAGATTGCTAAGCACATAGGGTTCTTCCAGAGGCTTTCACAGCCCCTTTTACAGATGGTCAGGGGAATTAAGAGATTTTTTTCAAGCTACTCAGCTGCCAAGGGAGAGAGCTGGGATTCTGTTCATATCACCTTGTTTCCAGCCCCTAGGAGTCTTCCCATCACTATGCTACAGTTCCCTGGCCCAGTTCAGGGCTGGGCAGTCGTGTCACAGACAATTACAACAACCTGGAGGCTGAGGTGGGAGCATTGCCTGAGCCCAGGAAGGTGAGACTACAATAAGCTATGATTGCGCTGATAGAACCCCGGCTTGGGCCACAGGGGGAGACCTCCTGTCTCAAAAAAATTAATAAATTAAAATAAATAAACAAATAAAATAATCTGGGCTGGGTGTGGTGGCTCACACCCGTAATCCCAGCACTTTGGGAGGCTGAGGTAGGAGGATCACTTGAGCCCAGGAGTTCGAGACCAACCTGGGCAACATAGTTATCTCCCCTCTCTACAAAAAAATTTAAAATTAGCCAGGCATGGTGGTGATGCGTGCCTGCGGTCCCTGCTACTCAGGAGATTGAGGCAGAAGGATTGCTTCAACACAAGTGTTTGAGACTGTAGTGAGGTATGATCGTGCCACTGTGCTTCAGCTTGGGTGGCAGAGCAAGAACCCATGTCGAAAAGAAAGGTAATTTGTCTCTGCATTCTGTGCATTTCCTGTAATAATCTTGTATTACTTTTTTTAACTGAAAATATAAGCATTAAAATATGATTTCAAAACTCTAATAAACAGTCTAATATACAAATAATTATTCTTAATATGCTTTTTTTTGAATAAGAAATATCTGCTGTGCAAGCATCCATGCCAAACTGCATCAATGCAGACTCCATGGGGATGGGGGCAGGGAAGGGAAATGGGCAATTTCAGAGCTTCATTTTGTCAGTTTTTGTTCAAATTCTTTTTACAATGAACACTATTGCTTTTATAATAGGTCATGACATTAAACACACACACACACACAGAGAACAGGTCTGCATAACAGACATAATTAACATTCTTCCCTCTCAGTCTCAGTTTCCTCTTCAATAAAATGATAATAAGAGCAATCCCGTTTCATGGGAGCATCTAAGGATTGAGTGATATTGTCCACATAAACTACTTACCACGGTGCCCAGCACATTGGAAACCCTCAGTCCATGTCAGATGTCATATTTTTAGCAGACAGCTCATTGCAGGAGCCCATTGAGGACTGGTCGGGGATTCTAGCACATGTCTTGCCCATAGTAGGGGCTCAATGCTTTTGTTGAAGAAATAAATACTCTGGGACTGACTCTGGCTTTGAGAGCAAGAAATCCAGCCTTTGTGAACCATTCAGCTCTAGGCAGTTATCAGTCATTGCCGAATTATTTTGCTGCTGCTCAGCCAAGGTTCCCCAGAAGTCCTCTTCTGATGTCCCTTTAGGACACGGCCACTTCTTTCCAAGCCACCAACAATTGTTCCTGCCTCTGGCAAGCAGTTATCTTCAGAGGGACGTAACAGTCTCATCCTTCCTAAATGCTGGAGATAATGGAATAGAAAAAAATCTGTGTTCTACAGGAAGGCAGCCAGGCTGTGATGGTCAAGGGGGAAAGAGAAGCTCCTAAAATGTTTGCATATTTTCTCAAGAACAAGTTGCAAAAGAAATCAGTAGAGTGTCACCTGGATTTGAAGGGTTGTATACAGTTATTCAACCCCAGTTTTGTATAAGGAGCAAACAGGCAAGCATAATTATTGGCTGTTGCAGAAAAAAAAGGGAGAAGGACATTGACATTAGCAGACTGTGTGTTGTGCCAGGCATTGTGTTTGATGCATTAAGTATGTTTTCTTTTTTCATACTCAAACCATAATTATTAGGTTTTAAGATTTAAAAATATTAAAAAGGGCTGGGTGCGGTGATTCACACCTGTAATTCCAGCACTTTGGGAGGCCGAGGCAGGAGGATCACCTGAGGTCAGGAGTTTGAGACAAGCCTGGCCAACATGGCGAAACCTCGTCTCTACTAAAAATACAAAAATTAACCGGGTGTGGTGGCACATGCCTGTAGTTCCAGCTACTTGGGAGACTGAGGCAGGAGAATTGCTTGAACCCGGGAAGTGGAGGCTGCAGTGAGCCGAGATTGTGCCACTGCACCCCAGCCTGGGCGACAGAGCAAGACTCCGTCTCAAAAAAGGTACTATTATCATGTCTGTTTTATAGATGAGAAACCAACTTGCCTAAGGTCATGTAATGCGAATAAACAGGATAGAACTAGGATTTGAGAACTAGGATATCTATCTGGATCCAAATCTTCCTGAGGATGTGTAGGGGACAGAAAAATTAAAAAGACAAGATAGTAAATGGATACATTAGAATATGGGCAATTTGATTTTCTGCTCTCTTGCGAAGCGAGGCAGGCAGGAAGAGACTTTGTTATTCAACAAGGATAAATTCATTCATTTATTTAGGAGCTGGATTGGCTTGGTCTGTGGATGGTAAGAAGATTAAATCTTGAGTGCCTAGTCTGGTCCATTGGGAGTGGCTGCTCGAGGAGATTGATTAACGATGCCTGTTAAGGATATGAAATAGAGATTAGTGGTCTAGTTGCTATATCCTTGATACCTACTCATGAAGCAGAGAAGTGGCTGTTCTAAGTAACACAGGAAGAAGTGCTGCTGAATGGAACAGATAAGGGGATGGTGGATTCTATCTTTGTAAAAACAAAGGTCTGAGATAGATGGTGAACACAGCTGGCAGTTTCTGAGAATCCCATGAGGATAGGCAAAGGCTTCATTTGAGATAGTGAACTTATAATTCTTGAACTGCCTCTATGGGAAGCAGTCCAGTCTGGACAAGAGAGAGGTTTTAAGAAGAATCCAGGAAGCAAGCCCTTCTTGTAGCAAAGTGGTTGTTAACAGTGGGACTATGGGAGCTACACAGGGCCACATTTCAAATCCTGGCTCCATCATGTATGAGCTGTGTGAACTGGGGAATTTACCTCTCTATTCTTACCCACAAAATGTGAATACTGCTTCTAACTCTTGGTGTTGTTCTGAAGATGAAATGAGATAACATTATTAAAGTGCTTTGCACACAACTGGCACTCAATGTGTGACTGTTCCCTTTTCCATGCACCACATGGTATCCTGCGACTGGAAATGCTCCCCCTGTGAGGAAAGTCCTAACTGGAAGACACTTAGCCTAGCCCTTGGTATACAGGCAACTCTAATGCCCCCTTCCCATAACTGAACTTCAGGGGCCGTTTACTATTAATGGAAACTGTGTTGCTAATTCCCTTCCCACTGTGCAGTCAATTTACCTCTTAAAGCCTGACAGAGGCAGCATGCAGGAAGATTGACAACATTGCTCACACTGTTTAAAGGTTCTACTGTGTGTTGAAAATTGTCTAAATGGGGGGATAATGAACAGTCACCAAATTGGAGCTTTCTCAAGCAGAGAGGAAAGAAAGGCTTTGGAGAGAGGTTGCCACCTGACCAAATGTATTAGCCAGGGTGGGGAGACGGAGGAGTGACGGTGTCAGTTCCCCAAGCCCAAGAAATGTTGGACCTGTTAGAGTATGAAGCATTTGGGGGCCGTTCACTGTTAGCAGTTTGTGTGGTTACTTTCTAGGGAATGCTGGGATCAGACAGGAATGGGTACACCTTGGACTCTGCCTGCCCCAGACAGGTTAATGGAACTGTGAGCCCATGGGCATCCACCATGATCTGGACTGACCTGACATGTGAAAACAATCCTAAAACTTATATGGAACCACAAAAGACCCAGAATAGCCAAATTTATCCTAAGCAAAAAGAACAAAGCTGGAGGAATCACATTATCTGACTTCAAATTATGCTACCGAGCTATAGTAACCAAAACAGCATGGCACTGACATAAAAATAAGACACATAAACCAATGGAGCAGAATAGAGAACCCAGTAACAAATCCACACACTTGCAGTAAACTCATTTTTGACAACAATGTCAAGAATATACACTGGGAAAAAGACAGTCTCTTCAAAAAATAGTACTGGGAAAACTGGATATCCATATGCAGAAGAATGAAATGAATCCGTATCTCTCACTGTATACCAAAATCAAATCAAAATGGATTAAAGACTTAGATCTAAGAACTCAGACTATGAAATAACTACAAAAACATTAGAGACAATCTCCAGGATGTTGAAGTGGGCAAAGATTTGAGTGATACCCAACAAGCACAGGCAACCAAAGCAAAAATGGATAAATGGGGTTCCATCAAGTTAAAAAGCTTCTGCATAACAAAGGAAACAATCAACAAAGTGAAGAGACAACCCAGAGAATGGGAGAAAATATTTGCAAACTATCCTTCTGACAAGGGATTAGTAACCAGAATATATAAGGAGCACAAACAACTCTTTAGGAATAAATCTAATAATCTCGTAACAAATGCGCAAAAGATTTGAATAGACACCATTGATTTTTCTGATGGCAACTTCCCCAGTGGGATGAGGTGTCCTGGGTGAAGGAGTGTCTCAAATCCTGGTTTTCTGTTTTATTAGCAGTGTGTCTTTTGGCAGGTAGCTTCACCTCTTTAAGTCTCTACTTCTTTCCTGGTAAATGAGGGGTGGTAACACTTATCTCACAGAACCCTTGTGATGGCTTACAGTCATGAATTTAGAAATTATAAATGTAATTTGCCACATTCTTACTTTATGGTAGATGAGACACTTATTAGTCTACAATTTGATCAACAATCATGCAATGTAGGTTACACTATCCACTCTTGTATAAATGAAACATTAAGCCTCATAGAGTTGGTGTTTCTCATTCAAAACCTCACAATTAGAAACCAAAATCTGTTTGTCTCCAAACTTGATACTTTATTCCCTCTACATAAGACTACTTTGACATTAAATGCTGCTGATGGCAAAACAGTCGGATGCAAGAACATCTCAAGTGCTCAAGAAATATTTATTTGTTTATTGTTCATTGATTGATTCACACAAATATTGAGCATTGATTAGCTCTGAAGCTGATGTTGGACCTTAGCTGGTTGATATCTAACATTACTGGCTATTGACTGTTACCTGGGTCAGAGTACAGAAGCAACCTGCCTTCTTCTTCTCTTAACAATGATTAATAACTATCTCAGAAATGGCCACCAATGTTTGCAATTGGTAGGAGGTGAGAAGGAGGTGAAATCCAACTCATTAACATATTCTAGCTGCTGGCAAACCCTTGATGTCTTATAGCGTATTGGAAACTCAGTGGTCTATGGAGGCTCACAAAGATTCGGCAGCCCTGTGTGTGTAGATCAGCTTGCACAGCAGTTTGGAGAGGGATGCAGAGGCTCCCTGAGAGGAAGCCTTCCCTGGGACCCTTCTCCAATTCCTCTGTCATCATGCTGACCTCACTGCTGTCATGATCTGTTTTCCTCTTTGCTCCTCTGTCCCAGCTGAGTATGAGTTCCTGGGGTCAGAGACAACATCTAATTGATCTGCACATAACCAATGCATTTCATAAGGTCAGGCAAAAATTAGGCAGTTAATCAGTGCAGAGAGAGGAAGAGGAAGAGGGAGAGAGGGAGGGAGAAAGAGGGAAAGAGAGATTGAGGGATGGAGAGGGAAGGAAGGATGAGAGAGAAAGGGAGACTGAGGGAGGGGGAGAGAGATGGATTGAAAGAGGGAGAGAGAGAGAAAGAATGAGAGACTGAAGGAGGGAGAGAGGGAGAGAAAGAGGGGGAGGGAGAGAGAGAAAGACAGGGAGAGAGATGGAGGCAGAAGGGTGGAGAGAGAGAGGTGGAGAGAGAGACTGAGGACGGGAGAGAGAGAGTGAGGGAAGAAGAAAGCAGGAGGGAGAGAGAGACTGAGGGAAGAAGAGAGAGGGAGAGAGAGACCTGAGGGAAAGAAAGAGACTGAGGGAAAGAGAGAGCTGAGGGAAGAAGAGAGAGGGAGGGAGAGACTGAGAGAAGGAAAGAGAGAGACTGAGGGAATGAGAGAGGGAAAGAGCTGAGAGAAGGAAAGAGAGAGACTGAGAGAAGGGGGGAGAGAAGGAAAGAGAGAGACTGTGGAAAGGAGAGAGAGAGAGAGAGAAGGAGACAGATTGCCAAGGGAAGGAAAGAGAAAGACTGAGGGAAGGAGAGAGTGAGGGAGAGAGAGAGTTGAGGGAAGGAAAGAGAGAGAGACTGAGGGAACAGAGAGAGAGAGGGAGAGAGAGAGAGTGAGGAAGGGAGAGAGGGAAGGGGGAGAGAGTGAGGGAGAGAGAGAAAAAGAGAGAGGGAAGGAGGGAAGTGGGAGAAAGAGTGAGGGAGAGAGAGGGAGGTGGGAGAGGGAGGAAGAGAGAGAAAATGAGAGATGGAGAGAGAGAAAATGAGAGATAGAGGGAGAGAGAAACAGAGAGAGTGAGGGAGGGAGAGAGACAAAGGGGTGAGAGAGAGTGAGGGAGAAGGAGGGAGAGAGAGAGGAGAGAGAGTGAGGGAAAGAGAGGAGGAGGGAAAGAGGAGTATGGAGATAGAGGAAGAGGGGAGAGAGGGATAGGGAGAGAGAGAGAGACCGAGGGAGGGAGAAAGACAAACAAGTAAAAGAGGAGACAAAAGAGAGAAAACAAGAAAAGGATAGAGAATAAAAGTAAAGAGAAGCAGAACTTGGAGGGGAAGGAGACAGAGAAGAGAAGGGGAGGGAGAACAGCTTGACAGGTCAGCTCCTGCAGGGTTTCACTGGCTGTCCTCCAAAAGATGCGCTCTTAAGCTGTAAACATGCCCTATTTCTTAGGACACTGGGCTGCAGGGTAAGCTTAGGGATTTTTTATTCCAGAAAACCCAATTCTCTGTAAGCCTCAGTCCCCTTGTCTGTGAAATGGGCTTAACCACGTCTATTTCACACAGTTGTTGTGAGGATTAAGCCGTAAAATCACAGTGAAAAAGCCAGAGCTCCCACACACAGGAGACTGAAGTCCAGATGTAGTGCTTTGGAGAGAAGCTCACAGGGAGAGGCCCGGACTGCTGGGAGAGCCCAGCTTCTGATGCTGACCTCTCAGCCCTTCCAGTTCTAAGCACTGCGATTGTTCAATTCTTTTATTAGATGCTTTTCTCTGGCTTAATAGGCCCACGTCTGTGAACGGGACCTTTCCTGGGGTGCATACAGACTGTGCTATTTTGAATTCTGCATCATTAAGATAATTAGATGCCCAGACGGAGTTTAAATACTATTAAGAGTTTGGTGCATACTGGCTGGCCCTAGTGCCAGAGTCACTTGGGGACACAGTCTCTACTTCCTGCTGATTTTCTGAGTCCAGAACCTTTATTAGAACAAAAAGGCTCTCCTGGGCGAAGGAAAAGAAGGGAAGAGAGGTGACATATTTTTGGGCCCATTCTTAGTGCCAGGTGTTCTGCAGGGAATTCTATGTGCGTTGTCTAATTTGATTTGGCCCTTGTAACAAACCTATCAGGTATATGTGGTTGCTCCCATTTCATAGATGAAGAAACATAGTGGTGGAACAGAGGGTAAATTTGTGTGCTCCCAACCTAGCAGCTAGGAGGCTCCATTGGCGAGGTGGCCTTGAGCACTTTTCTTTACCTCTCTAAGCCTAAATTTTCTGGTTTGTGGAGTGAAGACTATAATAATACCTACCATGTAGGATTGGTAAGAGAATGATTATGACTGAGATGGGGCATATAACACTCTTATCACAGTGCCAGACAGCTGGAAAGAACTAGGTCAGTGTTAGTTAACATTCTAATTCAGTCCCAGATTGTTGGGAACAAAGCTTAGGTTTGATTCTATGACTTTGTGAGTCTGGCTTATGTCCCACAGGGAGGCAGACATGGGTCCCACATGGGCATGGGGGCTGCAAGTCCCTGATCCTGTTTAGGATATGAGCACTTCTGGTTCTCCTCATGCTGTAGGACTTCATTAGGAATTCATTTATGCTGTGTCTGTGTACGTGTGTTGTACCCATGATGCCACAGGAACTTGGCGCTGCCATATCTGTATATATGTTCTGTGCTTGTTCATGTGCAAATCCACCTCTGTGGGGATGATAGAATTAATATCAGAACAAAACCTTGTTGTTTACAGAGTGGTTTTGTGGATATGCTTTTATCTTGTCTTTCCAATGACTCTATGTCTTTGCCATTTATATTGCCCTTAACTTGCTAATATTTTTGTCTGTAAATGTTATCTGAGCATCTTCTTTATGTCAGACATTGTTCTAGAAAGAAGAGTGAATAAGAAGAGTTATTATCTTCATTTTCATTGCAGATGCTTCTGTTTCAGTGACAGTGTAAAAGAAAAAATAAGAAAATTGTATATATTAATTAGGACTCTGAAGAAGAAAAACAACCCCAAATTCTCAATGCATGTATATAATTGATGTTTATTTCTCATTCACAGTACAGTGAGCTTTGCTCCATACAGTCATTCAGGGACTCAGGCAGCTTTCATCCTCTGGCTCCACTATTCTTCTAAGGTCTTGGAGTCCTCCTCTAAGTCCTCTGCATCTGTGATCAGTAGACAAGAGGAGAGTGAAAGACTGGGGACCAGATGGGAGGCTTTTAGTGGACCAAGCTTTGTGTGGGAAACATAACTTCTATCTACATTCCATTGGCCAGAACTGTCATATGGCTATACCTAATTGTAGAGGAGCCTGGGACATCTGGTCTAGCTGGTTTCCTAGGAAGAAGAGGGAACCATTTTAGTGAAGATGCCTACACCCTCTGCTACAGTACACAGGTATGGCTGTATTTATGCTCCCTGTGGGTTTGCATTTGCATGGCTTTCTTTGGAGGGCTCAGAGGAGCTGGTCTTGGCAAGAAAAGGATGCATCCTCAATGGATGGTCCCGTATGTTCAGTAGGGGAAGTCTGACCTCTAGACCTGCCTTTTTCACATACTCCTTTCTCCTCTTTACCATCTCTTACCCCATGTCCAACCAGAGACTCAGATCTAGTGCTCTACTTGTGTGTCTTCTTTCCTTCTCCCTTCCCAGAGTTAAGCTCTTCCACTCTTGTGAATCTCTCATCACCCCACAGAGGCTACACACAACTGGGAACCCAGCTAGTTTTTTGTACTTTTGAAACATTCTTTGCCATTAGTAGCAGTCATTGTAATGCTACCACTTAAGTTGAATGACCCTCACAATTTTCAAAGAACTTTTATATATTGAAATTTGTTGCTCACGATCTATTTCATGAGACCCCAATGAAGGTCTGTTGGCACAGATGTGTTCTCTGAGCACATCTGTATGTCTGGTGGTTGTCATGGCTCCTGGCACACAATGGGATATCAATATGACACAGCCAATGAACAAATGAGTCAATCATTGAGTATGCCTTATTTAGTCCTTCCAGCAACCTTAAGATTTAAGTATAATTCTCTCTCCTTGGTTTCATATTATTCTCAGGGAAGAAAATTGAGACTCTGGAAATGTAATCGCTCTCCCAAAATCACAACCATAATAATTGGTTGGACTTGGATTCAAACTCAGGCATGCTTCATCCCAAATTCTATGTTTTGTTTTGTTTTTTCACTAAATGATACCATCCCTATCATTTAATATTGATACCACATCCTTATATTTCTTGGTACTTTTCCAAAGTACTTCACATATGTAATTTTATCAGAGCAAAACAGAGTTTCATTGTAGTATATAACACAGGTATGACTTTTTATTTTCATAGGTTTAAAAAAATCTTCTGCAATGAAATGCATCCTCACTAGAACTTAGCAGACATTTTCTGTACAGAGCTAGATGGCGAATATTTTAGACTTTCTGGACCATGCAATCTCTGTTCAACTCCTCAACCCTGCCATGGTAGCACAAATGTGGCCATAGGCAATATGTACAAGACTGGTGTGGCTATGTTCCAATAAGACTTTATTTACATATGTTTGTTGGCTACATGAATGTCTTCTTTTGAACATCACTGATCATTAGAGAAATGCAAACGAAACCACAATGAGATACCAACTCACGCCAGTCAGAATTGGGATTATTAAAAAGTCAAGAAACAACAGATACTGGCGAGGTTGTGGAGAAAAGGGAATGCTTTTACACTGCTGTGGGAATGTAAATTAGTTCAACCACTGGGGGAGACAGTGTGGCGATTCCTCAAAGATCTAGAAGCAGAAATACCATTTGACCCAGCAGTCCCATTACTGGGTGTATACTCAAAGGAATATAAATCATTCTATTATAAAGATACATGCATGTGTATGTTTATTGCAGCACTATTCGCAATAGCAAAGACATGGAATCAACTCAAATGCCCATCAATGACAGACTGGATAAAGAAAATGTAAAAAATATACACCATGAAAAACTATGCAGCCATAGAAAGGAACGAGATCATGTCCTTTACAGGGACATGGATGGAGCTGGAAGCCATTATCCTCAGCTAATGCGGGAAACTAATGCGGGAACAGAAAACCAAACGCCACATATTCTCACTTACAAGTAGGAGCTGACCAATAAGAACACAAGGACACATAGCGGGGAACAACACACACTGGGGTCTGTTGTGGAGGTTGGGGGGAGGGAGAGCATCAGGAAGAATAGCTAACGGATGCTGGGCCTAATACCAAGGCGATGGGTTGATCTGTGCAGCAAACCATCATGGCACACGTTTACCTATGCAACAAACCTGCACATCCTACACATGTACCCTAAAACTTAAAAGTTGATGGGGAAAAAAAAGGATTGTATTTACAAAAGCAGGTGACAGCCATATTTGGCCTATGAGCCACAGTTTTTCAACTCGTGCTCTAGACAACCCCCAAAGAGTGAAAATGGAAAATACCAAAAAAGGAAAGTCACGCCTGAGAGTCTAAAGAACTTGCCTGAAGTCTCACAACCTATTTGCAGCAGAGTTCTGGTCTTGAATCCATGTTTCTTGCTTCCTAAGTTAATGTTCTTTCCATGATACCATCCTCCCTTATTAACCACTGTGGTGGAAGTAGACGCTGATCCCAGACTCACGGGTTTGCCATTTGTTCTCCCTAATTACAAACATTAGTCACTGTTTAGTCTTCAGTCCTGATCGTTTTTTTCCTACAAAAACCTATACAAGTGCAAACTCCTTGCTTTGCTGAAGTTCTAATCACAGCAACAAGAACAGGACAATGTGTCTGTCTCTAAAAATGAAAGTATCAGCTAGAACAGAAACCCTCTCTGATTTCCAATAGGCCAGAGTGGTAAAGAATACAGATTGGAGGCAGACAATTGAGGTGTGAACAGCAGCTCTGAGAGTTACTAGCTGTGTGACTTTGTGTGTCTTAGTTGCCTCATTTGTAGAATGGGGATAGTAATAGTATCCCCAGAAGACTGTTGGATGAGAATGAAAACAGTTAAATATAAAGCACTTAGAAGAGTGTCTGATACCTAGTAGATGTTTACTGCTATTGCTGCTAATACTATTTTTTTTCCCCAAAATGGGATTTGTAATTTCATATATTTTACTGCTTCTAACCTTCAGTGCCTCTAATGCAGAATTTTCATACCCTTGGCATGACTGACATTTTGGACTGGATAATTCTTTACTGTGGGGAGTGTCTTGTACATTTTTGCAGCATCCCTGGCTTCTACTCACTAGATTTGGTGGCATCTACTTCTCCCAGCTGTGACAACCAAAATGTGTCCTGACATTGCCAGATGTCCCCTTAATCCTAGAGATAAAATTGCCCCCATTAAGAACCAGTGGGTTTAAAGTCATTGTCTCCTTGTGATTGTTTGGCTACTTCTGACACATGCTTTCCTGATGAAGGGAAAAATTAACAGGCGGTAAGGAAAGGTATTGAAAGCAATTATTTCCTGAGTGAGGCCCTCTCACTGATAAGATGAATTGAAGGTCTTTGGAGAAAAATTCTGGGAAAAAGTGAACAAGTTGTGAGAATCATTTCTCTTAAAAAACAAACAATTCGAGATGGCCCAGAACTTCTAGATCTTCCCCATGACTGGGCGGGGGACATTCTGTGTGATCTGGTCCATCACTTGGGGAAGGTGTATTAGGAAAGAGTCACCCAGGTTTCACCATGACAGAGAGAGGCAAAGCCATCGTTTATTCATTCAACAAACCAAAGACTACTTCTGTAGCTAAAAAAGCAAAGAGGAATGAGATATTATCTCTACATTCCAGAAACTCACAATCTAGTCCAAGGAGGCCAAAAAGTAGACAAATAAGTGAGCAGTCCCCCAGATTGGGACTGCAGAGCCAGGTGGAATCTTAGACATGTTTTTATTTTTCTGGATCTTGATTTTTACCAAGTTTAAAGGGATTCTCATTGATGTGGAGGAAAGTGTGCAAATGTTGAAATTCCTATCCTCTCTCATGATAAAGTGCCCATAAGATTATGATGAAAGGCTCAAGAAAGGGAATCTGCTCACGAGGAATGTCCGTAATTTTCATTTCTCTTTTTCTTGAAAAAAGTAATAGTTTGCTACAACGTGGGCTGTTTAAACTTGGCTCATTGCCCAATGGTGTCTTCATCAATTCAGGTTCCCAGTTCCTTCCTGAATGCTCCTTACATTTCTATAGCTCTGGCCATTGGCATAGGCAGGCCTCCAGGGTGAGATATTTCTCTGTCCCCACACCTCAGGTTGATGAGTGATGCAAGCCCCATTGTATATGAAAAGTGGACTATTTTCTTCCTTTCCTGAATGCCAGTCCCCTCCAGCTGGTTTGGCTGGTTTCCCCTCACATTTCGCCCACATTACCCAAGGGAAGCAACGTGTCAAACCAGGCTATAGGCTTTGCTTTAATTGAAAGTCATGGAAGTAATTGGCTTGTTCTCTGTCAATTGCTACATCTTCATCACTCTCATTATCATCAATTCTATCAACTCGTTCATTCATTCATTTAGCAACTATTCAGTGTTAAATCAAAGGGGGTGTGGAATGGAAATGGTCCACTTTGGCAGGGAAGAATATTTTATCATCGACATTGTTTCGAATTGCTTGTGCATGGTGATAATATAAAGCAGATAATATCTTAGTGATTCTATTATTGTTTAAAAATTTCCTACTGACAATGTACTCTCTCTATGCCTGCACTAGGAGCAGACTCTACAACCATCTTGATCTCGATACATTACTGCTACCATTTATTGAGTGTCCACTAGGTGTAAGAAACTTTGTTAGAATCTGGTCATATACTGATCAATGCAGGATAGCACAGTGGTTAAGAAGTGGGTAGTAGCACCAGACTGCCTGGGTTTATCACTGCCAAGTGTGAACTAAGCTACTTAACCTGTCTGGGTTTCAGTTTTCTCATTTGTGCAACGGGGAACAGTAATAATACCTATCTTAATTTAATTTAAAATTCAATAAAATAATGTACATAAAGCACATAGCACAATGCCTAGCACACACTAACATCTCAGTATATGCTAGCTATTATTTATTCCAGCAAATGTTTGTTGAGCCTCTGTTGAATGCCTGACAATGTGCAAGGGACTGGGTGGGGATGAGCAAAATAGTTTCTTCCCAGGCCACTGGGGAAGAGAGGAGGGGTTATTTCTGCCTATGGAGAAGGGGTGAGGGAAATTTTCACAGAGTAGAGAATATTTGAGTTACATCTTAAAGAAGGGATAGGATTTTCTTTTTTTTTTCAAGAAGGGAAATAGGTTTGATGTGGCCGGAGCAAAGGTGAGGTGGAGGTGAGTATGGTGAGAGTCAAGGCTGGAGAGATAGGTGGGGGCTGAATCATGTAAAGTCTTCCTGAGGAGCTTGGGCTTTATGCCTCGTGGTTGATGAGAGGTGTTTCAGTCAGTCTAGGCTAAGTTATGCTGCCATAACAAGTATCCTCAAACATCTTGGTGGCTTGAAACAACACAAGCCTGTATCTCGCACATGTGCATGGCCAATGTATGGAGTGCCTATAGCTCTTCTCCATGTGACTTCACTCAGGAATCTGTGCTGAAGGAGCCACCCCTCTGGGGGACATCCTGGACTCTTAGCAGAGAGGGGAAAAAGAGACCTGCAATGACTCTTGAAAGCTTCTGCTGTGAGCAGAAAGTACACGTTTCACATTCACTCAGATCTTATTGGCCAATGCAAGTCACATGACTCAGCTTGCTGTCAATTCACTGGCCAAAGCAAGTCACATGACTCACCTTGCTGTCAATTCATTAGCCAAAACAAGTTACATGACTCAGGTTGCCATCAATGGGAGCAAGAGGCAATTTTTCCATAGGGAAGAACTGCAAATGTTTTGAACGACAGCAGAATCTACTACAGGATATCATGATCAGATCTGGATTATGAGGAGCAAATGTATCAGCAGGTATGAAAGTGTCACACATTGTAAAGCTCTATTCAAATACCAGTAGTTATCACTAGTTTGGTAATTAGAGATGCACCACCTGGATCCTCCTTCAAAAAAGAACTTGCTGCACAACTACAAGGAGTGTGATCAGCAGATAGACTGCAACTACCAACTCCTTCTTCTGTAGAGATCTACATCATCATAGTCTTTCTAGGGCAGCCAACCTCCAATGACTGAAAGAGGCATATATACAAAGGTTGGCCCGTTCTTGCCAGAAGGAGGACAACCCCAGTGGACAATATTCTATCCAGATCTCCTTGCTGGGTTGTCCCATGCTAGCCTGGTTGCAGCTGAACTTCTCCCTCTGCCCAATCTTGTTGCCCCAGCCTTCCTGTCACAGGTGTTGATTCCTCATTAAACATATCACATCCCAAATTCTATCACAACATCTGCTTCTGGAGAACTTGATCTTTGAATTTATTATAATAGTAATAATGATCATAATATAATTACTTGTATAATATACAGTAAAGCCAACAGCAAGATGGATGCAAGGGCCAACAAAAGGAAATAAACTAGATTGCAGAATTAGTAATTAAGGCAATAGATTATTCTTTGAGGTTTCATCTGGCAAAAACACCATTTTGTTCCTTAAGGATTTTGTGCTTCTGGGGTAGATATTCCACTATCAGGTCCTTTTTGGAATCAACCAGAAGCTGGCATGTCAGTCCCAGGCCATTTGAAACTGAGAGTTCTGGGCCAGGAGTAGCCCTTTAAGAGAACACACTAGCTTTTAGCTGCCAGAGTTCTCTAAGAATATCCACCCTGAAGCATATGCTATTCTGAAGTCTGGTTCTTTGTTTAAATTAGTAATATTTCTCTTGATGCCTCTGTTTATTAGAATATAGCGGGGAAGGACCCATGTTTCAATCTAGAGAGATTCTTGTTTCAATTCTAGCTCTTCGTCTACTATCTGATTGGCAGCGGGCAAGTCACTTAACTTCTCTGAAACACCTCTGTAGAATATGGGTGGCAATATTTACCCTATAAGGTTGTCTGAGGATTAGATGGACTATTTTATAAATAAAAATTTCTTGCCAGAGTGCATGTCACATAGTAGGGGCTCAGTAAATGTGCACTTTCTCTCCTTTCTCTTCTTTCCCTTGTGTGAAA
>NW_012102621.1:2021229-2023295 GCF_000951045.1 Mandrillus leucophaeus | reverse complement strand
GTCTCAGGAAACCTGGAAAATGAACAAGGGACCCCCAAGTTGAGACAAGAAAAAGATCAACTCACTTCTTACATCTATTAGTGTAAATAGTGTTGAATTGATCACACTAGGGATGCTCATTAGAGAGCCTACAATGTAGGGTCTAATCTTTTTATTTTTATTATTTTGAGACAGAGTCTCACTCTCTCACCAGGCTGGAGTGCAGTGGCGAGATCTCGGCTCACTGCAATGTCCGCTGCCTGGGTACAAGTGATGCTTCTGCGTCAGCCTCCTAAATAGCTGAGGTGCATGCCACAACGCCCAGCTAATTTTTGTATTTTTAGTAGAGATGGGGTTTCATCATGTTGACCAGGATGGTCTCGATCTCTTGACCTCGTAATCTGCCCACCTTGGCCTCCTAAAGTGCTGATTACAGGAGTGAGCCACCGCATCCAGCTGGAGGATCAAATCTTTAATCATGTTCCCTGCCTCATGTCTTTGATCATGCATGCTGCATCAAACTACTCCTGGGCCCCAGTTCATTCCTCTTTCTATGGCTTTGTCCAGCTGTTTCTTTGCCTGAAATGCCATTTTCTCACTTTGTTTTCATGCCTCTTATTTTTCTTCAGGACTAAGTACAAGTAGATTCCCAAGGATGCTGCATCTCAAATGTTACATGCATGATAGTCACACAGAGAATTTGGTAAAACAGATTTCTGGGCGTTACCTCCAGATATTCTGACTTGGCGAGTCTGGAGTAAAGCCTGAGAATTTGCATTTATGCATACCCAAAAGTGATGGTGATGCTGCTAGACCCTGGGCCATATTTTGAGTGTCTGTGCTCTAGGACTTTGCTTCTCTACCTGTGTTCTGTGGACTAGCAACAGCAGCAGCATCTGGGAGCCTGATGGAAATGCAAAATCTGAGGCCTCATCCCAGAGCAACTGAATCAGAAGCTGCATTTTAATAAAATGTGTGTGTAAGTCGTAGATTCGAACTTGAGACCACTGGTCCAGGAACTCTTCTTTGACATTCCTTTTCTAGAATACGTGCTCACATTTTCCTCAGTGTCCTTCTCCTACACTGTTTCGTCCTTATCACACTAGTATAATCAGGATGGTCTATCTATTAGTCTTTGAGCTTTTGAGAACAGGGGTGGCATCTTCATCACTATAGATTAATCTCCTATGACAGTGCCTGGCATATAGGAGATTCTCAGAAAATATAAGTTGAGTGAACAGATATGACAGCCCCTAGACCTTAGACTCCATGAACTGCCCCTCCTCTCCTCCTCGTTCAAGTTCTCTTTTGTAGAGTCTTGAAGAAAGATTTTTCTTAGTGATTCACAATTATGGATGGATGTCTCACAAGGGGAGTCTTTGAGCCACTTAGGAGGACTAGAATGTTCCAGACACATTATCTCTTTTTCACACGCAAAGAGTTGCTGCCCTAGTTATGAGTCATTTTCCCCCATTCATGTGAGCATGTTATGAGGATTCCTATTTGGAAACTTTTATTATTATTATTATTATTTGTAGAATTCATGGCTCCTGACATGGCCAGAGGGTCTGTCCCTTATTTGCAGTTTTTAATTCCATGGTACCCACCTTCACCTTTGCTTTTTGATTCATTGGACATCTTGGGCTTGGAGCATCTATTAGGACAGTCTGAAGCATTGTGGGGTGGAGGGGAGGAAGATGTAACTAATGCAACTTCTGTCCTCAAATGGGGGTACTGAGTTGGGAATCAGAGGAATGAAGTTGTCACCACTACAGTGCCATTACCTTCCACTGTGGCCTCAGAAATATCATCCTTTCTGACTGTTTTCTCGTTGCAGGTTTAGGTTTTATTTGTAATTTGTTTCTTCATTTCTTCACTTGTCTTATTAACTTTATTCCCTTTATTATCTCCCTCCCTCCCTCCTTCCTTCTTTCACTCCCTTCCTTCTTTCTTGCCATCTTTCTTTTCTTTTTAACTCCCTTCCTCTATCTCTTCCTCCTTCCCTCTTTTTTTACTTTCTCCATCCCTTCCTCTCACTTCCTTTTCCTTTCTTCACACCCCTTCCCTCCCTCCCTTTCCTTCCTTCC
>NW_012102621.1:2020132-2020984 GCF_000951045.1 Mandrillus leucophaeus | reverse complement strand
TTTCTCTTTCTTTCTTCTTTTTCTTTCTCTTTCTTTCTCTTTTTCTTTCTTTCTTTCCTTCCTTTCTTCTTTCTTTCTTTCTCTCTCTCTCTCCCTTTCTCTCTTTCTTTCTTTTCTCCCTTCACCCCTTCCTTTACGTTATCACTAGAGTAGAACCGTTTACTTAAGGATTTCCTGTGGAGTGCCAGTATGGAAGCCTGCTATAAACAGAGTTGCCCTAGTTGAAGTGTGCATGGCATGATCTGTAGCGCGAGTCTCCTCCACATTCCCTATCTTGGAAACAATTCTTCGGAATTCCAGATTTCTGTACAATGCAGTTTCCAAACCACTGGAATTGACCATCCCAGGTGGGTATTTTGTTCCTAACAGTTTAAGGATACTATGAGTAAACAAGACAAGTCAGGTTAGAGCGTGTTTTGGGGGCATTGCACAGCAAGGCAGCTTTAAAACTGTCACCTTGGAACCTCAGAAGAGGCAGGCCTTGCTCTTCAGAGTCACTCATTAAGCCACTGGCTCTGACTCAGATGAGGTCCCTGGCTGTCTATATCCTGGAGGCTTCGCCACAGCCTCACCCGCCTCTCACCTGACTGCCCAACTTGTCTCTGGCTTTATGCTTTGGCTTTTGACCCTTGGTCATTCCTCCTTGTTTTGCAAATAGATATTCCTCCTTTCTTTTCTTTCTTTTCTCTTTCTTTCTCCTTCTTTCCTCCTTTCTTTCCTTTCTTTCATTTCTTTCCTTTCCTTTCTTCCTTTTCTTTCCTTCCCTCCTTCCTGCCTGCCTTCCTTCCTTCCTTCCTTCCCTCCGTCCCTCCCTCCCTTCTTTCTCTCTCTTTCTATCTTTCTTTCTTTCTC
>NW_012102621.1:1986011-2019752 GCF_000951045.1 Mandrillus leucophaeus | reverse complement strand
CTAAATAAATACATAAATTGCTTGAACCTCCCAGGTTCAAGCCATTCTCCTGTCTCAGCCTTCCAAGTAGCTAGGATTACAGGTGCCCACCACCACAACTGGCTAATTTTTGTATTTTTAGTAGAGACAGCATTTCACTGTGTTGGCCAGGCTGGTCTCAAACTCCTGACCTCAGGTGATCCACCTGCCTTGGCCTCCCAAAGTGCCGGGATTACAGGCATGAGCCACCATGCATGGCCGATGGTACTCCTTTCTGGGGATAGCTAAACATCTCCTTATTTGCCCATTTCATAAATCTACCCAACAAAGATTTATTATAGCAAGTTCTGCATTTAATTTACAGCAAGTTCTGCAAGTTCAGACACAGTACTAGGTACCAGGGATGCAGTGATACATCAGACACTATCCTTGCCTTCAGTGATCTCATAATCTGGGTAAACGTGAACAGATCAATATCAATTAGTGTGACAAGCGCAATGGTAGGAACATGTGTACAGCAGTTAGGGGAGAGTGTGAATTCTGTAGGGAGGGTCTGGGGGATCAGGAAAGGTTTCCACCTAGGTTTTGAATGAAACACCCAACAACTAGACTAGGAAGGCAGAAGGCATTTGAAACTACGAAACTGGATGTACAAAGTCACAGAGCACGTCTGGCACAACTGTGGGCACTTAGAATTATCTAGAAATACTGGCATGTAAAGGGGGAAGGAGAGCAGTGGATGCTGAACCTGCAGAAATAGGACCAGATCACGAAAGCCCTGGTATATTACTTGAAGGAGATTCATCTGGTAGGTGGTAGAACAACAGCGAAGACTTCACAGAATCCTCTTATCTTTCAAAATTAATCATGGAAAATTTAGAGGACAAAGAAAAATGAAAGTAAGAAAAAAAAAAAACAACCATTGACTTTGCATATGGAATCCCACTGTCTAAAGGCAACCATTGCTCTTATTCTTGGTTATTTCCTTCTAGTCTTTTTTCTACACAGGTTTTTTTTCTACCATGGAGATAATGACAATGGAGAAATTTAAATAAGAGACTTAAACTCAGACTTGCCTATTACAGCAATCACTTTATGAGCTGAGCAATAGCTTGAACCCTACACACAATCTCAATGAACTGGAAATCACTTATCATCTTTTGTTTTTACATGTTTTATTATAAAATAGATTGGCCTGATACAGTGGCTCACACCTGTAATCCCAGCACTTTGGGAGGCTGAGGCGGACAGATCACAAGGTCAAGAGATCGAGACCATCCTGGCTAAAATGGTGAAACTCCATCTCTACTAAAAATAGAAATTTAGCCGTGCATGGCTGTGCGTGCCTGTAGTCCCAGCTACTCGAGAGGCTGAGGCAGGAGAACCTCTTGAACCTGGGAGGTGGAAGTTGTAGTGAGCTGAGAACATGCCACTGCCCTCCAGCCTGGTGACAGAGTGAGACTCTGTCTCTAAATAAATAAATCAATAAAATAATAGTAAAATAGCTTAGATTTACAGAAATAAAATAATTTTTATTTACAGAAGTAGATTTACAGAAATAAAATAGCTTAGATTACAGAAAAATTGCAAAGGTGTTATGAAGAACTCTCTTTGCCCTTGTTTGTCATTTGAGTCTTTCAATTAAGTAGTCAGCACTACTTGCTGTTCGTCAAATAAGAAAATAGGCAAGTCATGGGGATTTGTCTACTAACATAATGGCCAGTTACTGCCTCTCTTTACCTCCCCCATCCTTTACGGCTGTAATAACTGGACATTGAGAGTTCACATTGACAACCCTGGAGAGACAGATCTGTAGATCTTCCATGCTGAAGCAGGAAATTAACTTAGATGGTAGAAAGATTCTGCGCTGCACAAGTTGAAATCAACACAGCTTTCTCTTCTACCTGAAACAACATTACAGGGTCCCCATTCTAGGAGCATTTCTGAGGCTCAGCCTTGGATCCGTAGCCAGTTCAAGGTGGTTCTCCTGGGTATGACTCTAGGTCTCTCTTGTCTGGGTGTGGACTGGGTGAAGTGGGGGCCTGGAAATCATTCTAATTTGGCTAGGAATGGGGTGTCTAGCAGGCCCAAGCTGCACCATATAGCCACAATGACTTATTAGGTCTTCCCTAAGCCCAGATCAGTAATAGCCTTTGTGTTCCCTTCTGTAGCTGTTCAGTTTGAGTTCCCCAAACTATACTGCCTGAGGTAGGCCGTTTAATTTTTTGCAGTTTCTGAGTTTTTCCAGGCTTCACTGGGTTTTCACTCTAGCTAGATGCAGGTAATCAGAGCTAATTTATTGTACGCTTCTGTGGCCAGCTGCAATGGAAACTGTCTAAGTAGGAGCCAGTAGTGTTCAATACTCAAACTCCAAGTCTTCATATAGAGTTGTCTGTAGTTTCCTTGCCTCTCCTGTGAAATCTGCAGGCAATGCCTTCTTTCTCCTTCTGCCAAATAGTCCTTTTGATTTTTCATCATCTGGCTCAAGGTACCCTGCCTTTTGTTTACTCCAAGTTCATTACTTTATTATCATCTCATTCTTACCTTTATTTTATTACCATCTCATTATTTCATGGAGTGGGGGGGATGTCTCCATGGTGATGCAGCAACCTTACCATGTTGAACACACTGAAAGCACATTAGCACACTGGCTAGGGATTTATTTTTAGAGGGGACATGATTCAGGATGCTATCAAGACTGTAACAGAGCTATAAGGCCCTTCCTAATTCCCTTTTATATATATTTAATGGAAGGGGATATATTCAAGTTAGTGAGGATGAACTTAGCAGTCTGTAAGAGTGGGTGACGAGCATCTATAGCTGTTTCCTTTATTTTATTTTATTTTTTAATTTAATTTAATTTAATTTAATTTAATTTAATTATTTTATTTTATTTTATTTTGAGACAGAGTTTCACTCTTGTTGCCCAGGCTGGAGTGCAGTGGTGCGATCTCGGCTGACTGTAACCTCTGTCTCCTGGGTTCAAGAAATTCTCCTGCCTCAGCCTCCCGAGTAGCTGGGATACAGGCATGTGCCACCAGGCCTGGCTAACTTTTGTTTTTGTATTTTTAGTAGAGATAAGGTTTCACCATGTTGACCAGGCTGGTCTCGGATTCCTGACCTAAGGTGATCCACCCTCCTTGGCCTCCCAAAGTGCTGGGATTACAGGCATGAGGTAACATGCCCGGCCTCTCCTTTATTCTAATTTAACCTGCTTACTTAATGTGTTAATGAAAGTTTTTAGCCTAATACCACGGTGTGCCAAGGATGAATATATCCCCATACCTATCCTTCTGGAATTCAGAGCCATCCAAGAAGGAAGCAGTTACAACAGGGGGTGATTTGAATTTCACATGAGGCAGGGGAAAGGCCAGTGGGTCAGCAGCATAGGTCCCCTATGGGAAGCTGTACTGTGATTTGGTCACCATTTCCCTGCCATGCTCCCCAGCCTTAGTGGTGATCCCTCTTGATGTGATCTAGCTCCAGGGACTGATTCCCAGTAGATTGATGTGTAAACCATCATGCAAATACATTTCTTTCCATTGAAGACAAGAGCCAGCCATCAAACAGACAATACAGAGGCAGATGAATTCTCCCCCATGGGCCAAACCACATAGGAAGCTACATTACGATCCCTGAGGCAGTATCATTGGCAATGCTTGAGCCAGCTTGTCCTGAGTGACTTGTAAGGACCAATTGCTCACATCTCTTCCCAAATCCACATTCAGTGACTTCACATCAACTGCTTACAGTTGACCTTGGTGGGGATATTTACACAATGATCGTTGGAAAATCTTACAAATTAGGACTTATTTTATCCCCCAGAAATCTGATTGCAGCACATTTGCCACCAGTAGCATTTGATCTATTTCATCAAATAAACTCAATTGGTTAAGTACCGTACCATATGTTTAGGAGGGGCATGGTCAATGTCTTTTCCTTTTACTTTCCTCATTGAGTGTATGGATGATCAAGAAGCTTTCTGATGGATGAATTAGTGTAATATCCTAGTATAGGAGATTATTTTGGGGTTGGAGGGGCTAGTTCTTTTTTATTATTATTATTTTTGACAGAGTCTCACTCTGTCACCAGGCTGGAGTGCAGTGGCAAGATCTCAGCTCACTGCAACCTCTGTCTCCTGGGTTCACGAGATTCTCCTGCCTCAGCCTCCCAAGTAGCTGGAACTACAGGCATGCATGTGCCACTGTGCCCAGCTAATTTTTGTATTTTTAGTAGAGATGGGGTTTCACCATGTTGGCCACGATCGTCTTAATCTCTTGACCTTGTGATCTAGCTGCCTCGGCCTCCCAAAGTGCTGGGATTACAGGTGTGAGCCACCGTGCCCAGCTGGGGCTAGTTCTTTAACATCATCTATCTCTGCTCTGGTGTTCATCTTATATTCAGTGGGTAATTTGGCTTCTAGGTTCCGAGTTCTTTGGGGCCACCTCACTGTTGGTCACGTGTATACTATGAGGTGGGGAAGAGAAGAGATGAAATGAAAAAAATAGTGAGAAAAGGGCTGCTATCATTTTTAGTGACTTTTACCATCTTAAATGTCTTTACTAAACAATAGAAATAGATTTAATGGAAGCTTAAGTTTTATGCCAAAACTGGACTTCTGCTGATTCTGGGCCTTGGTTTGGAGAAATGGAGGGCAGCGGAAGCCACCACTAAGTGGATTTTACTCTTCTTAATGAGGGATATAGTGCCAAAAAATTAAGTTTCTTTCATTAGTGAAAATGAGGCTCCTCCATCAACTTTCACATTATACAAAGAAAGAAGGGAAAAAAATCTAGGCAAGAGAGAAGGAGGGAGGCTAGACAAAGTAAACAATTTTTTTTGATTTATTGATCCCCACAAGAAGATAGAGCTTTTGGCAGAGGAGGGAGCATCTTTCTTAATTAGTGTCATGATTTTTTGTCAGTGATTGACAATGTTTCTTTGACCCTATTGTTTTCTTAGTGCTGGCTGCTTCCCATGCGCTCCTTGCCAGGTAGCTTGTAGACCCCATCGCAGGGATGATAGAGACAGAGGACTCTCAGCATCTCCCAGGAAACGACAGGAGCACCTAAATTGCAGCATAGTCCGTTTTTGAAACCAGCCCTGCCCTCAAATCCCAACTCTAGCACTTGGTAGTTATGTGGGCCAGGCGTGATGGCTCACGCCTATAATCCCAGTACTTTGGGAGGCTGAGGTGGGTGGATCACTTCAGGTCAGGAGTTCAAGACCAGCCTGGTTAACATGGCAAAACCCTGTCTCTACTAAAAATACAAAAAAATTAGCCAGGTATGGTGGTGGGTGCCTTTAATCCCAGCTGCTCAGGAGGCAGAGGCAGGAGAATTGCTTGAACCCGGGAGGCAGAGGTTGCAGTGAGTGGAGATTGCACCATTGCACTCCAGCCTGGGCAACAAGAGTGAAACTCTGTCTCAAAAAATAAAAAAATAAAAAAATAAAAAAAAAATGTAGTTATGTGGCTGTGACTGTGTGGAAGGTGCTAACCTCACTGGATCCTAGATTACTTAGCTTGCTTACATACAAAAGGAAATACTCATGATTTTTGTTGAGAGAATTAAAGATGAAGTGTGGAGTATATTGTATAGTGCATGTGGAAAGCGAGTTATTAATAATAGTAATAGTTGGAGAGATTAATTGCAATCTGCCAATAGGTGCAGTATTCATTACCTTAACAGATACTTACTGAGCACCTACTGTGTGCCAGGTATTGTTCTAAAACCTGAAGTTATATCAGTAAACAAAACAGACAAAAAAATTCTGTCTTCATAGAACTGGTTTTCCAATACCTTATTTAAAATTCACAGCGAGGGCTGGGTGAGGTGGCTTACGCCTGTAATCCCAGCACTTTGGGAGGCCAAGGCAGGCAGATTGCTTGAGGTCGAGAGTTTGAGACCAGCCTGGCCAATATGGCAAAACCCTGTCTTTACTAAAGATACACAAATTAGCGAGGTATGGTGGTGTGTGCCTGCGGTCCCAGCTACTTGGGAGGCTGAAGTGGGAGAATTTCCCTTGAACCTGGGAGGCGAAAGTTACAGTGAGCCAAGATTGCACTACTGCACTCCAGGCTGGGCGACAGAGTGAGAGAGACTCCGTCCCAGTGAAAAAAAAATTCATAGTGAAAATGATTATTCGAATTGAGAAAATGCTGGAGGTCTCAGCCTAATGGACTAGGCTCTGAAATGAAGCCAGGTTTCCTGCATTCAGGATATGAAAGGGGCCTAATACAAGCCTATTAGGAGGAAGTTAGGTGCATAGTTTTTGTTTTTGTTTTGTTTTTAATTTTTGTGTTTAATTTTTATGAGTACATAGTAGATGTGTTTATTTATGGGGTACGTGAATTATTGTAATACAGGCATGTAATGCCTAATAATTACATCAGGGTAAATCGGGTATCCATCACCTCAAGCATTCATCCTTTATTTGTGTTACAAACAACTCAATTGTACTCTTTTTGTTGTTTGAAAATGTACAATCAATTATTGTTGACTGTAGTCTAGGTGCACAGCTTTTAAAGCCAACATTTATTGAGCCCTTGGAATGAGGCAATATCTCATTCAACCCTTTGAGGTAGGTTTATGACATGAAGCAATAGAGGTACAAAAAGTTAAAAAACTTGTCCAAGACCGCACGTCTTAACGTTGTGAGAGTCAGGTCTCAATCCCAGATGTGCCTAATCCTGAAATCATGCTCTTAGGTGTGACTAATGGAGCACCAGCTCAATGAATGGGATCTGTTCTTCAAATTCTTCTTCCCTCCAGTTTCAGATATAGATTATGGGTCTAGGTTTCTGGAGAAA
Source organism: Mandrillus leucophaeus (assembly GCF_000951045.1). Lineage (NCBI taxonomy): Eukaryota > Metazoa > Chordata > Mammalia > Primates > Cercopithecidae > Mandrillus > Mandrillus leucophaeus. The sequence goes on along the minus strand of NW_012102621.1, from coordinate 2,012,962 downwards.
AGTCTGATTTCAGTCAATTTTAGTTTTTAAGCTTTACAAACGAAAGCAGCATATTTTTTGGTTGGCACATTCTAGAGCCTAATTGATCCACTGGAATCGGTTAATTGCTCAAAATATTTTAGATGAATGAGTGAATGAATATAGTATAATGTGTCCTTCTTGTTCATTCTACAGATAAGAGGGACTTATTGAGTGCAAAAGACAGCAAGATGCATATTGTTTTTGGCGAGACAGCGTTACCTTTGAGGAACAGTCAATAAATGGGTGAGCCTAGAAGATATAGTGGCATGGAAGAATGGTAGGAAATAAGAAGCTAGCAGGGCCTGGGTCTTAGAGGGTCTGCTAAGGAGATTGAATTCTATCTAAGGGCTGTGACTGGAGTGGGAAAGAGTTAAGAGAAGTTTCTACAACCAAGGGTTTGCCCAAGGTCAGATCATAAAATAGTGACAGCAGGAACTAGAAACTTTAAAATTTAGGGATTTTTTTCTTCTAAGCTACACTGTGTTTTCTTCATTCTTACAGAAAACTGTAAACCGAGCTGTTTTTTTTTTTTTCAGTCTCGCTCTGTCACCCAGGCTGGAGTGCAATGGCGTGATCTTGGCTCACTGCAACCTCTGCCTCCAGGCTCAAGCAATTCTCCTGCCTCAGCTTCCCAAGTAGCTGGGACTACAGGTGTACAATACCACGCCCAGCTAATTTTTATATTTTTAGTAGAGACAGGGTTTCACCACATTGACCAGGCTGGTCTTGAACTCCTGACCTCAGATGATCTGCCTGCCTTGGCCTTCCAAAGTATAGGATTATAGGCATGAGCCACCATGCCTGGCCTGAACTGAGCTTTAACTCTGGGCTGTTTCTGCTTATGATAGGCTTTATGGTTTTTCTTTTTGTTTCATTTTTTCCCACCTCCACCAAGTGGGAAAATCTTTTCCTACCGAGCACAGCTTGAGAGAAGCTCACGTGTTCCAAGAGATGCTACTCACCCCAAATACTTTGTGCCCAGTCAAAGGGATAATTAGGGACCGAGGTCTGAGGGGGCAAAGGAGAGCAGTAGGACAGCATTCTGGAGAACACTACTAATAGATCTCTGGAAATATGTTGAAGAAGGACCTAGGGTGTTCTAAACATCGGGGGGCGGGTACTCAGGACTGCAACCATCTTTCCTGGTGTCACGATTCATGTCATGCACAGTCACACACATACACACCTGCCAGCCCACACCTGCATGACCTTCATGCCCTTCCTGTACTTCTGGTGCTTCCCCCCTGCACATCACATTTCCTACATGCATTTCCCACATGTCCCCGCACATGTGCATATACACAAACACATATTCCCCACGCTCTGTGAAGTGCGTCCACCACACACTCACATAGGCAAGAGCAGACACAATGCCTTGGGTTCACATGCTCTTTACACACCCCTGCAAACACATCCACACTGCACACACCATGTGCAGTTTCCATGACACACCCACACAATCCATACTTCTGGCCACAGACATATAGAACACAACTGCATCAAAACCTTTTCACCCACAAGACATATATACCTCATACTCACCTACCACTCACGTCACATTGACACCCATATCACCACCACCTCACCACAGCAAACCATAGTCCGCATTCACTCCATATCTATATCTACCATCTCTACCTATGTCTATATTCATATGCATACATCTCATAGACACACACATTCTCATTCACACACCCACTCTCCACATCCTCATTCTCTGTCACACATACACAAGCACACACACACCCCCCATGACTATACTCTGCATATAGACCATACTTATTTCCCAGGGATCATAATTCAACAGTGAAAAATTGCCTGAGGCCACACACAATCCTAGCCTAGAATCACCAAAAAAAAAAAAAAAAAAAAATTAAAGTCTAAAAAGTTTACGGGGAAATAAAATTCTATTTGCCTATTTTTAGCTCCCCCGAGGTTAAATATGGCCTTATTCCATGCTCAAGCAGCTTCTGGGATTATGTAACTCCAACAGCTCTGACGTCTGACGTCAGTACCTTCTCTACCCTCAGTGACGGAAGTGCAACACCCTTTCATTCACCACCAGCAGCAGCAGGTGTTCTAGGCAAAGGGATATTTACTGCTGTGGTTAAGGGGTGGCGTGGAATAAATGTGGGGAAGTGGTGCCCTCAGCCAGTGAGATGAGCTTCCTTGACACTGAAAACCCTGCTTGGTAAGGACGGAGGCTCAGATGAACATCTGAAAAATGATCCTATCTTGCCATATGTTCCTTCTCAAACTCTCTCGCTGGGAGACAAGTGTTTGGGGAAAAGTCCTGGAACTCCAGCTGCCCAGGCTGATGTCCTGAGCCTGGCATTGAAGGGCAGCTGGGGATAGAGAGGAGGGGGCGTGGCGTGGAGAGGCTGTGGCTCAATGCCTTGGGTTTTATGGTTCATGCTCACTGGGCACAGGGTCACAGAGGGTTTCCTGAATCCACTCACCAGCAGAGATAGAGAAGAACCACTGTGTTGCCGGGTTGGGTGTAGTATAGCACAGTGATTAATCACAGGGTACCCTGAGTTGCATCAGGTCAGTTTCTGGCACTTCATCTGTTAGCTCTATTAGCTCCTTGACCCTGAGCAGATTACATTGCATCTCTGAGCCTCTCTCTTTCCAACATTAAAATGGGAGTGGCTGTGGCATTCAAAAGAGATAGTCATGGGACCGGCCATGGTGGGTTACACCTGTAATCCCAGCATTTTGGGAGGCTGAGGCAGGTGGATCACTTGAGGTCAGGAGTTCGAGACCAGCCTGGCCAACATGGTGAAACCCCATCCCTTCTAAAAATACAAAAATTAGCCAGTTGTGGTGGTGGGTGCCTGTAATCACAGCTACACAGGAGGCTGAGGCACAAGAATCGCTTGAACCTAGGAAGCACAGGTTGCAGTGAGCAGCGATCATGCCATTGCACTCCAACCTGGGTGATAGAGCAAGACTCCATCTCAAAAAAAAAGAAAAGAAAAGCAAAGAAAAAGATAATCATGAAAAGAGCTTATCACAGTGCCCAGTACATAGGAAATACTCAATGGTTATTATCATCCTCATTTAGAAAAAAAAAAAAAAAAACTAACTAAGCCTGTTTTTGTTAGTAAACAATCCAGAGTGTCAACTCTGGCCAAGATTGACTTCTAAGGAGGCCCCACTCTTTTCGTTTGTACTTTGAAGGCAGCCTGTTCCTCTTCACCCAAATTGGCCTTCCAGGAGTTCCCTCAATCTACTGTGTTTGTTCCACTTCTGTGTATTTTTTTCACGCTGTCTCATCTGCATGCACTGCCATCCTCTCCCTTGTTGGTTTTGGCAAACATCTACTCACCTTCAAGAGCAAGTTCAAATGGCACTTGTCATGGAAGGCCTTCCCTGACACCCCAGGGCAGACCTGGGTTTCCTCTGGTCTCTCACTGCTCCTTAGATGTGACATCCATGTCTCCCAGTCCCCTGCCATCCTTCATTATTGCAGTAGACTTGGCCGTATTTGTCAGCAGCAAGAGACAGGGTGGGTAGCTAAGAAAGAGGGCTCACAACAAACTCCAAGATAGTGAGATTATTCTACTCCTCGCCTTGCTACCCAAAGTATATTCTGGGGACCAGTAGTGTCATCACCACCTGGGAAGTTGTTGAGATGCAGAATTTCAGCCCTACCCCAATCCTATTGAATCAGAATATGAATTTTTACAAGGAGGTGATTCATCTGCACAGCATCATTGCAGAGGCATTGTCTAGAACCTCCCACCACCCCTGCAAGCAGTGATGGTGGCAAGCAGGGCAGGTAAAGCCATGTGCATACATGAACACTTGATTTATTTACTTGGGATTCAACCATGACCATGGAAGAAACCCCAGGTAGGGATTATATCCAAGATGCAATCAAAACCACAATGTAACCTTTCCTTTTTATTGAATCCCCAAATAGTCCTTCCCTCATTTCTTTCTTTTTGCCCTCATCTCAAACCTCTCCCAAATCCCATCTCAATTTTTCTAAGGTTGAACCAGCAGAATGTGAATTACTCTCCCCCGATTATTACTGACTTCACTTTCATGGGGGTTTTCTTTTTATATTATCATTAGCATGAGGCAGGAGCTCCATGAATGGAGACAACCAAGAGGGGCACCTGGTTACTTTTATTTTTATTTTTACTTTAGGTGGAGTCTTGCGCTGTCACCAAGGTTGGAGTGCAGGGGTGCGATCTCAGCTCACTGCAACATTTGCCTCCCGGGTTCAGGTGATTCTCCTGCCTCAGCCTCCTGAGGAGCTGGGATTACAGGCGCCTGCCACCACACCTGGTTAATTTTTGTATTTTTAGTAGAGACGGGGTTTCACCATGTTGACCAAGCTGGTCTCTAACTCCTGGCCTCAACAGATCCACCTGCCTTGGCCTCTCAAAGTGCTGGGATGACAGGCATGAGCCACCATACCCAGCCACTTTGATTTGCAAGGGATCACAACCTCTTTCAATGTGGCTCAACAACAAACAGCTCAACTTCTTCTTATGGTCCCAAGAATATGAAGACCCTACAGCTGTAGCCTTATTACTTCACCTGTGTCTGGATATATCTTATCTTATCCATCCAGACATGTTACCTCAAATCCCCTCAATTACTAACTATCTCTACTCTTGTTATATAAAGAATATTTCCAAATTTACATGACTGCATAATTTACAAACTCTTTACAAGCTCTTGAACTAAATACATTTTAGATTCTTATAAATTAGCCAAATTCACTTCTCTCATTCAGAAAAACAGATTTCCCTGATAATCATTCTGCATGTCAGTACATGCGCACTTAATAGCTTTTATCACTGGTCTTGAATTGCTATGAGAACGGAGCCATGGATTGGCTGGCAAGTAGTAGGTTTTCTCAGGAATTTGTTCTTAGGTCAATAAATGAATAAGACCCTTGCATCCAGGAAATCAGACTTTGTAGCTCCACATCACCAGGGTTTCTGGCACATAGTAGGTGTTACTTGTTTTCAGTGAATAAATGGACAGAAACTGCAGTCATTTCTGCCACCTTTACCTCTAGGGACTTATGTGGCTTCTTAGATTAAATTGTGTGAGAAGAAGATCAGGGAGGAAAACAAAGCAGAAACCTTATTTCGTGCACATTATCATACTGATTTTTCATTCAGTGTAAATAAATAAAAGGGGCTAGTTCCAACAATGGAACTACAAAAATACCCAGAGATGCATAGGAAAAGTCTACCACTCCCTAGAAATAAATTCATCTACTTGAGCTATTTACTTCAGACACACTTTTTTTTCCCCCAAAATAAATCTTCTGTCCTCCATACAAGTCAGGAGAGGTTGTCTATGTATCTGCCTATCTTTAGGCTTGTTAGGTTTCTCTGTTTATCTCTCTGTGTCTTTATTTGAATTGGAGCCTGCCAAGGCTCATGGGATATAAGCAAGAGAAAGTAACTTTGGATGACTTAAACAAATACATGATCTATTGGAAGAAAAGCGAGATATTAATAGCTCGCAGAATCAGAAGATATTCTAGAGAACCACACTTCAGGAAGGAAGGAGATGAGGGAAGTTTCAGAGTTCTGGGACTAGCATCTCCTGTCACTGAAATGATTGGATGTCAACCATTTTCCATTATTGGGTCACTCAACTCAAGATTCAAATCCCAGGGGCAAGGGTAAATCCCAGGATAACCTTGGGTCACATGTCCAGTCCTTTGCCAGGCAAGGATGGAACACCCAGTTTGATGAACTGATGAAGACTATCCAAGAAGGAAGAATAGATATTGTGGTAGACAGAATAATGGACCCCAAAGATGTGCACATCCCAATAATTGGAAACTACATGAATACGTTAGATTACATGGCAAGAGAGAATTAAGGTTGAGATAGAATTAAGGTTGCTAATCAGTTGACTTTAAAGAAGAAGATTTTCCTGGATTACCACGGTATGCCACTATAATCACAAGCTTTCTTTAAATGTAGGCAAGGTAGATAGAAGAGTGTCAGAGTGATGTTATTAGCCACAGCTGACTCTGAGTATGAGAGGGGGCTCTGAGCCAAAGAATATGGCAGCCCCTAAAGGCTGCAAAAGGTAAGAAAATGATCCTACCTTCAAATCTCCAGAAAGGAACACAGCTTTGCTGGCACCTGGATTTTAGCCCAATGAGACCCGTTTTGGACTTCTGACCTCCAGACATGTAAGATAATAAATCTGTGTTGTTTTAAGTCACTAAGTTTCTGGTAGTTTGTCACAGCCAACTTAGGAAATGGGCATAGAGCTCAACCAGAAAAAAAAAAAAAAAAAAAGCCTATAATAGAGTGTGCCTTTAAATGTTTGTTTCTATGTTGGATTTTTAATGGAAAGCTTGATAGTTATAGTCCACTTAGGGATGGAGAATTGGAGAATCACGATTAGTTCCAAGACCTACCTCAGAAGAGGTGCTTGAGAAATTCCAGCTGCATAAATTGATAGACACAGAACAGATGTGGTGTACAGTGAATTGTTGAGGTATCTCATGCCCATTTCTGGAGAACCTTGTGGTGGAACTCCAACGTGGGATTTCCACAGCAGAGAGGGTCCTCAGGCACCGCCTCCCACAGGGTCTTCAGAAAAGGCAAAAGCATGCCCCAAAGTACCAATTTCATCCCAGTACAAGCTCTGGCAAGCAGAGAAATGTGGCCCTCTGGAGGGTATCAGACCTGATGTTCAGGACGTTTGCCAGTCTTCTCTAGAGCATGAGAAAATATTGCACTTGATAATCGCTCATTTTGATTACACTTCTGCTCCGGAGATTATGGTACTTTTTTCTGCAATGTTTGGGAATGTAGCATCTCTGGGTATTGGTCTATGCCCATCAGAAATCAGTGTTGTGATATAATTACATTTGTGAAGCAGATGGTTCACCAACAAGCACGTGGCTGAAGCTCCTGTTGCAAATAGAGGCAACAGATCTGAGGGCTGGGATGGGAGTGGGGGTGGGGGTGGGTTGAAAGCTCCTCTTTGTTCCCAGATAAGAGCCATCTAGCGTGTGTCTCTGGTGTTTTGGCAAGGATTTTGGCAGGGAGATAATTGCAGAGGCTCAGGGAAGGGAATTACTGTTTATTAAACACCTATTATGTGCTGGGTTTCTTCTACACCTATCTCATTTAATATTTATGGCAAACCTAAGAAGTAGATTTTAATTATCGTCATTTTGCAGGTAGGGAGACTGGGGCTTAAGGAAATTTAAGTTAGGGGTCTACAGGTATGTAGCTGGTGTGGTAGTCATTAGCACTACCCACTAAATACTTCCTGTTCTTCTCCCAAGCACAAGAGAATTTCCCTGCTCTTTGGCCCTCTTAAAGTGTGGTTTCTGTTCTCTGACCTTTGAATGAGAGTAGAAGCATGTGACTCGCTTAGGAGACTGAAAGGTGAGCAGAAATGAAGCGGATCTCTTCTGGGTGGAAGCTTTAGGAGCCAATACACAGCCATGTGCTTTTTCCCTCCACCATGGTGATGGGTAATGATCCAGATAGAAGTTGCTCTGTCAACTGGTTCTTGGCAGTGAGGATGGCATGGAACAGAGACCCCAGGCAATGTATGAGAGAGAGGAATTGTGAGTGAGCAATACAACTTTGTTGATTTAAGCCGCTGAGATTTTGAGGCTGTTGGATGCAGCAGCATAATCCTGTCTAATACAGCTGCTAAGGAGAAGGTCTGGAATTTGACCACAAATCAGCCTGGCTTTTTACCTCCACTCTGCAGAGCACCAAAGTGGTCTTGGTTTCTTGTCCATGATCCACATAGAGAGTTAGGATTTCAGGTTGAGGGTCTTTCCTTTGCTGTGAATCTTTATTTTTCTGAGCTTGTGAAGGCAACCAGGGTTATGTCATTGTTCTCAGGATGTTTTGTCAGGGCTGTTTCTGCCTCCTCAAGAAGCCTGTGATGATGGGGACTCTGTCCTTCTTTAGACATCCTCTCTAGGCATCACTCATGGTACACATGGCTGCTCACATTGTAGACGATAATGAAATACTTCTTGTAGGAGTTATTGGCATAGATTAAAATGATTAAGAAGACAATGAAATAATGAAATGGGATGAAATATAATGGAGTAGAATGAACTGGGGACAGAATGGCTTGAAATGGAAGAGGTTGAGTTGCAATGGAATGAAATGAAATGGAAGTAGATTAGAACAGAATGGATTGAACTGGGATCAAATGGGATGAGTTGGACTTTAAATGGAATGGAGTGGCTTAGAATGGAATAGATTGGAGTGGAATGTATTGGAATGATGTGGAGTGGACTAGTTGGATATCACAGAATGGAACGAATTGGATCGAACATAATTATTGAGTTAAAGGCATACATTGGAATGAAATGGATTAAAATGGGAAAAGGTGGTAGCTTAGTTCTTTTCTTCTAGGGTCCTGCCCCTCCCCTCCCCACCTGCCCTGGGACTATTTTTGCTGCTCTTAAATAGTCAACATAGTGTTGAGAAAATGTTGTTAACTAAATGACCCTTCTGAGGGAGATAATTTCAATCTCCTCATTAGCTCTACCAGACTGCTTTGCAGGGGATGGCCTCTGGCCTTTCATAGTGTGTTTGTGTGTGGGGGGGGTGTGTGTGTGTGCGTGCGTGCATATGGTGGGGGTAGGGCACTATACTAGTCAAGGTACCCAGGCCACAGCCTTTGAACTAACTAGCAATTACTGGGCCTGGGGGAAACATGGCTGGGGCGGGGGACATTTGGTTAGCTCCATTTGGTGAAGTCCATGATCTCATTTGCTTTTCTGCCTCTTCCCCACTTCCCCCTCTCCCCCTACCCCTATTCCGTGTTCCCTGTATAGTAACAAGAGGCTTTCTCTGCTTTTTGTTCTTCCCTCTCCTAGAATGAGGGAATGTGCTTGGAAACAGTTGCCGAGGGAGCAATCTTGTTTTTGAAAAAGAAACTGTAAAAAATGTGTTTGCGGGGATGCCAAAGTGGAGGAGCCTTATTTAAGTGAGTGGGGTGGTGGGAATGTGTTTACACAGCAAAAAAACGCAAGCTGGGTGTCTGCTGTTTCTTAAGTGGATGGTATTTTGAAGGGACTTTATGATCTATCTTTTAATTCGTTGTTACTGCTTCCAGTCCAGGAAAGTGTGCCTTCCTGACGTTCTTCATGTAGCTTGGGTTAAGCAACAGAAAATTGACAGCCAGTCTGAGCCTGTGCTTACCTAATAGAAAACTGGGCACATGCAGCTCAGACAGAGCCATATACATGTGTGTAGCTGGGTGCATCCATGACCACTGTGAGGATTAAATGAGGTGGTACTTACCAACATGCTTAGGACGGAGCCTGGCATGTAGTAAACTCTAAATGAGTGTTAGCCCATTATTAATTGTGTGTACCTGTGTACCTGTACACAATCCTGCCAACACTCATTGATAGGTACAATGGTATACACATATAAAATTACTTCTTTGGCCGGGCACGGTGGCTCACACCTGTAACCCCAGCACTTTGGGAGGCCGAGGCAGGCGGATCACGAGGTCAGGAGATGGAGACCATCCTGGCTAACACAGTAAAACCCCGTCTCTACTAAAAATACAACAAATTAACCGGGCGTGGTGGTAGCGGGCGCCTGTAGTCCCAGCTACTCAGGAGGCTGAGGCAGGAGAATGGCGTGAACCTGGGAGGTGGAGCTTGCAGTGAGCTGAGATTGTGCCACTGCACTCCAGCCTAGGCGACAGAGCAAGACTCCATCTCAAAATAAATAAATAAATAAATAAATAAATAAATAAATAAATAAAATAAATGACTTCCTTGCACAACTGTGCAGACCAATAGCTAGGCACACCTGTGGGATTATGTTGTTACACCAAACCCTATGCACACTCATAACTTTGCATATGTACAATCAGGTGGTCTCTCATCTTTGTGCATGTCTCCACATTGTGTGCATCATCAAAAGATGAAGGCAGGAAAGAAGAAACAACATTTATTGAGTGTTTTTATATAGAATGTATATAAATGCAATTTGCAAATTTCCTTTGGAAACCTGGCTGAGGGCTTTTCAAGTATGCATCAGAGGATTCCTATTTAGAGCTTTGTTTCTGTGTTCTGCTCTTTCTTGGTTCCAAATGGCTCTTTCCTTTCCATCTCCCCTGCTATCATCTGAATCTTCTTCTTATGTGTTTATTCATCCATCCATCATCCATCCATCCATCCATCCATCCATCCATCCATCCATCCATGCATCCCACTAAGATGCTTTACGTGGTGCTGAGTGCTGGGCTATAAGACAGATTTGAGTCAACCCTTTCAGAGACTCTCATCTATCCTAGCATTAAGTAAATTGTTTGCATGAAGCTTCACACTAATATGTGTGAAGCAATTTATGATCACAAAGCTCTGTTGCATACGTGATAATACTTAATTAGCAGAGAATGGGAGATCTCAGATTTTGGAACTTGAATGCCTGGATTCAGATTCCAGCTCTGCCAATTATTTGCTGTAACTGGACAAGTTACTTAGCCTTTCTGTACCCCAGTTTCTCATCAGTAAAACAGAGATCACAAAATATCCATTTTCAAAGATTTTGGTGAGGGTTGAAGGAATCATATATGGAAAGCACTTAAAACGGTGTGGTACATATTCAGTGCTGTGTGTTGTGGCTAAAATTGCTATTGATGATTTTCCCAGACAGACCTGTGCAATTAGTAGTGTTATCTCCATTTTGCATATAAAAAGGGTCAGGGCAGTTCCGCTTTACCCATGAATGACTGCCACTGCCTGTCAGCTGTCCTCCCTGCCTGTTCCCAAGGAGGGAGACAACCCTTCTACCAGCCCCCAATCCTGAGGCAATCATTCATTCCCACTCTCCCAGGAACTGTCAGTGAACACATATTTGAGTCTTGTTCTGAGAGGAGGGCTTCATAAATGGCTGCTCAAGGCTCAGGAAGCCTCAGCTGCATTTGTCTGTTTCCAACACTCTCCTGCTTTGACTCATCTCTAGGGTTCTAAGCCCCTCTAACATGGGCTTCTCAGTGTGAAACAAGAATTTTATGTCAGGAAGGCATGGTGGAGAATGATTGGTTAGGGGTGAGTTGTGGTATATTAGAAAGAACCAGAACCTTGGGGCCAGACCTGGGCTTTAGTCACTTTCAGGCAGAACAGTTCCCTGTCCTCTCTGTGCCTCATCTGTAAAATGGGACGACAATTTTTCCAGTATGTCCTCTCACAGCAGGGTAGCCATAATGGAGAAGCAGGCTTTGTCTTCAGGCTGACCAACATTCAGATCCCAGCTTTGCCTCTCACTGACTGGGACTCGCTTGTCTTCCTTGCAATGGAATTAGCCTGAGTTCTTAGTTGCAAGCAAAAGAACCTAACTCTAAATGATCCCAGCAGAAAATGAAGTATTAAAGGAAGCTCATAGAATTTCCGGATGTCTGAGAAACTGGCTTAGAAACTGAGAATAAACAAAGAGAGAAAAAATAGCCAGAACTACCCCCAAACCCATGCCACAAAAGCTGTCCTGGGAGGACCCTGCTATTGCCCACACTGGGCACTGGATGTTGCTGTGGTGTTACTTTTCCCAAAATGGCTTCTTCACTGTTCCTGTTACCTGGGCTACAAGCTCCCAATTCAAAGTCACATCTGATTGGCCAAGCCTAGGTCATGTGCTCTTGCCTGTGCCACAAGGGAGGCTGGGAAAGCAAATATTTGGTCTTTTCAACTTGTTGGAGGGAGGCTCAATTTCTCTCCAAGACCCATAAGATGGGGAGCTCCAAACATAGGAGAAGGCGATGAAGATGATTTAAAAAACACAGCAAAGGCAGGGCACAGTGACTCATGCCTGTAATCCCAGCACTTTGGGAGGCCAAGGCGGGCAGATCACAAGGTCAGGAGATGGAGACCGTCCTGGCCAACATGGTGTAACCCTGTCTCTACTAAATATATATATTTAAAAAAAATTAGCTGGGCGTGTTTGTGCACGCCTGTAGTCCCAGCTACTCGGGAGGCTGAGGCAGGAGAATTGCTTGAACCCAGGAGGCTGAGGTTGCAGTGAGCAGAGATCACACCACTGCACTCCAACCTGAGCAACAAGAGTGAAACCCCATCTCAAAAACAAACAAACAAACAAAACCAGCAAAACCACAACAAAAACAAAAAATGAAACTAAACTGTCAACTACAATATGGATTCCTGTTCTGTACAATTTGGAAACCAAGACCTATTTCTAGGAATTACTGTGAAAGTTACATAAATTAACATGAATTAGGCATAATACCTAACACATTATATGCGCTCAACAAATGCTGGTTTCCTGCCCCAGTTACTAGAAGGTGCTCCAGGGTCTGAGTTTCTGGGTGGTTCCCAGAAGGCTTCCTTTTCCTAGCTGTGGAGGAGGGAGAGACTGCCTTTGTCCATGATGCTGATGTATCTCCAGATCCCCAGTTGCTCACAGATGCTCCAGAGAACAGCTGTTCCTGATATATGAGAGAAGCGAGCCCAGTACCGTTTGGTTCTCAGGAGGAGGTCAGGATTGGGAATGGTCTTGCTCTTTTGCCTAAAACTGGAGTAAAATTTCTCTCAGCAGATGGACAGAAATGAAAATGACTGGCTCTTGGTTCATTAATCAGAGCATCCTTTGAGCATATGCTTTTCTCTTGATAAAGACTTACTATATTTCAGTTCCACCAAAGCCTTCTACAGGTTTCATAGGTTTCAGATACCAATTGGCCTCTCTTCGAGGAAAACATAGACTCATGGATATGTTCACGTCATTTGCCCATTCTCCTGAGGTTCAAGTTGATACCCTTGGGTGAAGCTGTCCGTGATCATTCCCCAGAAACGTCTGCCTTCTCTGACTGCCTCTGAAGCTCATATTCTTCCTCACTCCTGTTCTTTCTCCCACAAATATTTGTTGAGGGCCTACTACATACCAGGCACTAGAAATAAAGTAAGTCATAAAACCAACAAGCTATCTGCTCTCAGAGAATTTTCCATTCTGGTAGAGGAAAGAGAAAATAAACAAGAAATAAAATAATTCTATATTGCTATGGGTGAGTGTTAGGAAGACTGAAACAATGAAGTCAGGGAAGATTGGGAAACTTTATATGTGGATGTCAGTGAGGTTCCTTCTAAGAAAGACTGAGCCATACAAAGGCCTAAGGAAGAGTTCAAGGTGGAAGGAATCACAGGAAAACAGATTCTGAGGCAGGCGTGAGTGAGCTGGTGTGTCTGGGTACGAATAAAGGATTAGCATGGCTGGAGAGCAGTGAGGGAGGGAGAGAGGAGGTGGATAAAGCTTAGTTAATAGTGCTTGGTATCTTGGTTTGTTCAATCAGATTTCCTATAAGTCAGACCTGTGTCTTCTACTGTTTGATGTCTGCCTACTGTTGTGTCTAGTATATTCTATTCACCCAAGAGGCACTTAAGTTTATGCCTGATTGACATGAATCCTTCCTCCACTTATATATCACACTGCATAGGTGGCCCTGGTCCCTTCGAGTTGTTATTTTCTACAAAGTCATGACGCTGAATGCAGATTGTGAGGGTCCTCCACTAGATTAGGTGGGGTGTATCTAAGTTGGGTCACGTTTTGCCAATGCAGTCAAATCAGGAAGTGCAAATCTAAGCATGGTGCGTGAGAACCAAAATCTGATGAGAAAATTTTATTATGCACTCTTTGGGGTAGGTTGGGAGCATTTTAACACCTCCAGGGGATTAGTATAAAGGCACAGCCCTCTGGACCTCCCATTTCACAACCTCCTTGTCAAATGCTTACATAGATATATCAGAATACTTCTGCTAGGAACATGCCCACAGGAGAGAAGCGGTGATGTTGCCCTGGAGCCTCCTAATTCTGCTGCCTCTGGCTGAGACAGGGTAGGCAAGAAATCAACACTTTCCTTTTCAGACTGCATGGCTTCAAGGAAACAAGTAAATTCTCAGCCTCAGGGTAGATATTGGTATGAAATGACCCTGATTTTTCTTCCTAGCCCCATTCCCCATGGTAGGAGAAGTTAGGTTGGTGTTTGAACCAAAGCTTTATAAATAATTTGCAGGAAAAGGCACACCCTGGTTAGAACCAAAGACATATGTATTTCAAAAGAGCCATAGACATTCTCACTTTTCTGTCCTGGCTGGCTCCAGGGAGTTGGAGGCAGAGAGAATTATAGTCTATTGTGCTCCAGGCTGTCCAGGGGTTTTAGAGATGTCTGTGGAAAATAGAATCTCCCAGGATGGCCAAAGTCAAAAGGCGTGGTGAGACCTTTGTTACATTGATGGGTCACTCTGTGGTGTCACTCAGGATCCTTCCCCACTGCTTGGATCTTTGTGTTTTGGACTCATCTGCCCATGTGGTTAGCCTCACATAAGACCTAGACCCTAACACGTCCTCACTCATCTGTCCTGTTTCTGAGCAACCTCTCTGAACCTATCTTGCAACATCCTTCTCAGCAGCTTCTGACCCAGTTAATCATACTCTTTCATTTGGGTCTTGACTTTGGGCATTTTTCTCTCATCTTAACCCTGGACTGCCCCCCTACTGCTAAAATGCCAAGTCTATAAGAACTCAAAGGCATTTTTCTGTCCCAGCCATGCCCTCCTATGTTGGTCCAGACCCATGGTCAGGACCCAAGCTGTGAAGAACAGAATGAGTCTTTCTTGTCTGTGCATTCTAGGTCCTTTATGCCTTGACTCTTAGATCTTCCAATCTCTTTTATAGGCAGTGGGTCCTTTGAATACCTACCATATGCAAGATAAAATTATAAGTGGGCTGAGGGTGGAAAGTTTGAACTCTGCCTTATAAGAAAAACCCTCGTTTTTTTTTTCTCTATCAGTGCTAGAAATGGAAAGTTTCTAAAGATTTGTTTCCTTAGGTACTAGAACCTCTATTCCTAGTTTGCTGAAAGTTTTTTATTGGTGATACACATTGCATTTCATTACATGATTTTTCTGCATCCATTGAAATGATCTTGTGGCTGTTCTTTTTTTAGGCTGTTAATATTATGAATTACTTGGATTGAAATTCAAGTGGTAAATCAACCTTGGATTAATTAGAAGGGGATACGTAATGGCAGAGGTGGACCTAGGATGTGGCTATCAATAGAAGACAAGTTAGCCCATAGGACCCTTAGTATTCTCAAGTAGGTAATGTAAGAGTTAGTAAAAGTAGCCAGAAAGGTAGGTATTCAGAGGCGGTGGGAGAGAGCTTTCTCCTGGGGACAGAGTGTATGCATATTATTCTCAGGTTCTTTGGAGAACTAGTTGGTATAGAGGAAATAAAGAGACTATGAGTTTTAGGATTTATGAGTGGGTGTAGAATCGTGTAATTCTTTCTTGGGCAACAGGGAAGGGAGGCATTTGTTTGGATATAGGAGCCATTAAGGTACAAATTAAACAAGACTTTCAGGTAATTGTTATAAGACTGTCAAGGAAAAACACTTTGAGGGGTAGGGATGTTCTTTTTTACCTTGCATTAGCATCAATCACTGCACTGAGCATAGAGTACATCTTTAACACACGAGACTGATTGCTTGAATGATACACGAAATTCCATTAAAACAGATTCGAAGCTTATCCAAAATCTCCTCTCTGGTAGAACTGGGCTATGGCAAATGGAACTGGATATAAGTAGGCCACTCCTGGGCCTTGACAGTGTGTTATGCACAGGACTTTGTTATAATGTCATTTTACATAGTAGGTGCCTATTATCAAATAGGTATATGACTATTGTCATAAGAGAAAGTGGGAATGAATCTTAGCAAAGTAGATGTCCGAACATTTGAAAAAGATTTTAATTGCAAGGTTCTGGAAAGGAAAGTAAATTAAGTTAGTCGTTTACATGAAATTACATTAAAAAAAAAACAAAAAAACTGATACAAGAAAAAGAGGAAGGGGTTTTGAGCACATCTTATTTTATCACCTTAGAGCCGTTATCCTGTCCACCAAAGGTGGTTCTTGTTAGTCCTAACTCTTAAGCTAAATGTGTTATTTATGATGCTTTCTAAGTCAAAGAGAGAAAAAAAAGAATGAATGAAAGAAGGAAAGACAAGGAATTCTAAGTCAGTCTTTACCCTTCTCTTGTTCTGAAAGCCAATGATTTTAAAGAACTTGGACAAAAACGGAGTGACCTTGGACAGGTCGCTTAGCTTACCTGAGTCTTAGTTTCTTTGTCTGTGAAAGGATGCTAATAATGCTAAGCATTTAGGTTTACAATAAAAAAGAAATGAGAAAATGTATTTGAAAATACCTACCTAGAATAGGCCCAGGGTGGGGGGAAAGATGAGACCCCATTGAGTCTCAAATGTCTTTTAAAAAAGAATCTTCATTTGACCTTTGAAAAGTTATTTAATATCTCTAAGCCAACTTTATTCTACTTCCCAAAGTTGTCTTGGCTTCCCTTACAGATCTTTTGAATTTCCATATGAATTTTAAAATTAGATGATCATTTCTACAAAAAAGTCTGCTTGAATTTTTATTGCGGTTGCATTGAGTTTAATAAATCTGCTGCTATTTTTATCTCTGTTTCCACTGTATATAATGTGTCCTTTTTTCTCTGATTGTTTTTATTATTTTCTCATTGGTTTTCAGCAATTTAATTAAGATTAATTTGGGAAATAAGTGATGGCTTAAAATACTGAGTATTTAAAACCATGAACATGGCTTATTTCTGCATTTATTTAGGTCTTTTAAAATTTCTCTCAGTAAAGTTTTATAGTTTTTATTGTACAGGCCTTGCACATCTTTTGTGAGATTTATCCTTAAATATTTAATATTTTTGTTGCTATTGTAAATGGTATTTTATTAACTTTCAACATTACTATGTTATACAAATACAACTGAGTTTTGTGTATTAACCTTGTGTCTTGCAGTCTTGCTAAAATCACTTCTTAGTTGTAATAGTTTTTTTTTAGATTCCAAAGAATTTTCTACAGAGATGATCTCATCTGCAAATAAAAACAGTATTAATTTTCCTTTTCCAATATGGACTCCTTTTCTTTTCTTTTTCTTGCTGTATTGTACTGGATAGAACCTCTAGTAAAATGTTGAATATAAATGGCAAAAGTAGATGTTCATACTTGCTTTTTTCTTGACTTTAGGGGATAAGTGTTGGATCCCCCACTATTAAGTATGGTGTTATCTGTAAATTTTTTCATAGATGTCCGTTATCAGTTTGAAGAATTTCTCCTCTATTCCTAGTTTGCTGAAAGTTTTTTATTGGTGACACACGTTGCATTTTATCAAATGATTTTTATGCATCCATTGAAATGATCTTATGGCTGTTCTTTTTTGGACTGTTAATATTATGAATTACATGGATTGAAATTCAAGTGGTAAACCAACTTTGGATTAATTAGATTATCACCACTTAGTCATGATGTATTATTTTTATATGTTGCTAAATTTAGTTTGCTATAATTTACTGAGAAATTTTTAATCTATGTTTTTTACGGATATTGTTCTGTAGTTTTCTTTTCCTCGTAATGTTTTTCTTTGTATCAGGGTAATGCTGGCTTTATAGAATGAGTTGCAAAACATTCCATCCTTGTCAATGTTTTGGAAAAAGTTTTGTAAAATTAATATTATTTCTTCCTTAAATGTTTTTAGGCCAGAAGCTGAGGTCATTCCTTTGAGACTTCCTAACGTGAGCATTTATGCTATAAATTAGCCTCTAGGTACTGCTATAACTGCATCTCACACATTTTGATATGTTACATTTTTCATTCTATTCAGTTCAAAATACATTTTTATTTCCCTCTTAATTTTTCAATTTTATTCAGAGGTTATTTAGAAGTGAATTCTGGCCACCAAATATTTGGGCATTTTCTGTTATTGGTTTCTAATTTAATTCCACAAGGTCTCACAATATAGTCTGGGTGACATGAACCCTTTTAAAATGATTGAGATTTTATTCTACGGCCTAGAATATGGTTCATCTGTGGATTTTTCTAGGTTGTATTATTTGTGATAAGAAATCTACTACTATTCTCATCTCTGTTTCTTCTGTATGTAATGCATCCTTTTTGTCTCTGATTGCTTTTATGATTTCTGGTTGGTTTTCAGCAATTTAGTTAAGGTATTCCTCAGTGTAGTTTTCTCCATGTTTCTTGTGCTTGTGATTTGTTAGCCTTCTTGGATTTGTCAGAGTTTTCATGATATTTTGAGAATTTGTTCAAATATTTTGAGAAGTTGTTCAAATTTTTTTTATGCCTCCTCCTTTCTTCTCTTCCCTAGGAATCCTGAATCTACATATATTAAGTCACCTGATGTATTCCACAGTTCAGTCCTGCTCTTTTCATATTTTGCTTTCTTTTTTAATCTAAGTGTTTAATTTTAATTGATTTATAACCATGTTTTCCAGTTTACTAATATTTTCTCCTCCATTGTGTCATCTGCTTTTAATCCAATCCAGTATATTTCTTTTATCTTATATATTGTAGTTGCTATCATTAGAAGTTTGAATTTGCTTCAAATAAAGTAAAGGTAGTGATCTTAGACCTGAATTTATTTTAAGAAGCGTTATTTAATAAATAGTAGTATAGGTAGTGTTTGAATTTGGCAATAGCCATGGAAGTGACTGACACTTAGGAAACTTCCTGTTACATGTTCTCTGATAGATGGAGAAACTGAGGCTGAGCTGTATGCAGATTCCTCAGACCATGAGTGAAGGCACTTAGTAATGCCTTTCCTCTCTGTCTTCAGGCAGCTCACAGTTCCACACGCTCCAACCATTCCCACAACAGTCAGCGGGGTAGACACAGTATCACATGCTGATCAGTGAGTAAAGTCCTTTCTGCTGTGTATTTATTAAGATTAATTTACTAGGGTGGTTGGGGGTTTATCGAGCACTTAAAAATGTTAGTGGACACTGTTCCCAATAAATCATGTCAACAGATCTTTATAAAAACAGTGGGAAGCCTTTAAATTGAGCCTAAGAAGCAGTATAGACTTCACATGGTGGGCTCAGTACAACCTTTAAGAAAATGACAGGTATTATCAGCCCGAGTCTGGAGCCTGTAATTCCCCAGCTACTGAATTCTCCATGGGAAGCCGTCCTCATAATAATAGTTATTATTTGTTAATGCCTACTGTTTGCAGGAGATTATTCTTGGCATTTGATAGATGCTCTCTTTGATCTCATCAATGTCTGTTTTATTAACTCCCATTTCATAGATGAGAAAATCAAGGTCCTGATAAATGAAGCCCAAGATTGTGGCTTTTCTCCAAGTGTCTCTCAATTCTAGCAACGTCAGACTTCTAAGAGTTTCTACAATGATATGTTATCCTTTCCTGTTTCTGGGCTTTGTCTTCCATCGTTCCTTCTGCCTGGAACATCCTTTCTCTTGCTTTTTTGCCTGTCTTCGCATCTCAGCCCTCTTGATAAAACAGATCAGTCATGTTACTTACCACTTAACTGTCTTAGAGCATCCTCTTTGCTTTAGGATGAAGCGTGTGCTTCTTAGCATGGCCAACAAGGCAAAATTGAAGAGACCTTTCCTAGCCACTTCTTCTAATAAAACCCATCTCCCCATTCCCTCTGCACCCTCTCTCCCTTTTCCTGTTTTACTTTTCTCCATAGCCTCGGTCTTACCTGACACTATACATTTATCTACTGTGTCATCATTCTCCCCCACTTGAATGTCGTCACCATGAGGGCAGGCATTCTTGTCTGTTTTGTCTACTGTGTGTCCCTAATGCCTCCTCCAAATGTTGCAGAGAAGCTGTCAAAAGTGAAGGCAAAGGAAAAGTCATGGAATGTGATAGTGGGAAGGTACTGGTGATCTTCACAAGGTGGTTGTGGACAAAGAAGCCAGACCATGGTGGTGGAAGCACGGAAGAAGAGGAGGCAGTAGGCAGAATACTGTATCAAGATTCTTTTTTCCTTAGCTAATGCATGCTGGGCTTAATACCTACGTGATGGGTTGATAGGTGCAACAAAGCACCATAGCACACATTTACCTATGTCACAAACCTGCACATCCTGCACATGTACCCCGGAACTTAGAATTTAAATTTTATGTAAGATTTTTTTTCCCTTTAGGATAATTTTTTAAAAAATTCTTACTTTACTCCACTTCTTCTCTCTCTCTCTCTTTTTTTTTTTTTTTTTTTTTTGAGACAGAGTTTCGCTCTTGTTTCCCAGGCTGGAGTGCAATGGGGCGATCTCAGCTCACCCCAACCTCCGCTTCCTGGGTTCAAGTGATTTTCCTGCTTCAGCCTCCTGAGTAGCTGGGATTACAGGCATGCACCACCACGCCAGGCTAATTTTATATTTTTAGTAGAGACAGGGTTTCTCCATGTTGTTCACATTGGTCTCGAACTCCTGACCTCAGGTGATTCACCCACCTTGGTCTCCCAAAGTGCTGGAATTACAGGTGTGAGCCACTGCGCCCGGCCACTTTACTCCACTTCTTGGCCACATTTGGCACAGTTGCCTGCTCCTTTCTTCTTCTTAGAACACTCCCTTGGCTTGTGCCTTCTCCTTACGTTTCTGGAGACTCCTTGATGTGGTTTGGGTGTGTGTGCCCACCCTAATCTCATGCTCAATTATAATCCCCAGTATTGGAGGTGGGGCCTGGTGGGAGGTGTTTGGATCATGGGGGCCATGTCTAGTGGTTTAGCACCACCCCTCCCAGTACTGTTCTCCTGACAGTGTTCTCATGAGATCTGGTTGTTTAAAAGTGTGTATTACTTTCCCCCTCTCTCTCTTCCTCCTGCTCTGGCCAGGTAAAACATATATACTTCCCTTTCACCTTCTGCCATGATTGTAATTTTCCCAAGGCCTCCCCAGGCATGCTTCCTGTACAGCCTACAGAACTGTGAACCAATACAAAATCTTTTCTTTATAAATCACTCAGTCGCAGGTATTTCTTTATAGCAGAACATAGTACAAGAACAGACTAATACAGTCCTTCTGTCTCAATTCTTGGATTTCCTATGTTGTTCTGTGTGTTTCAAGCATGTCTTATTACTCTTTCCATGGCTGATGGCTTCTCATTATTCAGGTCTCAACTCACCTATCTGTAACAACCACATTTTCCAGCTTCTGTACTTGATGCTTTGATGGCTTGGTACCTTGCTGACCCTAGAGGGACTGCCCCTCTCAGGATTAGCCACTTCCTGGAGATAGTAAAGGACTGAACTTCAAGCATGACTGTCTTATGCAAACGAACCAATCCAAAGCCCACATCCCAACCACCTCCGTTATGGGCTGACTCAGGGTTGATTACCCACCTGTTCTAATCACCCCAGGGCCAGTGATTAAGATTTAGCTCAGTTAGGCAAGACCAGGCTACGTAGTAGTGATGAATAAACCTGTAAGTCCAGTAGCTTAATTCAGTAAAACTTTCTTACCTATACAAACTCTGCCACACATGGGCAGCCATCTCCATCTCATAGCAATGCCATCCAAACCTATGGCCTCCAACATTACCACATCAGTCGCCTGGAAGCGGCTTACATCACTTCTACCCTTACTCCATTGGCCAACATATAATCACATGGTCCTCGTCTACCAGCAAGGGAAGCTGGGAAATGTAGTCTTCCTAGGTGCCCCAGCTGTGGCAAACTGCAAAGCCTTGTCTCTCTACTACACCATGAAAGGCAGAAGGGAGCCTCTTCAGGAGGTTGTGAACTACTGCCTAGAGAAAGCTGACCAGAAAGCAGTGAGAGCTTAGGAGCAGCTAGTGAGCTGGGATTTGCTCTGTATCTCATCAGCACCTAGTTTCTCGTATTCTGCATTCTCTAGCATGCTGGGAGCCCAGGATGTGGACAGTGACATCGGAAGTGCATGATTCACGTTCCACTTCCACCATTGGGTAACTGTTTGGCCTTGGGCAAGTCACTTCACCTGTCTCAGCTCTTATTTGTTTACCACTAAGAGTAGGCATCAATACCTGCCTCACAGAGCTGGCATGAGAACTGGAGACAGATGATGCATGCATCGTGCCTGGCAGGAACACTTTGCTCAGTGAGTGATTGTCACCATGATCGTTGTTTTCATCATCTTGATAATTATAGTGAAACCTATTGAGGCATGGACCTTAGCAAAGTGGGAGCAGCTTTTGCTTTTGGATTTCCAAGTCTCTGTGTACAATGACCCCTACGGAAGACCACACATGTGTTTCAGAGAAGAGAATAAAACCTGCCCCTGGGTTTGGCCATTTCCTTTGTCTTACAGTTGTCACGGGATCTTCACCCCTCCCAGCTCCATTGGAAGGTCAATTGCAGTGCAGCCCTTTTCCAGGGTAATAAGTTTTTAATGTAGATGCAATTAGTGAATAAGCAGTTGATTAGTTCATTATGAAAATACTGAAAACAACACCATTTGCGGTGGCAGAAGCTTCAGGAAGACAGATGCGTTCCCTTTTCATGTTATCAGCTGGGTCAGAATGCCAGGAAAGTTAACATATTTTACCATAATATTAAGCCCTTTTAACACTGAAAGGCCATTATGTTAGAAAAAAATCCCCCTCTGGGGTGTTAATTAGAGAGATAGAGCTTTAAAAAAAATCATAATCCCATTAAATTCCTCTCTTATAGCCATTTTCATAAAGAATCCTTAATGTGAATTGTGATTGGAAAACCACAACTCTGGCTAAAGAATTTATGAAAAACACTAGGCAACTGATTTATCATTTTTAAGAGGAGGAAAACAAAACATTTATCAGTTTCTTGGCCTTGGATTTCTAAAACAATTATGAACAGCCTAGACCAGAAGTCAGAGAGCAATGCCGTCTTTGTAGTATAGTCTCTAGCCTTCCCTAAAGCTAATGATGACGGATGATTGCTCTGGGTGGAAATGTATGCTCTGTGTCCCAGCTTCGGATCACTCTCTTCTCTTGGGGCTTTATTGGGTTGCACTGGGTCTCTGGCTGGCGTGGCAATCTGGTTATGAATCCTTACATGCGTACTTAAAATAGGTATTTAAAATACATGTTCAGGCCGGGCACAGTGGCTCATCCCTGTAATCCCAGCACTTTGGGAGGCCGAGGCAAGTGGATCACCTGAGACCAAGAGTTTGAGACCAGCCTGGCCAACATGGCGAAACCCCGTCTCTACTACAAATACAAAAATTAGCTAGGCGTGGTGGTGCACACCTGTAATCCCAGCTACTCAAGAGGCTGAGGCAGGAGAATCGCTTGAACCTGGGAGGTGGAGGTTGCAGTGAGCTGAGATCGTGCCGTTGCACTCTAGCCTGGGCAGCAGAGTGAGACTCCATCTCAAAAAAAAAAAAAGTAAAATATATGTTTATTTGTTCATTTATTCATCCCTGTGATAAATATCTGCTGAGCCACTCTGCATGCCGTATGTTGTGTGAGTGCAGGAGATACAATGGTGAATGAAGTAGACAAGGTCTCTGAACTCAGGGGCTTTGTGTTAGTCCATTTTGTGTTGCTATAAATGAATACTCAAGGCTGGGTAATTTATAAAGAAAAGAGATTTGTGATGAGAACACATGGATGCATGGAGGGAAAGAACACACACTGGGGCCTGTTGGGGGTGGTGTGGAGAGCGTCAGGAAGAATAGCTAATGGACACTGGGCTTAATACCTAGGTGGTGGTTGATCTGTGCAGCAAACTACCATGGCACACGTTTACCTATGTAACCAACCTGCACATCCTGCACATGTACCCCTGAATTTCAAATACATTTTTGTTTTTTTTGAGATTGAGTCTTGCTCTGTTGCCCAGGCTGGAGTGCAATGGTGCCATCTCGGCTCATTGCAACCTCCACTTCCCGAGTTCAAGCCATTTTCCTGCCTCAGCCTCCTGAGTAGCTGGGATTACACACGTGTGCCACCATGTCCAGCTAGTTTTTGTATTTTTAGTAGAGATGAGGTTTCACCATGTTGGGCAGGCTGGTCTCGAACTCCTGACCTCAGGTGATCCGCCCGCCTCGGCCTCCCAAAGTGCTGGGATTATAGGTGTCAGCCACTGCACCAGGCATAAAATAAAAGTTGAAGGAAAAAATAAAAAAGAAAAAGAAAAGAGGTTTATTTGATTCACCATTCTGCAGGCTGTACAAGAAGCATGGTGCTGGCATCTGCTTCTGGTGAGGGCCTCAGGAAGCTTCCAATCATGGCCGAAATTGAAGGGGGAGCAGGCGTGTCACATGGCAAGAGAGCAAACAAGAGAGAGACAGCAGAGATCCCAGACTCTTTTTAACAACCGAATCTCTTGTGAACTCATTAAGGCAGTAGAGAGGGTACCATGCCATTTGTGAGGGATCCGCCCCATGACCCAAACACCTCCCACCAGGCCCCACCCCCAACACTGGGGATCACATTTCAGCATGAGATTTGGGGCAGGGGAGCAAATCTCCCCAAACCACATCAGGCTTCTAGTTCATGGAGGGGCTACCCATTGATCAACAAATCACAGAGACTGGAATGAAGTTGCAAATGGCGTAGATTTCATGGAGGAGGAACTTGTGCAGTGCTGGGAGAGTGAATGGCAGGAGGCGGGGGCGCAGGCAGGAGTCAAGGAACGCCTTCCCTGAAGCTGATATGAAGGAAGGCAGGGGTGAGCAGATGAATGGGGGTGCTTCCAGCACAGGAAATAGTATTTGCCAGGGTTCCGCCCTGGGAGAGAAAGAACAAACAGCATTTGGGGAAATGAAAGGAGACCAGGTGGCTAAAAGTTTAGCAAGAGCAAGAGAGTGGGGAGTGACATGGCACGAGGCTGGAGGGGTGGGTGGGGGCTGTGTGGGCCAGGTAAGGACTGTCATCTTTATCCTGAGAGACTGGTAACCACTGGAGTAACGTAGGCGACATGATCATGTGTGCATATATGTGCTGACATTCGTATGCATATGATAAAATTGCAACATTGTGTGATGCTGAGTGAATTGCTTTATCTCTCGGATTCTTCTCTCATTTGTTAAATGATACTAATAACAGGACTTACTTCTGGTTTTACAGTAGCTACTCTATGAAATAACCCAAATGAAAATGCTCATCCTAGTGTTTGGTATGCTGGATGTATATGAGGCAGTTTTCTTCCTTCCTTCCCGCTTTCTCTCCTTCCCTTCCTTTCCGCCGTCTCCCTCCTTCCTTCCCCTCTTCTGCCTTTATAAAATGAGCTAACTGAATATGTCTTGCTTCTTTTAACTTTAGGACTCAGGGATGTTTTCTTTTTCAACTGGGGACTCCGCATTGCTTATTGCGCTTATTAAATCAGTTGGTTTTCAAATCAGTCAATGAGTGAGTATTAAATGGGCACTAACTTTATGCTTGGTTCTGCAGAGATGCTTAAGATGCCTAGGGGATTGGAAGGCTTCCTAGTTATAACACCTGCACATCTTTGTAGTCCAAAGTGCACAAGAAGTCCTTAATTAAACAGGTGGCTTTAGGAATAGATACTAAATAAAGCCAGGTTACTGGCTGGTTGTTTATCCTCAAGGGAATTAGTAACTGAGTTGTTAGTCATAGCATATAATCAACGTGTGCATGAAGCCTCTTTAAATATACGCAACCATCTTGACTTTGGTCTTCACTGTTTCCTCTCTGTGTCACCATCTAGGGCTCCTCAGTTTCTTTTTTTGTGTGTGAAATAACAATGAAAACACCATTTCACCATCACCTTCATGCTGGCAAGAAGAGCCGTGACTGAGTCTTCCAGCAACAATATCAGTCTGTTTTCGCATATCTGTTTAGGCCCATGAGAGAGTACAAAGAACAATGATATGACTTAATTACAATTCACTTGTCATGATGAATTTTTTTTTTTTTTTTTTTTTTTTTTGGTAAATAATCTTGATGTAAATTCCTAGTGGGCCACAAGAGAGGAGGCGGGATTTTAATGAACTGGTGATGAAGTGGAAATATTTTGAAATACCGAATAATGTATTTTGCTTGTCACCTAATTACTTATCTGCTGCCTAATAGCACATTTCATAATATCTTACTTCCCGATCTGTTCAACTGGCAATAAAAATTCTTTTTTGTGATTGCCGTGTGCTCCCAAGTAAAGACCAGTGCGTTAGGAGCTCAACATATAATGATGCTTTAATGACTGCGATAATGTCCCTTTTATCAAATGGAAAAAAGGTTTTGTTTCATTGAAAATACATTTTCTTCTCCATGTGAATATTATTTGAAAAGGAACCGTTTGTCAGTCAGAAGAGATGTGTGTGTGTGTGCGTGCACGCGCGCACACACACACACACACACACATTTTCACTCATTTACCAATCCAGAAACAAAGAGTTTTTAAGTTTTGTTTAACACCTTACTTTTGTGTTAACAATGCAATATAAACACACAGAAATGCTGAAGGTATCCTAGATGGACAAAACTCTTATATGCTTTGAAATATATGTATATATTCTATATATTTCAGACACTACAGTGTGGAAATGGCATATATGTGTGCGTGTGTGTGCGTGTGTGTGTAGATTAAACTGATTGCATGTTTACTATGTTCCAGGACCTGTGCTGCATAATGGGAGTGTAAAGAACAAGAAGACACTGTTTCTGCCCGCATAGACCTAACAATCTAGATCAGCAGTTCTTAACTGGGGGCAATTTTGCTCCCCACCCCTATTTGGGGATATTTAACAATAGCTGGAGACATTTTTGGTTGTCACAACTTGCAGGAGGCAGTGGGCAAGGATGTGCTAAGCTCCTGAAATGCACAGGACGGTCCCCTATCACCCACCCAAGCCAGGAGTGAGTCTTCCCAAGATGTCAATTGTGCTGAGATTTGGAAACTGTAGTCTAATGGAGTAGACAAATGAAAAACCCAGCAATTACAACAGAGTCAGGTCAATGTATTGTAAGCCAGAGTAAGTTCACAGGGCTGTTGGAGGAAAGTGGATGAGCATCTTACCCAGCTTGGAGGTTCAGGGAGGGCTTCCTGGAGGAGATGATGGCTGATTGGAGTGATAAACTAGAAGAAGAAATGGGGAAAAGGCATTCTGGGAAATGTAGCAGTGACTGAGGAGTCAGAGTCCTGGCAGATTCCACAG
>NW_012102621.1:1952574-1985961 GCF_000951045.1 Mandrillus leucophaeus | reverse complement strand
TCAAATCAGTCAATGAGTGAGTATTAAATGGGCACTAACTTTATGCTTGGTTCTGCAGAGATGCTTAAGATGCCTAGGGGATTGGAAGGCTTCCTAGTTATAACACCTGCACATCTTTGTAGTCCAAAGTGCACAAGAAGTCCTTAATTAAACAGGTGGCTTTAGGAATAGATACTAAATAAAGCCAGGTTACTGGCTGGTTGTTTATCCTCAAGGGAATTAGTAACTGAGTTGTTAGTCATAGCATATAATCAACGTGTGCATGAAGCCTCTTTAAATATACGCAACCATCTTGACTTTGGTCTTCACTGTTTCCTCTCTGTGTCACCATCTAGGGCTCCTCAGTTTCTTTTTTTGTGTGTGAAATAACAATGAAAACACCATTTCACCATCACCTTCATGCTGGCAAGAAGAGCCGTGACTGAGTCTTCCAGCAACAATATCAGTCTGTTTTCGCATATCTGTTTAGGCCCATGAGAGAGTACAAAGAACAATGATATGACTTAATTACAATTCACTTGTCATGATGAATTTTTTTTTTTTTTTTTTTTTTTTTTGGTAAATAATCTTGATGTAAATTCCTAGTGGGCCACAAGAGAGGAGGCGGGATTTTAATGAACTGGTGATGAAGTGGAAATATTTTGAAATACCGAATAATGTATTTTGCTTGTCACCTAATTACTTATCTGCTGCCTAATAGCACATTTCATAATATCTTACTTCCCGATCTGTTCAACTGGCAATAAAAATTCTTTTTTGTGATTGCCGTGTGCTCCCAAGTAAAGACCAGTGCGTTAGGAGCTCAACATATAATGATGCTTTAATGACTGCGATAATGTCCCTTTTATCAAATGGAAAAAAGGTTTTGTTTCATTGAAAATACATTTTCTTCTCCATGTGAATATTATTTGAAAAGGAACCGTTTGTCAGTCAGAAGAGATGTGTGTGTGTGTGCGTGCACGCGCGCACACACACACACACACACACATTTTCACTCATTTACCAATCCAGAAACAAAGAGTTTTTAAGTTTTGTTTAACACCTTACTTTTGTGTTAACAATGCAATATAAACACACAGAAATGCTGAAGGTATCCTAGATGGACAAAACTCTTATATGCTTTGAAATATATGTATATATTCTATATATTTCAGACACTACAGTGTGGAAATGGCATATATGTGTGCGTGTGTGTGCGTGTGTGTGTAGATTAAACTGATTGCATGTTTACTATGTTCCAGGACCTGTGCTGCATAATGGGAGTGTAAAGAACAAGAAGACACTGTTTCTGCCCGCATAGACCTAACAATCTAGATCAGCAGTTCTTAACTGGGGGCAATTTTGCTCCCCACCCCTATTTGGGGATATTTAACAATAGCTGGAGACATTTTTGGTTGTCACAACTTGCAGGAGGCAGTGGGCAAGGATGTGCTAAGCTCCTGAAATGCACAGGACGGTCCCCTATCACCCACCCAAGCCAGGAGTGAGTCTTCCCAAGATGTCAATTGTGCTGAGATTTGGAAACTGTAGTCTAATGGAGAAGACAAATGAAAAACCCAGCAATTACAACAGAGTCAGGTCAATGTATTCTAAGCCAGAGTAAGTTCACAGGGCTGTTGGAGGAAAGTGGATGAGCATCTTACCCAGCTTGGAGGTTCAGGGAGGGCTTCCTGGAGGAGATGATGGCTGATTGGAGTGATAAACTAGAAGAAGAAATGGGGAAAAGGCATTCTGGGAAATGTAGCAGTGACTGAGGAGTCAGAGTCCTGGCAGATTCCACAGTCTGGGACATGCTTGGGCCTTAAACAAGTCATATCGCCTCTCTGGGCCTCAGTTTCCCATCCCCATCCTTCGTTCTCAATAAATGAGAGGCTGGACTGGTTGATCTTCAAGGTCTTTACTAACTTGATATTTATTATCCTATACCTCTGGCTTGTATAAACTTGTAAAATATAGCATTTGGTTTTGGTTGTTGTTGGTTTGTTTTCTGGGTTTTAATTTTCATTATGGGGCCTTCTCATGTAACCATTTCCAGCCTCCTGTTTGTCTACCCAACACAAAAATGACTTTCCTCTGGTCCCTGCCTTGTGCTGGGCTCTGGAAACCCAGATATTCCTCCTTCTCATGCACCTTACAATCTGGCCCCCTTTCATCACTGTCAGGGTCCTTGACTGTCTCTTGGGAGTTAAGGAGCTGTGAGCCCATTGGTGCGTATACCTCTTCCTTAAGACCATGTTGATCCTCAGAGAGATGGCAATGGCCTGAATTAAGGCAGGCAAACTGGAGACAGAACTGGGGGCAGGGATGAAGGCTAAGAAATTTGAGAAATGTTTATGAGAAAGAATCACCAGGACTGGACCCCTTATTGGGGATGGAGAGATGAGGTGATGGAGAAGGGCAGGAGGGCTTTGGACTTGAGAGGGTGAGTAGCAAAGCCCTCCTCTCACATGGGGTGAGGTGCGGAGGGAAGACACTGGTTTCATACGAAGATGAAACCATCTCTCTCTTTCTTCCTGGTAAGGAGACCAGGGAGGCCTGTGGGAGTGTAAGAGGTCCAAAGGAGCCAAGCTGATTCCTTTATATTCTCTGGATCCAAGGCAGCTCTGAGACAGAAAAAGAAAGACTCCTTTTTCTTTTTGGGGAAAGGGCCCTTTATGCTCCAGGTACTTCCTGAGCTCCCATAATAGACCTAGGGAAAGATATGAGAGAAATTTATGACTGGGTCCTGGTCCTCAGCACAGGACACCAAAAGAGGCTTGCATTCAGCATGAAATAATCTCAGCTTCAGTCCCAGAGCTGCCTATCAGATGCTAGCTCTTGGCTTCACTTTCCCTCATTTAAAAAAGTTTCGGGATGGATGTGGTAGCTGGCTCCTGCCTGTGATCTCAGTACTTTGGGAGACCAAGGCAGGAGGATTGCTTGAGCCCAGGAATTAGAGACCAGCCTGGGAAGCACAGTGAGACCTTGTCTCTCCAAAAAAAAAAAAAAAGAAAAAGAAAGAAAGAAAGAAAGAAAAGAAAAAATTAGCTGGGCATGGTGGTGCATGCCTGTGGTCCCAGCTACTCTGGAGGCTGAGGTGGGAGGATTGCTTAAGCCCAGGAGGTCGAGGCTGCAGTGAGCCATGGGCAGCAGAATGAGACTCCCTCTCCAAAATACAAAATAAACACACACAAATAAAATAAAACAGAAATAAAACAGATCTGATTTTTTCCCTATGTTCCAGAGATGTTATAAGGAGTAAATGAGAGAATGGATGACAAAAATTATTTGCAGGCTGGGAAGTTGTGTGATTTGAGTGAGACATGCCCAGGGGAGGGTTCTGAGATGGGTACAGATTCAGTCTCATGCCCACGGCTGGCCAGGCAGGAGGTAAAGATTACTGTGACCTGTAAGAGAGGTAGGGCTAGTTGAAAGTTATTCTTCATCTGGTCTTAAAGGAACTTGGAATATTAGCTCCAGTGTTTCTCGGCACGGGCATGGTGGGCACATTGGGTGGGATGAATCTCTATGGGACACCACACATTGCAGGACATTTTAGCAACCCTGGTGCCCAATGCTAGCAGCCTCCCCTGTATCACTTTGATAATAAAATACGCCACCCCCCACACACACACTTTCATGTGCTTCCAAGGGTGGGTGGGAGTGGTCTCACTTTCCTTAGATCGTCACATATGAGTAGACCATGCAAGAGAGAGAAGCTAGTTAGGTACAAATCCAGAGGGCTATTGAGTTGGCAGAACTGAGATTTGAACTGAGGTATGTTCTCACTTCTCCCTCTGTCTCTTGCGAAATCAGATCTCTAAAGTTACATTTAAATGTAACTTAAGTAGGCATGGCATTTTTTTTCTACTAAAGTTACATTTAAATGTAACTTTAAATGTCTTTTTTATAACTTAGCTTAATTTCTGTTTTTTTTTAAATAAAAAACATGCCTAATGTTAAAAACCTCTATTACTTGATTACAGTTTCTTTAGTCAATTTATTCTACCTTTATCCTTGTCCCTAAGACTTCATCTAGATTTGGAGGGGGCTTACATAGCCAGGGATATTTGGGGGGGTCTAGGTATGGCCTTTGGTCATTATGTGCCTACAGTCACTTCTGCTAACCAGTTTGGTTTTTGGCTGACATAAGTCAGCTGTCTTGACACCTGCAGAGGTGCCCATTTTAATCTCTTTTGTCTCTGATCACACTGGTCACACCACGCCTACTTCTCTACTTCCTTGTCCTGACCCCAAAGTCTGTCCAGGTCTCACAGTCCACTCTCATTAGAACCTGGATCTTAACTGTTGCCTGATGCCACCACTCTTGTGTTTGATGGTTTTATGCCTTTCAGGGCCAAGTGCCACTCACAGACACTGGGAAGTCCAGCCCAAAACAGCCAGACAGACCCAGGAACACGGACCCATAGTGGGAGTTCTGAATTCAGCCAAAGGCTTGGCCCCCTCCCACTTACATAACTAGTTCCATCTCTGAGCTGGCTTTTTGACTCACCACTGTTTTTTTTCCGCCAACAAGTAAAATATAATTGCAGGCTTATTGTTATATTATAACCTCACATGGAGGAGTGGGTGGTAGGGTGGGCCGAAGCTCAAGACAGATAATGGCCTTGTAGATCTGCAACCCTCAGATCACCCACATCTCTTCTCCCCTCTCCGTTCTTAATCTGATGTTGAGACAATAACGAGGCCACGATGCTGAGTCGCTGTTATTCATCCAAGTGGTTACTCGGAGGCTGGGGAGGACACATGACTCCAATTATAGACTGTCTCCCAGCTTTTGATCTTTGAGGGCCCAGAGCTTGGGATCCTCTGAATTTGCTGACTGGGGAAAGCCTGATTCTCTCTGCATTTCATTTTCTCAGCTCAGCCCACCATCAGGAAAGAGCTGTGATCCAAGGTGAAACTCTCAGGTGTGGTTGGGAATTTGAGAGTTATGAAAATCTGCACTTTGTTTGCACCATGCACAGTGTACAGAACCCCCTCTCAGAGAACGCATTAGCAACTCACTTAATTGCTCTCTGATCTGTTTCCTCTCCTAGAGCCTAGATTCTTCATACCTTCTGGACCAGAAACAAAACCTAGCTCAGCAAATGCCCATCCATAGCAATACAATGTTTGGAAACTCAAAATCCCAGAATGGCTCTTTTGAGGTCTGGTCCTGTTGCACAAACTCCCCACAGAGACTGTGGCTGCCCTGTGGCCATCTGCTCAATAACGAAGTGCCACTGTATACAAAAATGGGTGGGGGAAAAAAACCAGTCAGTTCTTCATAATATCCCACCACATGTGAATTAGGCAAGACTAGTGCTCAATACTTCTACTTTTTAAAACAAAAAAAACCCCAGAAAAACAGCACAATTGAGAAGCATATATCTACTCACATGATTTTCCCTCTAACTAGTATCTGTCTTGCTCACTAGATTATTGGCTCCTGGAGGCAGGAACTAGGTTCATGGTTTTGTTTGTTTTTGAAACGGAGTCTTACTCTGTCGCCCAGGCTGGAATGCAATGGCGCAGTCTAGGCTCACTGCAACCTCCGCCTCCTGGGTTCAAGCGATTCTCCTCCCTTAGCCTCCTGAGTAGCTGAGACTACAGGCAGTCACCACCACACCTGGCTAATTTTTGTATTTTTAGTAGAGAAGGATTTCACCATGTTGGCCAGGCTGGTCTCAAACCCCTGACCTCGTGATCCACCTGCCTTGGTCTCCCAAAGTGCTGGGATTATAGGCGTGAGCCACTGCGCCTGGCTAGGTTCATGTTTTGTAATTGATGTTGTTCCAGTGCCTGGAATGATACTTTGCACATAGAGACATTTCAAAAATATTATTGAGTGAACAAATGAACGAGTGAATAATCACATCTATTTTGAGGTTCTTTAAAGAAGAGAAGGTACTTGAACTTGAAGAACACTTGTGAGCGCAGACAAAGGAACTAGGTATTTTATTCTTCTCAAGTTGCTCAGAGCGTTCTTCTCCATCCATGGATTAGCTGCAAGGATGGGTCAGGTGCGTGCACGGAGAGAGAAGTAATCTAGAATTCTAGAGAGTTGGCTTTCATCTTGACATATTTATAGGGTGACCATGAGTAAACTCATCCCTCTCTCTGGGTCTGTCTGTTTTTCTTTTCATCTGTTAAATTTTTAAGGGGACTGACAGAGTCTTCAAGGTTCCCAGTTCTACTATCTCCTGACAATGCTTCTGCCTCTCATCTTGGGCCCTGCATTTTACAAGTTGCTTCCTCCAGTCATTCTCCAAGCTCCCACAAGTTGCTTCCTCCAGTCATTCTCCAAGCTCCCACAAGTTGCTTCCTCCAATCATTCTCCAAGCTCCCGACACAGCAGATGGAGCTGGTGCCTGCCCACGACTGACAGATGAGCCTCATTTACAGCCCTCAACATTTAACCACTTGGCTATTTGGCAAAGTCATCTAGCTCCAAGATGCTGGGAGAGTCCTCCCCGTCCCCAGCAACACAGACAACTTCCCACTCCCATGTCTCTGCTAGTGCCGGGGACCTGGGAATGTGAAACAGAGAAGCCAGCCTCCAGCCTTGAGTCTACAAGGCCTTAGAGGGAAACCACATTTGAAAATAGTTATATTTCCCAGAGAGCAGAAGATATTGGGGAGGTGTCTGGACATACATTAGCCAGCTTGGTCTATTTCCAGGTCCAGTTTCTCAGAGGCCAGGTGTGTTTTTTTTTTTTTTTTTCTTTTCTGCCCTATTTAGTAATAATATCCATAATTCTAGAAAAGCCTAATGTTAAATGTAAGGTGGTCTGAGAACTGAAACAAATTTTCTTCCCATCTCAAAATCATTGAGTTGTTGATGTCTAAGGCTTTGAGTAGCCAAATAACTCTATAACAACATCATCCCTCTAGGCCGGGCATGGTGGCTCACGCCTGTAATCCCAGCATTTTGGGAGGCTGAGGTGGGCAGCTGACTTGAGGTCGGGGTTTTGAGACCAGCCTGGCCAACATGGCAAAACCACGCCTCTACTAAAAATAAAAATGAAAAAATTAGCTGGGTGTGGTGGCAGGTGCCTGTAATCCCAGCTCCTCAGGAGGCTGAGGAGGGAGAACTCCCCTTGAACCCCGGAGGCGGAGGTTGCAGTGAGCTGAGATCACGCCACTACACTCCAGCCTGGGTGACTACACTCCAGCCTGGGTGACAGAGCAAGACTCTGTCTCAATAAAACAAAAACAGAAACCGAAACAAATCTCTAATGCCTGTTGAGTGCTGGCCCTGTACTAGTCATAAACATCTCTACATGCCTTGTCTTATTTTGTCCTCACAACACCATTAAAAGATAGATACTATGATTACCACTATTTTATAGCCGAAGAAACAGAGAATCAGAAATGTTAAGAAATTTACACAGTCATAGAGCTACTAGAAGGCAGAACCAGGACTCACATCTAAGAAAAATCACAGCCCTCTCCTTTCCTTCTCAAGTGATTGAGGGGATATCCTCTGTTAATACTCCTGCATCCTGACCTTGGCCCCAGTGATGGTCCCCTGGGAATGATGGTGGGGCTGTGGGAAAGGTGAAGATTCTCTCCAATCTGTTCTATGAATTAATGATTTTGAGATTTGGTGTGAAAATCCAAGAATCTATGACCCCATGAGAACATTAAAGAATGAGATGAGGCCATTGAATGGGAGCAGATCAGAATCCAAAGACGGAAGGTCAGAGTGTAAAATTCCCTCTACCCTGCCTTCCTGGCAGAAGGATGTGGGTGTTTAATGACTGTGTTGACAGCAGGACTGAATAAGTGGGACAAGACTGGAAACGTTTGTTTAGGGGCTGTTACTTTAGGCTGATCTTGACCCAGGGCATTGATGATGGTTTTACAATGTGAGAGAGCTATCAGGTGGGTGGGAAGCTCTCCTGAGTGTGTGAGGCAAATGACCTCTGGTTAATCAAGTTTCTTAACTAAGATTGCCCGAGAACTTAAGACGTAGAACTCCACGAAGCAGTTAGGTCTGGACATTTACAATGTACATGGAGCATTTGTTCAATGAAGGTAGACACTGTTTAACACTTCTACGCTTTCAATACTTGGCTCCTATGAAAAGGTATAGATATATTCAGAGCCTCTGTCCCCTTTCTGGCTTCTAAGCTACACTGCCTATCCACATTCCTGTTGAGAGATATTTGCTGTGTTGACCCCTACGTGAGTCTGCCCCCATACCAGGTCACAGAAGTTTGGACCAGGGGTGCAGGACACCTAACCCAGAGGCAGCCTGTCCATGGCTGACCTTGGTGCTTAGAGTGAAAAAGATAAACTGATCAGCTGGGCACAGTGGCTCACACCACAATCCCAGCACTTTGGGAGGCCAAGGTGGGTGGATCTCTCGAGCTCAGGAGTTTGAGACCAGCCTGAGCAACACAGTGAGACCTTGTGTCTACAAAAAATTAAAAAATTAGCATGCATTATGCTAAGTGAAAGAAGCCAGACTCAAAATGCCAGATACTGTCTGATTCCATTTATAAGACATTCTGGAAAAGGCAAAATTATAGGGACAGAAGACAGAGCAGTGGCTGCCAGGTCCACAAAGGCCATCAAAGTGCAGACCAAAGGAATTGGTGGAGGGGGGGACAAAACCACTTTGTGTCTTGATTGCAGTGGTAGTGACAGCACTCTATGCATTTGTCAAAACTCATAGATCCACCCCCAAAAGAATGAATTTTCCTGTGTATAAATCATAAAGTAAATTTAAAAGGTTTTTAAAAAATATGTGAAGACATCACCCTACTTAGAAATGTACAGTAACTGCTGGTGTTCCAGAAACGGTGAGATCTCTCTGAAATAAGGGGCTTAAATGCGATTTGCTTAAGATGGGAATCCACAGCCCAGGATCTGAGGCAGAAAGTACAGCTGTAGAAGATAGGCTGAGCAGGGTGGCATGCACCTGTTGTCTCAGCTACTTGGGAGGCTGAGGTGGGAGGATTGCTTGAACCCGCGCGTTTGAGGCTATAGTGAACCATGACTGCATCACTGCACTCCAGCCTAGGTGACAGAGTGAGACCCTGTCTCAAAATAAATAAATAAATAAATAAATAGATAAATAAATAAAATAAGTAAATAACAAACTGATCAAATGAGATCAATTTGTGGAACTGGGAAAACTAGAGACTGAGCCATCCTTATGGAATCAGGATTATCAACACTGCATGGAGTGCTAGGTAGGATTCTACATTCCATGTCCCAGGAAACGGATGTGGGGGATAGTCTCGTTTCCAAATGGAAAGTTATTCCTACTTCAGGAGACACCTGATGGAATCATAGTCAATTGGAGTAACATTTGGAATCGTGCACTCAGTGTTAATTCACTATTTTTTTCATCCAAAAACATGTTCTGAGCAGTTACCATGGGCTAGATATTGTGCTGGATACTGGCATTAAACCAACAGGCAAAATACATATAGTTATTGCACATTCAGTGGGGAAGACAGGTATCAATTAAATGATCCTGCAAATAAATATATATATTTTATAAACTATGATTATGGAGGAAAAGTAATGGGTTTTATTGTTACCATTATTTTTGTTGTTTATATGATCATAATAATAATTATAATTACTACGGTGGGTGGAGCAGATTTATATGGGAGATTAGGCTCAAGAAAGTCTTTCCTAAAATAAAATTATATATGTGTATATATATATACCCACACACACACGTATATACAAGCAGAGTACAAAAAGATGAATGGGAAATCAGGAGAAGTGAGAACATTCTAAGCAAAGGGGAGAATGTGTGTGAAGGCTGTGAGGGGGGAAATCATGTATTTGAAGGTTTAAATGAAGGCTCAGCTTGCTAGGGGGTAGAGATCAATGGGAAAGGTAATGCCATGTGTCCGGAGAGGGTGGCACGTGCGGGATCATGCGGGACCTTGTCATACATGTTATGGGTTTTGATTTTACTCTAAAGTGCAGCGGGAATTAGTTAAGGGGTCTAAAGCAGAGGAGTGATATCATAGCCTGTGTGTGTTAGAGATTACCCTGACTTGTGGGTGGTTAATGGATTGGCAGTGAGTGGGAGAAAGAGGTATCTCAATAGGAGGTCCAGGTAGGAGACAATGCTGGTTTCATCTAAAGAGGGGGTGATGGAGATGGGGAGAGGGGGGGATAAATTTGGAAAATATTTTGAAAGCAGAATCTAAAAGTCACAACCTTTAAAATACCCTTCAGGTGTGCGTGTTGAGCAGGAAGCGATTCATGATTTATTTAGAATTATTTTAAGGGAACCAGCAAAGAATGAGGAGTGACATCAGGTGGAAATTCAGCAAAGGCTTTGTTCCATGCTGGCAATAAGTGTGGTACCTAACAGCCATCAGGTGTGCAGGGATTGATGTGGGGAGGCAGAAATCGCACCAGAGCCAATGGTGACCAGAAGCTACATAGTGACGGAATATCTAGCAAGCTCAGAGTAAATATGTAAAGAAAATAATTGTGTCTGGGACATCCCAAGTTCTAACAATAGGTTTCACCTAAGTTGCCAGAGTATCTCTAATTTCTTTATCTTTGTGGGTTCATTTTTGTCAGATATTTTTTGAGAATGAGGACTTCCTATAAAATAAGTGTCATTCTTCTTATTTTATCAGTGAGGGACAGGGGGCATCAGAGAAGTTAAGTAACTCACCTGAGGTCACATAGCCAAAAACTGCAAGCCTGGAGCTCATTGTATAAAACCATCCTCTTGGTTTAGGAATGTTTAGCTGAAAGAAGAACTTTTCCTTTCCTCTTTGGTCAGGGATTCATATCACCTGCCCCTTTTTAATTTTCCAGCAGGTCTCAGTCTATCCACTAATGGTGATGGTGACTGGTTAGATTTATAACACTGAGTCAAGGGTATAAGGGTTCTCTTTTTCCTCTGATGGCCTAAGTTGTTGTAAATGTTGGGATTGCAGGTTAAATTTCATCTCATTTGATTTCTTATAAAGTTGGAAGTGGAGCTTATGCAAATCTAGTGTTTCAGATTTACAAACTAAGATGTTTTTCTGATGTCATTGCTGTGTACGGAACCATTCTATAACTTAATACACAGTGGACACAGACCTCCACTACTGGGTGGAAAAAATGTCAACATCACTTTGCAAAAAGTGCATTTGAGAGAGGGAGATATTGTGATGACCATCTTTGGAAACTTAGTAGCTTAAAACAGCAACAACAAAAAACAATCATTTTATTATCTTCCGTAGTTCTTGGAGTTGACCCTGTTCAGCTGTGCAGTTCCCACTCAGGGTCTGTCACGCAGCTGCGGTCACATGGTGAATGGAGCAGAAGTCACCTTGAAGTTGCTTCGCTTAAATGTCTGGCAATGGATGCTGACTGTCATTTGGAACTTCAGCTAGGGCCGTTGGCTGGAACATCTACACATGGCTATTCATGTAGCCTGGGCTTCCCTACAGCATGGCCACTGAGTCCCAAGAAAGCAAGTAGAATTGCCTGGCATTTGGTGACCTAGACACAAAATTTACAGGGCATAATTTCTGCCATACTCCACTGGCGAAGGCAGTTACAAAGATCTGCCTAAGTTTAACAAGAAGGGCCACAGACCTCTGCCACTAGGTGGAAAAAATGCCAACATCACTTTGCAAAAAGCTCATATGAGAGAGGGAGATCTTGTGATGGCCATCTTCAGAAAATACAATCTGCCACAGATAGGTATAGATTAGGCAACACACTTGGAAAGTGTTAACACTATGTATTTGTGTACTTAGAAACCTTGAACACTTTCACTGCAAAGTAATCCATGGCTAGTGTTAGTAATAGAAGTTGTAGTAGTAAACAAGATTTCTTCCCCATGTACTTTCTGCTCCAGCTTCACTGATTTTCGTAAGGTTCCTTAAA
The DNA here is from genome assembly GCF_000951045.1 of Mandrillus leucophaeus. NCBI lineage: Eukaryota > Metazoa > Chordata > Mammalia > Primates > Cercopithecidae > Mandrillus > Mandrillus leucophaeus. Next base: position 1,974,105 of record NW_012102621.1, on the reverse strand, counting down.
AGGCATAAAATGCTTTTTCATGGTTCTTTACTTTCATCGTTGTAGTTTCTTTGCACAAGAATGATCTCCCAACTGAGAGCTTGAAGATTCAAGAAAACCTTCCTTGAATCCTCCGGATACATAATTAAGTCTCTATAAAGTGCCCTATGTTGGCTTCCACAACTATGTTTTCCTTTGTGAAGAGCTCTTTTAGGTTCTTTTTTCATAACTACCTATTCCTATGTCAAGTATTCAGTGTACTCTTATCCTTCTGAGGATACTAATTACACTTACTTTAAGGTCCTGATCTAATTGCTTTATTGGCTCTGTTTCCATGGATTTGAATTCTTCCACTTTTTGAGATTATCTTTCCTATTTCATGGTGTTGCTATTATCTTGCAGTTTATCCATAAGACCATGGATTGGATGCGAAGTTTTGTGATTGTGGTTCCTTGTTGACTCTGCTGGATTTGTTAGCATTATCTCCTTGTGGGAGAGATGGACGGAAGCTCTTGTTACTGGCAGTTTCTTATCCACAGTCTGGTGGGAGGGACAGGAAATGTCACTCAGGAGACGGTTGGGCAGGTAGTCTTCTGGGTGGGGGCAGTTTTTCCTAAGCACCCTCCTCTACCCAGAGGATTGTCCCTCCAATCCAAGAACTCTCAGTCGTAGTAGCTGCCTCACTAAATTGAGAAGCCTGATGGTTTGGGAAGAGGCAGGATGATTTCCGATCTACTAACCCACCTATTTCCATTGCCGTGCATCACATAACTAATCACCTGTAAATGTCCTCACCTGCTTTTGTTTCCAGACTCTATCACCGCCGGGATGTTTGAGCCTATCTTCTGCAGCTCTACTTTCTGCCTCAGTTCCTGGGATGTGGATTCCCATCTTAATCACATTTGAGCTCCACATTTCAGAGAGCTCTTACCGTTTCTGGAACACCAGCAGTTACTCTACGATTCTAAGTAGGGTGATGTCTTTACATATTTTTTAAAAACCTTTTAAATTTGCCTAGATTTACGTATAGTAAAATTCATTCTTTTGGAGATGGATCTGTGAGTTTTGACAAAAGCACAGAGTGCTGTCACTACCACTGCAATCAAGACACAAACTGGTTTTGTTCCCCCACCACCAATTCCTTTGGTCTGCGCTTTGATGGCCTTTGTGGACCTGGCAGCCACTGCTCTGTCTTCTGTCCCTATAATTTTGCCTTTTCCAGAATGCCTTCTAAATTGTATCAGACGGTATCTGGCATTTCGAGTCTGGCTTCTTTCACTTAGCATAATGCATGTATTAATAACAGTCCATTCCTTTTTAATTCCCGAGTGTAATCTGTTTGTATGGATGTACCACAGTGTGTTTATGAATTCACCAATTGAAAGATATTTGTATTGTGGTCAATTTTTGGCAATGATGAATAAATCCACTGTAAACATTTGTACACAGGCTTTGTGTAAATAAAATTTTTTATTTCTCTTTTCTTTTTTTTTTTTTAGACGGAGTCTGGCTCTGTCGCCCAGGCTGAAGTGCAGTGGCCCATCTCAGCTCACTGCAAGCTCCGCCTCCCGGGTTTACGCCATTCTCCTGCCTCAGCCTCCTGAGTGGCTGGGACTACAGGCGCCCACCACCTCGCCCGGCTAGTTTTTTGTATTTTTTAGTAGAGACGGGTTTTCACCGGGTTAGCCAGGATGGTCTCAGTCTCCTGACCTCGTGATCCACCCGTCTTGGCCTCCCAAAGTGCTGGGATTACAGGCTTGAGCCACCGTGCCTGGCCAATTTTTTATTTCTCTTGATTACCCAGGAGTGAGATTGGAGGATCATATTGTAAGTGTATGTCTAACTTGAAAAGACACTATTTTCCCAAAAGAGCTATAGCATTTTACATTCCCAACAGCAAGGTGTAAGAGTTTCACTTGCTACGTATCCTAAATTGAGACTTCACATTGTCAGATTTGTGTTTTTGTTTTTGTTTTGCTTTTTTGGTACTCTTACAGATATATAGTGATAACTCATTTTTGTATTATTTATGCATTTTAATGTTTATTTTTTATATCTTTGTTTATTTGTTCTTAGAAACAGGGTCTTGCTCTATCACCCAGGCTAGAGTGTGGTGGCACAATCATAGTTCACTGTAGCCTCAAACTCCTGGGCTTAAGTGATCTTTCTGCCTCAGCCTCCCAAGTAGCTGGGACAACAGGGACATGACACCATGCCTGGCTACTTAAATTTTTTTTTTGTAGAGATGGGGGTCTTGCTGTGCTGCCCAGGTTGCCATTGAACTCCAGCCTCAAGTGATCTTCCCACCTCAGCCTCCCAGAGTGCTACAATTATAGTCATGGACCGCCAAGCCTGGGCCATTTTTTATATCTTGATTAACATTTTTAGAAATTTGGCATAGGAGGGCTTACAATAAGGCAAGCCCCAATTTGAAACAGATGCTGCCTCTAATCTTTGTACCTGCTTTTTAATAACCTCACACATATTACAAGGAAATTGTTTACCTGTCTGTTTCCCTCATTGGGCTCTGAACTTCTCAAAGGCAGGAGTGAGTCTTGTGCATTTTTCTTTCCTCAGTACCCAGAATGATACCTAGCCTAGGATGGACACATGGTGATTATTTGATAAGTGAGTTGTTCATGAATACATTTGCCCAATCTCTAATTAGAAAGGATTTGATTTACTCAACAATGACCACCCTGAGCATTTTCAGAGGAAAATACAATGGTTAGGTTGTTTTTATCAAGGATTGAGTTTTTTAAAACTGGAACTGTTATGGGGAAATGAGATAAGATGTGACATTACAGAGCACTTCTGCATGCCAAGCACTAAGGTTGATATTTTCAGGACATATCTCATTTTACCCTTCCCTGAACTCCATGGTAGTGAATTGTCTGGAACAGAGAGAACACTGGCTTTGGATAAAGCTGATTGTGTCTCTGCGGCTTGTGATCTTGAGTAAGTGGCTCAAAGCCTCCCTTTGCCTCTGTTTTCTTATCTTCAGAATGAACACAATAATGCCTGGTTTATCGAATGGGTTTGAGAATAAAGGACATCTATGTGAAGCACATGGGGTGTGTGTGTGTGTGTGTGTGTGTGTGTGTGTGTGTGCGCGCGCGCGCATGTGTGAAATTGTGGGGGAAAAAAAAACCATGAAATTTACCATCTCAACCTTTTTTATTTTTTTGAGATGCAGCCTCGCTCTGTCATCCAGGCTGGAGCGCAGTGGTGCAATCTCGGTTCACTGCAACCTCTGCCTCCCGGGTTCAAGCGATTCTCTTGCCTCAGCCTCCTGAGTAGCTGAGACTACAGGCAATCACCACCACACCTGGCTAATTTTTGTATTTTTAGTAGCGATGGGGTTTCACCATGTTGGTCAGGCTGGTCTCGAACTGCTGACCTTGTGATCCACCTGCCTCCACCTCCCAAAGTGCTGGGATTACAGGTGTGAGCCACCGTGCCCAGCCATCCATCTTAACCGTTTTTAAGTGTACACTTCAGTAGAGTTTAGTACATTTACATTGTTGTGCAACCAATTTCCAGAACTTTTTCGTCTTCCCAAACTGAAACTCTGCATCTACTGAACAGTAAATCCCAATCCCCGCTTCCCCAGCCCCTGGTAACCACCATTCTACTTTCCATCTTTATGAATTTGACTACTCCAGGGACCTCACAGAAATGAGATCATATAGTATTTAGTCTTTTTGTGACTGGCTTATTTCACTTAGCATAAATAATGTTGTCAAGATTTGTCCATATCATGGCATAGGTCAGAACTTCCCTCCTTTTTAAAGCTCAATTATATTCCACTGGATGGGTAGACCACATTTTGTTTACTCATTCATCTGTCGATGGACACGTGGGTTGCTACCACCTCCTGGCTGTTGTGAAGAGTGCTGCTGTGAACCTGGGTCTGCAAATACCACTTCAAAATCCTGCTTTCAGTTCTTTGGTGGGCCTATGTCACTGACTTCCCCGTTTCCCCCATTCCATGTGCCCCAGCAGACTCTGGAAGGCTGATTAATTTGCCTATGGCCTGACAACTTATGCCTTCCTGGGGCAGGATTGGAACCCAAGTTCTCTGGCTCTGTATGACCCATTCTGTCTTCACAGTCTCACTTTATCTCAAAACTTCTCAGGAGGTGGGATGGCACCTTGAGGGGCAGTGAAGGCTTCTTTTCTTTTTTCTTTCCTTTTTTTTTCTCTTTCTCTCTTTCTTTCTCTCTTTCTCTCTCTCTCTCTTTCTCTCTTTCTCTCTCTCTCTCTTTCTCTCTTTCTCTCTCTCTCTCTCCTTCTCTCCTTCTATGCTTCTCTCCTTTTCTCCTTCTCTCCTTCTCTCTTTCTCTCTTTTTTTCAGGCAGAGTCTTGCTCTATCTCCCAGGCTGTAGTGCAGTGGCACAATCTCAGCTCACTGCAGCCTCCACCTCCCGTGTTCAAGCGATTCTTCTGTCTCAGCCTCCCGAGTAGTTGGAACTACAGACGGACACCACCACACCCGGCTAATTTTTGTCTTTTTAGTAGAGACGAGGTTTCCCCATGTTGGCCAGGCTGGTCTCAAACTCCTAACCTCTAGTGATCCCTCTACCCTTGCCTCCCAAAGTGCTGGGATTACAGGCATGAGCCACTGGGTCCAGCCCATCTGGAGAACTTTTGAAGGTCTAGAAAAGAGTGAGACAGATGATAGTGACCTTTGCTGTTAATTTCATAACCATTCACTTATACCTTTTCTGATAGATCCTTAAAAATGAAATTTCAAAGCAAAGTAGGGGAGATTTGCACCCTAACTTCAGTGGGGTTGTGAGTGGACAAAATGTACAAGGTTATCGACAAAGTAGCATGCTCCCACACGCTGACCATGTGCAGCTTCAACGTAGATGTGATGCGAAGTGAAAATTTCATGAAAAAAATAGCCTGATATGGAATTGTGTAGAGGTTCCTCCAGTCCCTGAGTAGAGATGTTCTTTCCGGGAGACTTGCTGTAGATCACGTTTCATCCTCCAACCTTGGGGGAAGTGTGCTGTGTTATTACCTGATCAGTGTAGTACCTTTATTTTGGGGGCAAAGCTGAGCCTCATTTTTCTCGTTTGTTATACTGTTTTCCTTTTGTGTTGTCATTTGCTGTCCCAGGCATCAAATGATCCATAAACAAAACACTTACTCACTGCACACACACTCCAAAAAGGAGCAACCAAATTTCAGAGCAACCAAAATGTTGCTAACCCAGCCCATGAAAGCCCATGCATTTTTCTTGGAGCAATGTCTAACGTTTAGGTAAAGCACCTTGCAAACTGCCTTGACGTAGCAGGTGCCTGCAAAACATTTTCTGTTTTTCTTCCTTTCCTGGGTTAGAATTCAGATCTAGTAAGGAATGAGGCTAAACACTGGAAATGGAATGATGAAGGAGATGGACATACGTCCTGACCTCAAAAAGGTGTGGGGAGGCTGGGCATGGTGGCTCATGCCTGTAATCCTAGCACTTTCGGAGACCGAGGTGAGAGGATGGCTGGAGCCTAGGAGTTTGAGACCAGTCTCGGAAACACAGCAAGACCCCATCGCTACAAAAATAAAAAAAATCAGCCAGGCACAGTGGTGCGTGTCTGTAGTCCCATGTACTCAGGAGGCTGAGGTGGGAGAATCGCTTGAGCCCAGAAGGTCGAGGGTGCTGTGAGCTATGATTGCGCCACTGCACTGCAGCCTAGGTGACAGAGTAAGATGCTGTTTCAGAAAAAAAGAAAAAAAAAGGTATGAGGAAAACAGAAAATAAATGAAAGTATAAATGTGAGTAAGGAAAAAAAGGAAAAGGAATGTTACAATATAATATTGAAGTCCTATCACCCAGCACCCCCAGAATATGACTTTATTTGGGGTAACTGCAGATGCAATTAGTTGAGATGAAGCCACCCTGAGGTAGGATAAACTCCTAATCCAATATGACTGGTCTCCTTATAACAAAAGGAAATTTGGACGCAGACACACACGGAGAATGCTGCGTGAATACAGAAGCAGAGATCCCCAAGCCAGGAAGTGTCAAAGGTTGCCAGGTAACCATCAGAAGCTAGGAGAGAATCATGGAGAAGATGACCCCACATCACCCTCCCAAGAAACTATCCCTGCTAATACCGTGACCTCAGACTTCTAGCTTCGGGGACTGTGAGATGATAGATATATGTCCGTTGTTTAAGCCACTTCATTTGTTGTTCTCTGTTGTATTACCTTAGCAGATGAATGCAGGGAGCTACAGGAGTACTTAGTGAGGGGATGAAGATTAGGGAGGTCCCTTGGCGGGCATGGTAGAAGGAGGATACTCAAGGCAGAAGGAAGTTTCTCTCCATAGAGGTGGCTCAATGCTGAACCTCCAGACTCTTCCCGATATGTGCTAGGGACAGCTTAGCTTGGTGGAAGAAACATCAATGTTCCTATCACACAAACCTGGCATCAAATCCTGATGTTACAACATGCTGTGTGACTTTGGGAAAGCCACTCAACTTCTCTGAGCTTTGGTTTCCTTCTTTGTAAAATAGGATTGTTATACTTAGAGATACGAGGGTAAAAAGTTTTTATGTGGTTAATGTGCCTTTTTATTTGGCCCTTCTGAGTACATGACTTTTGTCTGAGTTAGCCTGCGGTAACCATCTGCTTTGGAGAGAAAGGAGAGAGAATGAAGTGGAAGGCGTTTGTTTAAGCTGAGACCTGAAAGATGGCTCAGAGTTAGTTTGGGGAAAACATGAAGGAGAGCAGAGGATTTTACAGAAGAAAACTGTATTTTTACATATGGTTAATTGTTACATGACAATTTATCCTAACGAGCTTGAGTATCTGGTGTCTAATCTCCTAACACATTAGAACTGCCAGTAAAGAAGGCTGCCTCTCACTATGTGGCTGGTAAAACAGACTGACAATGATGGAAGACAAAGGAATACTACACAATAGGAGGAATTAGGAGGAGGGGGATGCAGAGGAAGGAGAAGAGAAGGGGCAGAAACTAAACAGCCATAGCACGCTGGGGCTATTGAGTGAAGGGGCAAACATCTCCTGTAAATAGTATCTCATTAAATTGGATGAAGTGGCTGCTGTGGGCATAAAACACCCTTTAGTCTTTAGAATGATGATGCTGAGCCACCAAGGGTGAGTTATGGGATGTTAGGGATGTTCTGTTTCAGAACTGATAACAATACATTGTGGTTTCTTTGTCAACATATACATGATGCTACTTCAAATCAAAATTGAACTCCTTCTCTTCTTTTTGCTGCCTTTAGAACTCTTGCAGAATATTGATGAACAAGGTCCCCCGCCTTCTAAAACTGAATTAGGTGGCCCTCTCTTATGCTTGTCCAGGAACCTCTGTTTGGCTGCATCACAGCATTAACCGTTGCTGATTGTAACTAGTCCTCCATGTCTCCCGCCATGCTGCGGATATACCTCCTACCCTAGACTGTTATGTATTTGCAGCACAACCGGGATTTTGAAATGAATCTCTGTCCCCCAGAGCCTGCATAAAAACAGGCTGAAAGTGAGCATTAAATAAATATTTAACAACTCTAGTTTTAAAATATTTCCATCCTAAATGGTTGAAAGTTTTTTTTTTTTTAAGTTTTCATGTTTAAAGATGTAAACTCTTGGGTAACACCAATGCCTCATTTTCCAAAGGTTTTATGATTATATATGTGTTTTTTTTTCCTTTATTGCAAATTCCTGCTGGTCTCTTTGCCACCAAGATTCAATTCTCCTTCTACAGAAACCTTTTCTGATGCAAGCCTAGCCTGCTATGTTCTCTTTCGACAAATTCAGGGTAATTTTGAGTTGGACTGGATACTTTTTTTTCTCCTTGCTTGTGGACAGAAAAGAACCTACATGGTATTTCAAACTATAATTTTAAGGTTTTCCCTTAAAAATGTTGGTGGCATAAAGATTTGGAAAGGTTAGAAAGAAAAACAGAGCTAAAAGCCAGAACTCTGTTCTGATTTCTGAATGTCTATTCTCCTTTTTTGTTCTTATGAGACTAACCAGTGCAATTGGCCCCAGCAGGGACATCTCCTGCCCATTCCCTGTCATTCGTCTGGTTTTGAGGCAATGGAACAATCTAGACTATGTCCAAGAATTCTGAGCCCAGAGAGGGTCTTATGGAAACCCAACACCCTCTTTTCCTCATGGCCACCCGTTATGTTGTCTTGGCTTTCGAAACAATGGGAGGCAATCAAGCTTTAGCTACCATACACTGGATGCTTACAATGTTTCCAAGCACTGCTAAGCATGGTGTTCATAATGTCTTTGAACCTCACAGTAACCCCATGAGGAAGCTGTTATGGTCCCAATTTAGAGCTTAGAAGACTGAGGCTCATACAGGCTTTATAACACACCACAAGATGCTGGGGGTAAGTGGAAGAGCCAAAATTTGAGTCCAAAATGGACTGACTCAAAACTCCATTCTTATTTCATTATGTTGTCCTGGATGGTGCTGTCTGTGGAGAGAGGGATGGTTGAGGCCACATCATAGGGTATAGAAGGTGTGTTGCAAACCGTGGAGATGAAGAAGGTCCATGGGCAGGACCAGTGTGGCCTCATGGACTAGGCAAAAGCACGGTCCCTCTTGAGTATTGAAAGCTTTAGTAGAATTTTATATGAAAAAGATACCAGCACTTGTATGTTCATCGCAGCACTATTCACAATAGCAATGTTATGGAACCAATGAAGTGGAAGGAGTGAGGGTTGACTGGATAAAGAAAATGTGGCATATACACACCATGGAATGCTATGCAGCCATGAAAAAGAACGAAATCATGTCCTTTGCAGCAACATGATGGAGCTGGAGGCCATTTTTCTAAGTGAACTAACTCAGAAACAGAAAATGAAATACTGCATGTTCTCACTTATGAGTGGGAGCTAAACAGTAGGTATGCAGGGATATGAAGATGGAAATCAGACACTAGAGACTCTAACAGGGAGGTGGATGGGAAAGGAGTGAGCATTGAAAATTACCTTTCAGGTACAATGTTGACTATTTGGGTGATGGCTACACTAGGACCTCAACTCTGACCTTTGTATAATATGCCCATATAACAAATATGCAGAAATATGTATCTAAAATAAAATAAAATGGGAAAAAAAAGCTTTGGAAAAATTTTATGAGATTCTTTAGTAAGTGGTATAAGAGCTAGGAATTGTTAGCTAAGCATAATGCCTGGAATAACATAGACACTAAAATATGTGAGGAAGAATGGATGGTTGAACGAAGCTGGAGAGGCAAGGACATAGGTAGGTTCCACCAGGAAGCAGGGTATTTCTAATTTGGGAGGAAACTTGTTTATTATCTGCATAGAACAGTAAGTTCTGTTCTCTGGATAGAAGAAGAAACAGGCCGAGGCGGGGAGATCACAAGGTCAGGAGATCGAGACCATCCTAGCTAACACGGTGAAATCCCATCTCTACTAAAAATACAAAAAATTACCCGGGCATGGTGGCATGCACCTGTTGTCCCAGCTACCTGGGAGGCTGAGGCAGGAGAATCGCTTAAACCCCAGAGGTGGAGGTTGCAGTGAGCTGAGATAGCACCATTGCACTCCAGCCTGGGTGACAGAGTGAGACTCCATCTCAAAAAAAAAAAAGAAGAAGGAGGAGGAAGAAGGAAGGAAGGGAGGGAATGAGGGAGAGAGGAAGGAAGGAAGGAAGGTAGGAAGGAAGGAAGGAAAGAAAGAAAGAAGGAAAGAAGAGGAGGAGGAAGAGAAGAAGGAGGAGGAGAAGGAGGAGAAGGAGAAGAAATGAAAAAGCATAGATCTGGCTAGCGGTTTTCTCATCTGACTGGGAAATTTTGCAGGAAGAAAGAAGTTATTCAAGACAGAAGGAAGTTTCTATCCACAGAGCTGGTTCAAGGCGTGGTTCAATGCTGAACCTCCAGGCTCTTCTTGATCCATTCTGGGGGCAGCCTAGCTTGGTGGAGGAAACATCAATTTTGCCATCAGACAACCTTGGCATCGAATCCTGATACTGTTATAACATGCTGTGTGGCTTTGGGCACTCAACCTCTCTGAGCTTTGGTTTCCTTATTTATAAAATAGGATTGCTTTACTTAAGAGATACGAGGGAAAATTGTTTTTACATGGTGAATGTGCCTTTTCCTTTTTATTTGGCTTTTTTTTTTTTTTTTTTTTTTTTTTTTTTGGAGATAGAGTCTCGCTCTGTTGCCCAGGCTGGAGTGCAGTGGCGTAATCTCAGCTCACTGCGACCTCTGGCTCCCGGATTTAAGCAATTATCCTGCCTTAGCCTCCCAAGTAGCTGGAATTACAGACATGCGCCACCACGCCCCGCTACTTTTTGTATTTTTAGTAGAGATGGAGTTTCAACATGTTGGTCAGGCTGGTCTTGAGCTCCTGACCTCAGGTGATCAACCCGCCTCTGCCTCCCAAAGTGCTGGGATCGTAGGCATGAGCCACCGCACCCAGCCAATTTGGCCTTTCTGAGCACATGACTTTTGTCTGAGTTAGCCTGTGGTAACCATCTGCTTAGGAGAGAAAGGAGAGAGAATGAAGTGGAAGGAAACCCAGTCCACGCCACTGTGTAGGGTCTATTGCCCCATCGTGGCAGGTTCTGTGGTAAGACCCCAGCTCTTGGGATATCTGGTATCTCAGAGTCATTGGGGAGCACCAATCAGGCAACCTTTTGGTTAGATTATATCACTCTGTTTCTTAACTGGCTCAGCTGCCCTGTGACAGCTCAGAGCTTCACTATGAGCTCCTGCCAGAGTCTCAAAGGAAGCAGGACAAGAGACTCCCGCCTCAAGCATTTCCCCCACCCTGAGTCTGAAATCCAAAGAGGGAGAGACAGGTGACATGATCTTAGTCTTCCTCCTCTCTTTTTCTTTTCCTTCTCACATCCTCCCGAGAACTGGAGGAATCAGACACCCCATTCCATTCCTCTCTGGTCCATTCTTGTAAAAATCCTGTGGTCTTGCCAACCAAGTCTGGTCCTTAATATGCTGAAAGGTGGAGATTAAAAAAAAAATTTAGAACAAACCACCTTCCAAAGACAATAATGTGACTTCACATTGTATTACTGTCTGGCTGCCAAATCATTTCTGAATGTTAGAGATTTGAATATTACCTCCTTCAGCAGCAGTAAGCAAGTGCCTAAGTCCACAGATTCTAGACTGTCAGGTTCAAAGAATGGCTCTGCTATTTCAGGTGACTTAACTTTGGGCCAAAGCTCTCCGTGCCTTGGTTTTCTCCTCTACAAAATGGGGTTGATAATAGTATCTCATAAGGATGCCTGGGATAATGTGATTAGTTAGTATATAGAATAGTGTAGAATATCTCATAACCCCTTTATGTTTATTATGTATACAAGTGTGTCTTCACCTTCCTCATCATTATTAACATCATCATTTTTTTGTGTGTTACTTCTGTAATAAATCCCAATTTCCCAACCCTACCCAGGCATATGAAAGTCATGGGCCATCCAGAGCCAAGCCCACACACTCAGGAAGACAAGAAGAGAAAAACACATTAATAACTTAAAAAAATACATAGTCCATAAGCACTGTGTTCTAGTTGATAAAGTTGTGTCCCATAAGAATATGGGTTAACAATTCTGATGTTGCTATAATTATATACTGGAATTGAACAATTAACAATTGGATGGTGGATAATGGGAGCCAGGTTTATAATTCTTGGAGTGGGAAGTTACAGATAAGTGAGGGAGGAAGCTAGAATGATTCGTTTGACAGTGAATAAGAGTTAGAGACATCAGGGTGACTTCATGCTTAGGTTAATATAGACACGGATAGTTGCCTCTGTAAATCTTCGTAGATATGTGTGTATGTACATATGTTAGCATACATATCTAAATTCCCTTACCTTGTCAGTGCAGAGGGAGTAGAAGCAACCAGCACACCTGGCACCCAGATTTTGGTTTCTAATATTATTCTCCAATAAAATGAACCAGGCTCCTTGAGGAAATGTTTGATCCTTGGACCAGGATAACAAATCTATACAAGATGACCCTGGGGAATCTTGTATTGCTAGAAAGTTAGAAAGTTTAAAAATGAGGGGGTCTGTCAAAGGAGCCCATTGAAATAGTTTCTGATGCCCAAATTTGGAACAATCTGAGCAACAAAAGAAATTAAAGTGGTAGTGAATTATAACCCAAAGTATAAAATACATATCCATGTGTCTACACTGATACAAATACATGATTGAATCAATACATAAGTGGGGAAGAAGAGACAAATCTTCCATGAGGAATAATTCCAAATAGTTTATGTAGATATTCTTTCCACTTAAGGAGGTAGAGCATAACCCCTACTCCTTAGATATGGTGTGAATGGCACACAGTGACTTCTTTCCAAAGAGTAAAATATGAAAAAAGGAGAAAATAGAATAATTTTATAGAGGAGAAACCTGTCCAGTACTACCTAAGCCAGGTGATAGTTTAACATCAATAGTGATGAGTCATCATAGTATGTACCTTTGCTATGGTACAATGAGAATGTCACTTTACCTCGGTGATTCCCCTCACCTCCAAACCCATAACCCCAATCTAATCATGAGAAAAATATGAAACAAATTCCGTTCGGCCAGGCACAGTGGCTCATGCCTGTAATCTCAACAATTTGGGGGGCCGAGGCAGGCAGATCACCTGAGGTCAGGAGTTCGAGATCGGCCTAGCCAACATGGTGAAACCCCGTCTCTACTAAAAATGCAAAAACTTAGCCGGGCGTGGTGGTGTGTGCCCGTGGTCCCAGCTACTCAGGAGGCAGGAGAGTCGCTTGAACCCGGGAGACAGAGGCTACAGTGAGCTGAGAGTGTACCACTGCACTCCAGCCTGGGTGACAGAGCAAGACTCTGTCTCAAAAAAAAAAAAAAAAAAAAGAAGTCCATTCTACAAGACATCTGACCCTGTACTCCTCAAAATTGTCAAAGTCATCAAAATAGGGAAAGTCTGAGAAACTGTCACAGGCAAGAAGAATCTAAAGAGATGTGACTAAATTCTAAGTTTAATGTGGTACCTAGATATTTTGAAACAGAGAAGACAGACATTAGGTAAAAACTAAGGAAACCCAAATAAAGTGTGGCCTTTAGTTAATAGTAACATATCAATATTGATTCACTCACTGTAACAAATGTACCATACTAATATGTTAATAATAGGGAAACTGGGTCTGGAGGATACAGGAACTCTCTGTACTATCTTTGCAGTACTTTTGTAAATCTAAAACTCTTTCGTGGTAAAATGTTTTAAAAAATTCATTGTTTGAGGCCAGATGTGGTGGCTCACACCTGTAATACCAACACTTTGGGAGACTGAGGCAGGCGGATCCCTTGAGGTCAGGAGTTCAGGACCAGCCTAGCCAACATGGCGAAACCATATCTCTACTAAAAATACAAACATTAGCCGGACATGGTGGTTCACACCTGTAATCCCAGCTACTTGGGAGGCTGAGATGGGAGGATCACTTGAAACTGGGAGGCAGAGATTGCAGTGAGCTGAGATCATGCCACTGCACTCCAGCCTGGGTGACACAGTGAAACTGTACCTCAAAAAAAAATATATATGTGTGTATATATATATATATATATATAGAGAGAGAGAGAGAGAGAGAGTGAGAAGCTCTTTACCTACTGTCTGGAACGTGGTGTGTGCTCGACAGAACAACCCTATTTGACCATGTAGTACCTTTCTGGGCTACTCCTCCTTGAGATATACTTTGAAGGAGTCACTATGTTGCCTTTCCTTTAAGATGAGCCAGAATGGTCTAGTTTCTGACAGTTAATATTTGTCTCCTCTGCACGGAGAAACTTGGAGCATTCTCTCGGTGTTTGTAACTGAGCATTTTTACCTTAACTGGCTCTATCTGAATTGTGTCCATTTTATTTCCCTGTTTAGTAACCAAGATATACCACCTAACAACAGGAGTTACATGGTGGCTACCTTGGTGCAAGTCTGCCAGATGCTTCCAATTAGAGTAATTGTATCTTAACCTTCTTTGAAGAAGATTGTGGGATATAGGAGGTTCCTTCTCTGTCTTAGGAAGGAGAGAGCACAGGACACCATCAATTTGTCGTTTGCAGACCAAGGGTCTGCATGGAAAAACAGCATCACAGAAGGGCAAGTCTTCATTAGTTATTTCGAAGGGTCATAATGAGTTGTGCTTATAATGAGGTGGGGAAAATGTTCTTGTGGCATTGGATAAGGAGTACCTTTCCACAGAGGTGGGTAAGATATCTCTGGGGATGGGGAATGTCCAGAAGGGAACTTCTGAGAGTGAGACATGTTACTGGAGTCCATCTATTGCTATGACTGTGGAAAAGAAATTATATATGTGGACTGGGTGAGGTGGCTCACGTCTGTAAGCCCAGTACTTTGGGAGGCTGAGGCGGGCAGATCACCTGAGGTCAGGAGTTCAAGACGAGCCTGGCCAACATGGAGAAACCCCGTCTCTACTAAAAATACAAAATTTAGCTGGGCATGGTGGCACATGCCTGTAATCCCAGCTACTCGGGAGGCTGAAGCAGGAGAATCACTTGAACCTGGGAGGCGGAGGTCGCAGTGAGCTGAGATCACTCCACTGCACTCCAACCTGGGCGACAGAGTGAGACTCCATCTCCAAAAAAAAAAAAGAAATTAATATGTGTGTGTATATGTATACATATATACTTGTATGTATATGTACACATGCATACATACATATGTACACACACACGTACACACATGCATATTTCTTCGGTCAGCTTGGTAAGGGAAGGATTTGCAGATTATAACCTAGATCTCATTCATGCTGCATTTTTTCACTCATCCTATTGTTCTAGTTTTCTTGGATTCCAACCTGGGCTTATCTCCAATCTGCTTTTTTTGTTTGTTTGTTTCTCCTCCCTGGCTGAATATATTTGTGGAAAACTCACAAAGCAACTGAGTTGCCAGGTCTGGTCTCTATCTTCCTGTCCAGTGAAATGAAAATGACATTTAGAAAACCTAGTCACAAATGTCTGTTTAATAAATTTTGATTGCTGCCCTGAAACTGGATTTTAATATTTCTGAATATTCAGTGCCTGGAAACTAGCAAAAAAAAAAAAAAAAAAAAAAGGGCTATCTAAAACTGCCAGAAATTTGCTTTATGTGGCTCTTAATGTGAAACTGGAAGTGCAACTTCGGGATGGCCTCATTTCTTCTTTTGAAGGGGATCACTTTGGTGGGGTTTTATGGTTGTGCCTACTTACATTAAAACTACTCACTGCCCCTGAGGTGTCTCAGGACTTGGGAGAAATAATCCAAAAGCAAATACTTTATAAGGGAATATCATGTATTCTGTTTAATAATATAAAAGTGTGTCCCAAGATATTCCGTGAGGAACACCTCTGTAGAATTATTTTTTTTTCTTTAACAAAGTGTTTAGCATTTTCTCTGGCAGATCTGGAAACAGGGTTTGAGCCTAGTAGGTTGAGTCTGGGACCGACGGATCAAACAGATGACCGAAAGGACTTATAGTGGAGGATAACAGGCTTTGAAGGTTCAACTCTTTGATTAGACAGTCTAGTGTTTGGGATGCATTTCCAGGGGTAGGGGTGCCTGCCATTGAGACATTAGTTAGCTTACTAGCATCCTTGGGCACGCTCTATGCACGACTCAGCCAATTTGTTGTTTGAAATTTCTGCTGTAGCTCTGTAGAAAACTGAGGGGCAATACCTTTTCCATTTTAAGGCAATACCTGGGTTTGCTGCATGGACAGCCTTCCCCAGTTTCAGCTTCCCCGAGGAAATCCAAACAACAATTGCCTTAATCAGAACTCTACATTGCAAGTGGCAGGAACCACAAAACACACTCTTTAGAAAGGGGCTTCTCTCTCTCCTCAGCTTCTTTCCTGTGGGTGTGATTCTTACTCTTTCATAACGAAGAAAGATTTTCTCCACATGGTAGCTTCACATTGACTTCATGGCCTTTTCGTTGTTTGACTCCAGTGTTTCCAAGTAGAAAAGTTGATGGAAGAACTCTGATTGGCCCAATATAGATCACATGCTCTCCTCTGGTCCAATCATTATTAGAAGGAGGTACTGGGATTGGTCTGATTCAGGCCCATGCTCACTTCCATGGCCAGGGGTCTGAATTACTATAAAGCACAGTGAGCCCTTGCTATTCGGGCACATACTCACCTGCTTTTCAACTGCCAGCTCTTACATCCCTGAGCGAGGGTATCTCTGGCCACTGGAGCTTGCTTTGCCTGTGAACATGGGAAGTTGCGAGTGCTAACGAATTAATGTCTCCCGGCAGCAGCCCTCAACCAATGACTAATAGGAGTTTGTGTGTAAATACTAAGGGCTCCTTTGCCCTTGGGGTGACATAATTTTGAGGTATGCATTCAATACCATTTGCCAGAATTCCAGAGTGGGATTAAACTCCAGTCGACCACATTGCATCTTGCTTGGCATTGCACTCTATTTGCTTCTTGTTCCCTAACTCCCCCATCCTTTTGCTACAAGTATTTCCTGAGATCACCTGCCAAATATGCTTGCATTTGAGTCCTTTGGTATGCTGCTTTATCGCCACTTGAGTTGTGTGATGAGCTGCCAATCATGGTAACTGTCTTAGTTTGTGTTTCCCCAGAAGTCACTAAGATAAGACTGTGCACAAAAGCAGTAGCTATCCACCAAAAAATATGTCATGGAACACACACACACACACACACACACACACACACACACGCACACACGGCAGCATACAGTGAGAACTTAAGAGTAAGCCATTTCCCACCAATACTTGGAAACAAAACATGGCTGGCCTGACATGCCCAGGGGAAGCAGACAGGAACCCTGGTGGGTTGGCTTTGGAGAGGAGAATGTCAGAGGATCTTGGGTTCCAAGGTATAGTGAAAGCCATACCTTATCAACACCTTTTCTACTGTTACTTTATTAATCCTGGGACTCTCCCATGGCAGCTGAATCTCAGCCAAAAAGCTATCATGGTAGAAGGATACATGCGTCTTTCCAGACGTTGGCCAGAGACTGGATTACTTGGCACTTATGTTTGGCGACATTCCCATTTAACACTTGGGCTTGTGTGATGGCCCATGCAGGTCAAGTGATAAAAATACTCTCCTTACCCTCATGCCTCAGCTCGGGTATCCCTGCCTCTTTCCGTTTGGGTTTATTGGTTTCTAAAGCCAAACATTTTTCATATACATCAGGGGTTGAGTTATCTAAAAGCAAAGCCTGGGAAAGGGACTCAGATGCATGTGACTCTGGGGGAGTGCTCTTCAGGTAACAAATAAATACACACCTCTAAGATTATGAGGGAAGCACCTTCGAAAGGTTAGAGAGCCACACAAAAATGGGGTTTCAGGTAAGGTCCAGATTCAGGGGTTGTCAAACTATAGCCCTTGGTTCAAATTTTGTACCACCTGTTTTTGTAAATAAAGTTTTATTGGAACACAGCCATGCCCATTTATATGGTTGTCCCATGGTATCCATGGGGATCTGGTTTCAGGACCCTCCATGGATACAATAACAACAGATGCTCAAGTCCGTTATAAAAAATGACATAGTATTTTCATATAACCTACTCATATCCTTTCGTATACTTTAAATCATCTCTAGATTACTTATAATACTAGTACAACGCAAATGTTATGCAAATAGTTGTTATACTGTATTTTTACTTGTATTGTTTTTTATTTATTTGTATATTATTGTATCGTATTGTTATTTTTAATTTTTTTTCTGGGTATTTTCAATTCACAGTTGGCTGAATCCAAGGGTGTAGAACCTGTGGATACAGAGGGTCAACTGTCTCCCCTCTAGGGCTGCATTCATGCTACAAAGGCAGAGTGGAGTAGTTAAAACAGAGACTGATGGCCTACAAAGTCTAAAATACTTACTCTCTGGCCCTTTACAGAAAAAGATTGCTGACCCCTTACTCTAAACTTGTCCCAGTCCATGAACTCTGGAGTATCATCATTTCATAAAGTTATACCCATGTTGAGACAAGGGGCTGATCTTTGGACATCAGCATCAGTGGGACGTTGGTTGTTGACCACCTGAGGACGAGATGGGTGAAGCATATTGACCCCAGGGCAGTGGCTTCCATTAGCCAAGAGCAATTCTCTGGGTACTGAAGGCGGCTGTGAGCTGTTAGCAGCCAACATTTGCAGCAGCTGGGAAATGGGGGTACTTGCTGGATAAAGGGGATCTTTCAAGACACCACCAGCATCCACTGCAGTGCATACCTGGATGGACACATGTGCTTCATGAAGCCAGAGGGAACCTGTACTTTCCACCTGAAAGTGAGCCATCATTATCTCACAGTGATGGGATGGATAGACAGGAGAGATTCCATTCCCATTTGGTTCTCGCCTCCTGTCTGTCCATCCCATTGCTCTCAGGATAAAGACAGGAACCTTTACCAATGTTCACTGGGTCCTGCCACCCTCTCCAGTCCCACCTCATTCCACTTTCCTCACACTGTATTCTCTAGCTGTGCATGGCCAGAGCTCAGAGAGCAATTCCTTCCGTTGCTGAGCACACCGGGTTCCATCCAACTCCACAGCTTTTGCTCATGCTGCTTCCTCTGCCTGAAATACCCTCCCTCATACCTTCCACCTTCCACCACACTGAACTATCATAACAACCCTCCTTCCTGCAGATCTCAGCTCAGAAAAACCTTGAATCTCTCTTTCCCTGAATCTCATTTCCACTCAAGTAGCCAGTATTTAGTTTGTTTGTCTTTACGTATGTTTCTGTCTTATGCAAACCCATAGTATGCAAAAATATACACATAGATTTTTCTTTTACTTAACAGAAAATACTATACTATTTGCTTTCCTTTAAAGTTTGCTTTTTTCCCTTTAACAATATAAACCATAAGAAACTGTTCAATTTTTCATTCATTTATTTCTGACACCTGAATGATATTCCATCATATGTGTACATATTATGTATATCATATGTATTATAGTAATTCATTTAAGAGTTCCCACATTGATAGGAGTTCAGATTGTTTCTGTGTGAGTGTTTTCATTTTACAAACAATGGTGCAAAAACATCTCTGAACAAATACCCTTACATTCTGATGCTTATATTTCTGTAGGCTCAGTTGCTAGAAGTGGTATTGTTCAGTCAGCATGTACATGTGCTTTACATTTCAATACTCAGTGGCTGATTTCTTCCTGCAAATATAGCAAATTGCATGTCCACCAGCAGCTTTAGGAGGCCTCCCTGTACTCGGTATCTCTGCTGGTACTTAAGTCCTTCAGTCCCTTTAACGTCTGCCAATCTCTTGGCAAAGGAATGGCTTCTCATTGTTCTTCTGACTTGCATTTCTTTGACTGTTACTGAGGTTGGGCATCTTTTTGTACAAATATCGTTTCAATGACAAAAATAACCTCTCTACTGATAGGACCTTAACATGTTAGTTTAACATGTTTTTGAGCACATCCTTTGAGGTGATGTCAGAAGAACAGCCACCTGTCCTCATTTGCTCTCCAGTAAAGATTATAAACTCAGTTGTGTCCCATGTATCTGTGAACCCTCTGCTGTTTTGCGACTTGAGTCCCTAAAGGGTGGGGAGAGTTTTGGTCTCCAGGGATGTGGTGATAGGAGGGAAAGTAGATGGTTCTGCCCTGTCTGTGACAATCTCCTTCTGTGTCTTAACTTCCAGATGCCACCCAGATGAACAACGCAGTGCCCACCTCTCCTCTCCTCCAGCAGATGGGCCATCCACATTCATACCCAAACCTGGGCCAGATCTCCAACCCCTACGAACAGCAGCCACTAGGGAAAGAGCTCAACAAGTACGCCTCCTTAAAGGCAGTCGGTAAGGACCTCCTGATGGATCTTTTTTCTTTCTCTTCTTTCCTGTCCTTTGCTGCTTCTTGTAGATCTCTTTATCTCCAGTTTTCTTTCCTAATTCCTTTTTCTAGCTCTTATTTTTCGTTCTGTCTTTCTGCTTTTATCTACCTCTATCTCATTTTCATTCTCTCTCTGTCTATAAATATGTGTATCTATCTATCTATCTATCTATCTATCTATCTATCTATCTATCTATCTATCTATGTATGTCTATCTATGTCTATCTATCTATCTCTGTCTACCCATTCATTCAGCCATCCATCTGCCTATCCACTCTATCTATCCATCCATTCATGTATCTACCTATTCACTTATCCATCTATCTGTCTGCCTAGATATGTATTATCTGTCTGTCCATCCATCCATCCATCATCCATCCATCTACCTATTCACTTATCTATCTACCTATTATCTATTGAATCTATCTACCTGTTATCCTATCGTCTATCTTCCATCCACCTATTCACTTATCTATCAATCCATCCACCCACCCACCTATTCACTTATCCATCTATCTACCTACCTACGTATTATCTGTCTGTCTATCATCCATCCATCCTTCCATCCATCTACCTGTCCACTTATCTATTATCTATCATTAATCATATATCTACCTATTATCTATCTATCTATCTATTATCTATCTATCTACCTATTATCTATCTATGTATCTATCTATCTATCTATCTATCTATCTATCTATCTATCTGTCTATCTATCTACTCATCTTCTGGTTCTCTCTACCTGGGACCCAGGTTTCTAAGGACTAGAGACCCTCAGCTGCTTTCTCTGACCTAGAACAAGTTCTACATTGCCATGTAAGGTAGGGTGGCTGGGTGAGGGGCACATGTGCGGTGAGGGCTATTTCCTGGGGAGAAGAACCTGGATGCTCATTTGGTCCCACTGACACTTTAACACTTTTACCATCTCCATCTACGCTAGTTGATCCTCAGGGAATATTGACATATAATCTAGGTCTCTCCATCTCAGAAATGCCTTACACTTTAGTGGGTATGGGTAACACCTTTCAGGTGCATAGTCCATCCCATTTCTAAGAAGTTGGTGAACAATGCACATTGCTATCCCAGGCAACTTCTGCTCTTCAGGATTTAAATATTTACTGGGGTGGGCAGTCTGGAGCTACTACTAATTGAGTTCTTACCAAGTGCAAGACATTGAATTGAACCCTTGTTTTCTCATAGTGATTCCAAGGTGAAGACACAATGATTATCCCAATTGCCAGATTAGAAAACTGAGACACTAAGAGGCTAATATAACTTGCCCAAGTCAAGCAGCAGTGGGTGACAGAGCTGAGAATTGAACTCTATTTTTATCACTCCAGAGCCACTGCTTCCACCACTGCCCTGGTTCCTTCAGTCCATTCTTCAATTTAAACATGAGGGGATGTGATAGTAACCCTGACAGTGACTGAGGCTCCTGAACAGTTTGCTCATAAAAGGATTCTATCGGATAGAAGCAACAGCCACAGAAAGGGATTCCTGACTCCTGACTGACTGTGGCAACCTCAGGGTTCCCTAAATCAATGGTTCTCACATGTGGATGCCAATTACTAGAATCATCTGGAGAGCAGGTAAAATATAAGGATGCCCTAGGTCCACCCTAGAGATTTCTTTTATTATTATTATTATTATTGTTATACTTTAAGTTCTAGGGTACATGTGCATAACGTGCAGGTTTGTTACATATGTATACTTGTGCCATGTTG
>NW_012102621.1:1947116-1952227 GCF_000951045.1 Mandrillus leucophaeus | reverse complement strand
GCAAGAACAGAAAACCAAACACCGCATGTTCTCACTCATAGGTGGGAACTGAACAATGAGATCACTTGGACTCGGGAAGGGGAACATCACACACATAGAGATTTCAATTGAACTGGTTGAAGATAAGATTCAGACATGCACATGTTTAAAGCACTCTGTAGCTGTTTCTAGTGTGAAGCCAGGGGTGACAGCCATTCATGAAAACCACTTCATCAGCCCCACATCCAGGAAAACCAAATCCTGTTTCAAGTGCTTGCTCTGAATTTCCTCTTCTAATGACCTTAATTGTTCTTTACATTCCTGTGCATTGTTAATACATGGGGGAAATTCCTTTCCTTTCCTTCTCACTATGTGCTGTGAGTTCTGTTTTTTCTCCCTGTCTCAGAGGAGAGATTTTAAAGCCAGGTTTTCTCCTTAACCTGTTCCTTCTCTGAGTCTATTCCTTGGGGAGCTAGAAGGAGCCAAACAGATGTGAGTTCAAATCCTAGCCCTACTACTTACTATCTCTGTAGCCTTGGTCAACACTGAACCCCTTTTTAAGGTCTCAGTCTTGTAATCTGTAAAATGGGCCTAAGGATGCCTGTGATGACTTATATTATAGCCTGGTAAAGGACATTCATTCAGCATATATTTGTCACCTCCCTTCTCCAGAGCTCCCTGGTCCTGTTTCTAGTAGCTCCATGGATGAATCCTTTTCTGATTTCCATCTTAGAGCATGCTCAGATATCATAGGAAGGTCTTCTTTTTTCTTTTTTGGGACAGAGTCTCACTCTATCACTCTGGCTGGAGTGCAATGGCATGATCTTGGCTCACTGCAACCTCTGCCTCTGGAGTTCAAGCGATTCTCCTGCCTCAGCCTCCCGAGTAGCTGAGATTACAGGCATGCACCATCAGGCCTAATTTTTTTTTTTTTTTTTTTTTTTGTATTTTTAGTAGAGACGGATTTCTTCATGTTGCTCAGCTGGTCTCAAACTCCTGACCTCAAATGATCCACCTGCCTCGGCCTCCTAAAGTGCTGAGATTACAGGCGTGAACCACCACATTTGGCCAGGAAGGATTCCTTACACATTCTCCTTTTCCAACATGGAATCCTCACCTTCCCAGCCGAATTGACTGTCAGAAGCTCCAAAGCATTAGAACAATTCACTTTGAGTGGAATCCCGTTTATTGGTAGAGGTCCTTCTACTCTTTAGTTATTCATAAACTTTATTTATTTATCTATTTCCACATAGTTTTGGCTCCTGGAAAACTCTGGGCAGGCAGAAAACCCTACAAACCATGTACTTTCTTTTATTATCAACTGTTCATCTTTTTTTCTCCCCTCACTGCCAAGCCCCTCAATGGAGATGGGATGGGAGATACTTGCTGATTGATTTCAGTATGAAATATGCTAATCCTGTTATAAACTAACACCAGAACCCAAAGCACTGACACAACCATGTGTCTAAGATGCCTGCAGTAACCATAATCAACACACTTCAGATTCACAAAACAAGCATTTTGGTGCCTAGCCTAGGGCCAGGTACTTACTAGGTGCTTAGCGAGTGTTTGTATCAGAAGTCTATCTTTGGGAATTCATGTTCCCTGATCTCTTAGGATTTCCAGATGGAATCATTCAAATAGTGACTGAGCCAAATTTATAATACCAAGGACACAGGATGTTCAAACTGACACAGGCTTTTCTAAATCTGAAGTCTTGTAAGACCCTACATACTGGTTACCCATGTTTCACACTGAATTTCTATACCCAGCTCAACCCTCATTATGTCCCATGACAACAGATTCCTTCTATTCCGTATTCCCTGTTTGCACAGCATATGCATCCCAACCACATTTGAATATACTCAGTATTACTGGGAAGGGATGAGGGTTGTTACCTAGGAGAGCAAGAGTCACGGCATCTTCGACAATGTAACTGTGGAAGCCTTCATATGCTATTTGGTGGCTCACTTCCCTTTCTGAGCCTCCTGGGAGGCTCAGATAGATATTAGATAGATGTTATTTATCATCTAACATATGCCATTTTATTGTATTCTTCTTCAGACATTTACAAAATCAACCAGGCCAGGAGTTGAAGACCAGCCTGGCCAATATGGCAAAACCCCATCTCTACTAAAAATACAAAAATTAGCCAGGCGTGGTGGTGGGCGCCTGTAATCCCAGCTACTCTGGAGGCTGAGGCATGAGAATCGCTTGAACCTGGGAGGTGGAGGTTGCAGTCAGCCGAGACAGTGCCACTGCGTTCCGGTCTGACACCCGGTCGCTCTCTGGGAAAATAGCAGAGGGATATTCTAACAGGAATTCCCTGATTTTCTCCAAGATTTCTGTGGGGCTCCTCTACACAGCAAATGTCTGCAGCGCATTTGGGATTAAATTTTCAGTGTGAAAATCATTTTACACTCTTTGAGTAACCCTCTGTTCATAAATCAGGAACTCCTGAAATGTTTGTTGAATGAATGAATGAGCTTGTTTTTGACAAGAATAAAAAGAATAGCTTGGTTATAAGGAAGCACCCTTATACCTCCTAGAAAACTCTGAAGCATCCCACATGGGGCACCTTCCCCAGTCCTAGATGTGGTTGATGTACCCCCTCCTGTTCTTCATCCTGTTTTTCTGACCATTGTGAGAGTTCTCAGGGCTTTCCCTGAGACGCAGACAGTCTTGTGAATCTGAAGGGCCAATGCAGAGCAGACTGAGGGATTGCTTGACTCAGTGTGTTAGCCAGGAATCCAGCATCTGCCTGAGCAAATAAAATGCAAATCCCATAATAAATGTTCTTTCAAGGGTTCTTTGTTAAAGCATAATGTGATCATGGTGTGAATGATGAAATGCATTTTATTAATGAACTCATTACCATCCAGGAGAGGAGTTGTTTAAAAAATGGTTTGCCGTTGAAAGTTCTGCAACCTCCGATAACCAGATTCATTTTCTAAATATTTCAATCCAGAGAATAAGGAGAGGTTAGACAATCTTTAGGGTTAACTGGTAAGCTCAAAAATACTTCTGGAAAATACATTTCTCTGGGAAACTTTAATATCCAGAGCACTGGGAAGATGATCAGAGGCTCTGTCTCACTCAGACTCTAACCGTACTTAGCTATATGACTTTGAGCAGGTCAATGAAGCTCTTGGATTTCAGCTTCTTCATGTGAAAAATGAGAAAACTGAACTATAAGATGTCCAAGCTCCATTTTAATTTTAAAATTAGAAAATTAAATAATTCTACTCATTCTAGTTGTTAGAATGCCTTAAATATGTCCCATTCATTTCCCGCCAGCTCGGGGAAAAAAAGGTTTGAATAAAGGATGGTAATGTTGGTTGTTCCTGAGACAAATTCTCCCCAAACCTGCCTTCCTTTCTATTTTGTTATATTTTATTTTTGTTTGCTTGTTGGGATCACCCTCATTCATGTTTAAAGGGACCTCTCTTCTTTTTCTTTCTTTTTCTGTTTTGTTTTGTTTTGGTTTTTTGAGATGGAGTTTCACTCCTGTCGCCCAGGCTAGAGTGCCATGGCGCGATCTCGGCCCACCGCAATCTCCGCCTCATGGGTTCAAGCAATTCTCCTATTGAGAGATTTGGACATGCATCACCTAGTCATACATGGGATATAATTGCAGAATGGTTTCTGTTCCCAAGGGGTTCACTGCCCAGCTCTTGGTAAAATATTAGCACACACTAGTGAAGTGTCAGGGGCTAAACCATATAGCACTTTGTACCAGAAGGGATGATGACTTTGAGTTATTCCTTCAGTTCGTTCATTCATTCTCCAAACATTAAGTCTGGTTTCCCTTGACTGCAAGTCCCACTGAGGCAAGAACCAAGTCTATCCCATTCGTCAATGTATCCCCAGTGCCTAATGTCATGTGGGGTGCTTAGTAAGGACTCCCAACACCTATTTGTAAAACTAGTGAATAATGCCCTAAGAGAAGCACCTCATCTAGCCTGAGAGGGGTCTGAGAGAATCAGCAGGATAGCGGAATACAGCATAGCCTCTGGAATTGGTCAGGGCTGAGTTTAAGACCCAGCTTGGACATTTACCAAGTAATTGCAGAAATTATTTAACTTCCTCAGGTCTCAGTTTCCCCTTCTGTGAAATGGAGATAATAATAATACACAGATAATGGCTTCGAAAATTTGATGACATAGTGTGGGTAAAGTTCTTAGCCTGACGCATGTCAGTCCTCAGCAAATCCTGCAGCATATTAAAGACCCATACCAGAGTTATCTGTGGTCAGGATTTTCCCCTGATCTCCGAGATACACTGGTACCTGGATTAACATGCAATTGCCCACATTTCATTTTGAGGGAGAAAGGGTTGGTTCCATATTTTTTACTCTGGTCTGATGGGAAAGACATAAATGAAAGTTAACTCATGCCGGAGATCTGATAAAACAAGCAGGCAAGCAAGCAAGCAAACAAACAAACAAATTGTTTTTCTAAACTGTCCTAAGGACCCTCAAAGAATCAGTCCAGACCTCTTCAAGTTCCCCATCTTCAGGGTGGACAATAAAGGTCGATGCCCAGGCATATAGATACTGTAATGCTATCCATCAGAGAAATATTATGTTTCAATACAATTCATCAGAGAAATATTCTGTTTCACTCAATTGACTCTCCTTACTAAAGCAAAAATGTAATGTGGATTTAAACATTTCCCACCAATGTCGAGGTTGAGAAGTGTGTCTTGTTATAGACAGAACCAAAAATGTAACCTGAAAATCCAGTTAAGCATACAAGTTCCCTGGCCTGAGGTGCCCATATGGTTACAATATGGGAGCCTACCTTGTGGTTCTTCATAGGCCAAAGTTTGCAAGACAGATGTCTTTATGAAAATATCCCTAAGCCGGGTGTGGTGGCTCACACCTGTAATCCCAGCACTTTGGGAGGCCGGGACGGACGGATCACGGGGTCAGGAGATGGAGACCATCCTGGCTAACACAGTGAAACCCCATCTGTGCTAAAAACTAGCCAGGCGTGGTGGTGGGCGCCCATAGTCCCAGCTACTTGGGAGACTGAGGCAGGAGAATGGCGTGAACCCGGGAGGCGGAGCTTGCAGTGAGCAGAGATCGTGCCACTGCACTCCAGCCTTGGAAACAGAGTGAGACTCTGCCT